>NC_053439.1:23477328-23819272 GCF_007990345.1 Gossypium hirsutum
TCAATTTCATTTAAGAAAACTTTACTAGAAAATAAATTTCTTTACATAAAGTGAATTACAAATAAAGTTTTGTCCTATTACTCAGAATTCTAATCTTCCCAAGTAACAAAGCAAGCTCTTGCCCCGGATCTGATTCTAATTCATACTGCACACTCAGCACGTCAGCCTGTACTGTTAAAGTCTGTATGTGATCAGATACTTCTCGAATCTGGACCACAACTTCCTCCATAATATGATCTCTGCTCCTAACTTGACTCTGAAAGTAGTGAAGCTGTTCATTATTACGAATTTTAATTGCTTCCAAGCATTCGATCCGGATCTTACAATTTCATAATGTCGTTTCTAACTCTTCTATTCTTTTCTTCATTTCCTCAATCTTGCTCAAGCTTGCAATCAATTCTATTGCAAAGTTTCGATCTCGATACTGACGAAAAGATCTTTCCAACTCGGTCACCCTGTCCTTTAACTCGCCTTTTTCTTTTTGACTTTCTAACAAACTCTTCTCTAAAGCCTCATTTCGTGTCTGAACCTCTTGGAATTTCTGTTCCCATCTATCGACTTTGTCCTTTTCTTCTCGAATTTCTGCTCGCCACTGTTCTGAAGTTTTTCCCAGCCCGGTAGTTCTCATTAACAGACGCAACTTTTTATAATCTGCCTTCAAACTATCCAACTCCTCCTCAGCCTTGTTTTTCCCTTTTCTTAATTTCTCAATTTCAAGCTTTTGAACGTCTATGTCTAATCTTAAGTTCATCTTCTCTTCCTGCATTTGTTCTATCTTCTTTTCTAAATCCGCATTTCTTCTTTCAAAATCTTATCTTATGATTTCCAACTCAGAAAAGACGACCGGCAAATATTTCTCTATTGACTGGTTGTTTTCCTTATTTGACTTAGGTGTATTATCATTGATCCTCCTAACCCACCATTCATTATACTCAGGAGTTCTCATCAGACCCACGACTATCCTCTTCATCCGACGAGTTTGTTTCCATGCACTAGATATCTCTTGAATCTTTTTTCTATAACCATCATCCCTGTATGAGAATTCACAATCAGCTATTCCTTGGGTCACAGGTATAAATTGCCTTGACCTATACTGCCTTAGCACTAGCAATGGGACATATCCAACAGCTCCCCAAATTCCAAGCAAAGGAACCCAATCAAAATTACCACATCTATACAGGATCTCATCCGGAAGCAACCAAAGGGCTCTCCACTCGATGTCCTCTTCTTGAAGATTCTGAAGACTTGTCATCCAATTCTCCTCCGAAATGTCGTCTCTCCTCGGTGTGGCTATAATCTCCTTTAATGGTAAATAACTTTCGGAGAAAACCCGATACGAAACCCTATCAACCTTCCAAAAGTGACTGTGAAACCACGCAAGTAGGAGCTGTGCACATTCAATGAATCTACCCTCTCCCACTTTTCGGCATGCATTCAATGACTTGAAGGTTTCTACCAAAATTACCGGAATTGGTGTAACCCTCTTATCAAGCCGGTCAAATAAATCGGTGACTTCTTCATCAACATGTCCCAAAGCTTTGGGGAAGACAACTAAGCCATATATACTCAAAGCAAAGACGTCTACCCTCTTTCTCACATCTGGGTGTGTTAGAATTGAATCTTTTAAACTTTTCCAAGGAATGCACTTGCTATCCCCCTTTTGCTTAATCTGTACAGCAACCCACTGCTCACTCATCCCTGTTATATTCATCAGCTTCTTTGAAAAGGTTGTCACATTTACAGCTGCCGAGTAGACCTTGTCTACTTGAAACTTTGAACATCAGAGTAAAGCCACATATTCTTCTATCGTAGGCACCAAATCGACCTTCCCAAATGTGAAGCAACTGTAAGCAGGATTCCGAAACTGGGCGAGGGCTCGAAACAAATGCTTGTCTACCTTCACATCAAGCAAATAAGGCAAATCCCCATAATTATTATAAAATAACTGTCTAACCTCGTCATTCCACTGGTCCCAAATTTCCTTCAACTCTTGAAAGTTGTTTTGAGTTACACTGATGTGAGTAAAGTCCCATAATTTTGATACATATCCATCATCCAAACTATCGCCTTTCTCTTGCTATGTTGTTTTAGACCAAGTTCGAACAACCGCATTATCTCCACTTTATCAAGAAACCCTTTTTCCATGATAAGCTTTCTATCTAGCAACTGAATATGAACCGACGTCTTTTATAATGAAATGAAATGCCATGTCATGCAATCAAAATAAAACACAAAAAGTCAGTATCATATAAAAACATAGAATATAATCAAGAAATAGTAAAACACCTATTTGGATATCTACTAGGGTTCAGTGTAGTTCTACCTAAGGTGGATTCCTAAGGTTCATTATATGAAGTTCGGCTTCTAGGGCAAAGGTACCCGAACTAGCAGATTCCTCGATCTTCACTCATTATAAGCTCATATAGATCAAGTTCGGTTTAAGGGAATACATTTTCCCTATGACTATACGGAGATGAAAATCTCACGAAGGCATAGGTACAGATGTATTCCGAAAGCGATCCACTATCCTATACGGAGGTGAAAACCTCACGAAGGAATAGTTTCTCACTCCCACTTAGAAGGGTAAAATCATTCAACTCATGTAATGTATAATGAAAACAATACTTAGATCAATTAAGCAAGAAAATAATGAATGCAAAAGGATCTTTAAAACAAATTTCATTTTTTTGATCATAAGACAGAAATTAATCAACTTTGTGGCTCGACTCTCAAAATAAGTCCCCAGTGGAGTCGCCAAGCTGTCGAAACCATTTTTTTTGAAGAAACAAAACAAAAATTAATTATCGATTTAAAAACAAAAAATTGGGAGTCGCCACCAATCTTTTATTGAGGTGTGATTGGATCACCTAAAAACGACTTTGGTCTACGAATCTTAGAAAAAATGGGTTCGGGAGTCAGTTACGTACCAGGAAGGATTAGCACCCCCGTAATGCCCAAAAATTGGTACCAAGTTGATTAATTAATGTCTAAATGCCGAAAGTTAAAAATACAATCCTTAATTAAATCAAGTTATTGATTAAGACTCTCTCATTTCGGAGAAAAAAATGTCACACCCAATGTGTTAGGGCACGATATTTTATTCCTTTAAAAATGAGTTTGTCCAAAAGACTTGTGTAATAAAATTTAAAAGAACATTCAATTGTTTAAAATTTATGAAGAAACCACAACCTAATACATTAGGGCACAATTTCTCAGAATCCTAAACTTCGAATATTTCCTTCATTAATTTTTAGAAAAAATCTTCATCTCGAGAAATCAATACGTCACATCCAATGCATTAGGACACAACATATCGAATTCCCGACGACAAGTTTTTTATTTTGTTTGTTTAAAGAGCATTCTCGATAATTAGATTCAACAAAGAAAATTGGAACCCAATACGTTAGGGCTCAATCTTTTCGAAGATTCTAAATACGAGTATTGCCTTTGTTTTCGAAGTTTTTCATTTTTAATGGATTCGAGTTAAAAATCGATGTTTCATTAGATGTATGCCTAAATGTCATTTTAACAAATAATAATAAACACAACAATGGTATAGAAATAATATAAACAAATAAATAAACGAAACTAATGTACATAAAAAAAATCAATGACATGCAAAGTATCAAATAAATGAGCAAAATAAAAAAAAAGTCATTCTTTTAAAATATAAATGAAAACATAAATCAATAAAAAATGAAGAAAATAAACAAAAAATATAAAGAATAGAAGGTATATAATATATACATTGAAATTCTGAAGAATAATAGACATACACACGGATTTACATATAAAATTTGGGATTATAAAATTTATGTAACAAAATCTATAATACATTTATGAATATAAAGAACAATATATAAATATATATGTATATATAAATTATAAAATATACGTTAAAAATATAAGTAAGTATTTAATTATTTTCGGAAATAAAAAACATAGATATATACGTACATATATATAAATATAGAAAAATATTCGTTAGAAAAAATATATAAATATATATACATATACATATATATAAAAAATAGATATATACATATATATATAGATTATAAAAAAATAATTACATATATAAATTATAAAAATAGAAATAATAATTACATTATTGAAATTAATTAAAAAATATGAAAAGGACTAAATTGAATTGGAGATAGAAACCTGGGGGGAAATTCACAAATACCTAAAGATTAAAGGACCATTTTGAACACGCCGATAACGTAGAGAGGCTTGAAAGGAAATTATCTCTTCTCCTCTAAAACAGCATCGTTCAAATAGGATTAAATTGAAATTGAAAATAAATTAAAAGGATAAATTTTAAAAATAAAAGAAAACCCAATTGAATAAACACTAAAAGGCGGAGGGGCTAAAAATGCAATTTACCCCTCCGTATAAAAACGCTCGGATCCTAGGCTGGGTCGGGTCTGTTTCGGGTCGATCTAGGCCTAAACGACACCGTTTTCAGTAGGCTATTTAAGCCAAAAATAATTCAAAAATTTTCATTTTTTTCATTCCCTTTTTTAAAAAAAACCAGAAAACCTCTCAAAAAAAGGCTCTCCCCCCCAGTTCGTCCGGCCAGGGTCCGAGCATCGGCCGGTCATCGGCCATCGCGCCGCCTACCGATCTCTGGCGACAGCACCGCAGTCTGCGGTGGCCGAAAAAAGGGAAAATCCTCTTTTGGTCCTTCCGACCCCTCAAAGCCCAAATCTGGGTTTAGATCCTTCAAAATACCACAAAAAAAGCCCCAAATCTCGAGAAGACCCTTCTGCTTTTGGTTGTCCGTCCTCGAAGACAACTTCCTTCGCCGTCCCCGGTGATCTGGGCGTCACTTAAAGGTCGTTTCTCCCTTTTTCTCTTTTTTTTTTTGCTTTATTCGTATGTAAATAAATATAATAAAAATAAGAGTAAAAAAATAAAAACTACAGATGTTAACCTTTGGATCGATTATATTGCTCTCAGTATTGAGTTCTCTGTTTTTGGTTGTGAAAATAACTATTTTTTATTGATCTCCTTTTTCTTTTTTTAGTGTAACAATGGCCTTTTTATAGCCGAAATAAGACAATAATATAGAAAGCAAATCTGTTTACATTGATTTGATTCACAATCTTTTGATTTTTCTTTCCATATTCTGCTTTGTTTCTTGTCGTGCAGGTACGAGCTTGGAGATGCGGGGGCTTGGCTGCGGCGCAACATTCACCCTAGAAACCCTAGGGTTTCCTGAATCTGTTTTGGGCTACTGTAATTTGGGCCTCTGTAGTTTAACAAAAATCGGGTCTGGGTTTAGGCCTATTTTGTTGTAATTGGGTTCGGGTTTTGGGCCCATTTTATTGTAAAAGGACTGTTTGTATTTGCTTTGTGTAGGCCGGGAAAATTTGGCCAATTACAGAGGCCTTTGAACAATGCATGGTCATCTTCTCGATGGAATCCAAATGCCAACAAAAGAGATGTGACGCC
Source organism: Gossypium hirsutum (assembly GCF_007990345.1). NCBI lineage: Eukaryota > Viridiplantae > Streptophyta > Magnoliopsida > Malvales > Malvaceae > Gossypium > Gossypium hirsutum. The sequence continues at coordinate 23,482,786 of NC_053439.1, forward strand.
CCAAGTGAAGAATCAATTCGAAGCAGCTAAATTTAATAAGCCCAATGTTGCCAATGATAAAGGCAAGAATGAAGTGCAATAAGGCCAAACTCGTGATGTGAAATGTTTCAAGTGTTTGGGACATGGTCATATCGCTAGCCAATGGGCTAGCCGAAGCTTGATGATTCTTAAGGATAATGGTGAGATTGAGTCAGAATATGAGGATGAGCAAGGGCTTATTCCACAAAACAAAGAGTCGAACAATGTGGAATTTCTCATCGAATGAGAACTCCTTGTTATCAAAAGGAGTTTGTGTTGTAGTATACCCAAAGACCAATCATGAGATGGTTGTAATTTTACCTTATTTATTAATATTATGCATGTTCATTATTATTTCAGTTTCTTTTTCTGTGTATATAAATAAATTGAATTGTAATAAAGTTCTAAGAAAATATGATTATTCTTAAAAGGTCCTTAGTCAAGTATTATTGTGGGCTTAGACAAAAATAATGCATTGAGAGTAATGTGTAATTGTTGATGACAAAAAGTTGTCATTGACATAAGGATGTCAAAATCAATGCAAGAGTATGTGTTAGAGAACAACATATTGGACTGACCCACTATGAGTATGTTTCTTGGATTATTATGTACTAGTAATAATATTACTCATAGTGGTAACCATGTATATGATCCTCAGACTTGAGATCATCATTGTCCTAACATCGTAAGTCGTATATTTTGTTACAATCAAACATCTACCGTAACAAGTTGTACTATAAAGACTGATGTTGGATATACCACAATCCATGTAGTGGGATATGGTTGATCAAGATAGGATTTATCCCTCCTACATAATGGGAGCAATATCTTGGCCTCTTGATGAAGTGAGACTAGAAATACATGGTCATGCCCAAATAAGTTGATATGAGATACCACACTTATTTGTTTATTGTAATCTGCTCAGAAAATCAAGAATTATGATATTGGACTATACAAGTGAGACTATTCCATGACTTGTGTCCAATCTAGATATTGTGGATAAAAGGATATAATACATGAAAAGATTATCACAAAAATGTTATGTCAAATTACGACTTCTTGTAACTTAGGTAGAAATGATCCATTGCTAGATGCCACTTATTGCTTGTATTATTAGAAATGTTCTAGTATTACTACTAACGTTACAAACACCTACAGGGTCACACCCTATGGTTAAAATGAACAAATTTGAAACACATTTGGTATCGTGTTTAGTTGTCACATGAATTAAATTAATTATTGAATTAATTTAATTTGATAGTTAAATATTAAATGAATTAAATGTGCAAGCTTGTTGTACACAAATACAGAACATAGTTAAAATTAATATATGAATTTGATTCATATAAAATTTTAATAGAATATAGTTTACCGAAATTATTATAATAAATTATTATTATGATTTTGGTAAAACATTGAAACATGATAGTTATATTTCTTTTTGGAAAGAATATAACGTTTTTTAATACTTTTCATATGTTATAATTCTTTTTGGAAATAATATAACATGTTTAATGTGTTCCATATATTCTCTATAATACTTGATTCCTTTTCAATATATGTATACCAAAATCTCGAATTAGGGTAAGTGTATTTTAAAATAAAAATTGACAAAAAGTGTCTAGTAGCCGTTTTGGAGATTTTTCTCTGGAATAGTTCCAAGAAAGTTTTGTCATTCGTTTTAATACTGAGTCAACTACGTAGAGGCCAAAATGAATTCATTTTGGCTTGGAATCGACATCGAATCAACAACATCCTCTCATCGTTTTTGATTTAGAAGGTATATCTTCAACCTTATCTCAAACCATTTCGTTCTTCATACATGGATCCATGGTTGTGGATCGCCAAATTATTTTTTTTGCTACGCCACAGGGCATACCGACAATCTCAATAGTTTGTATATTCAATCCAAAAAAGATAAGCAACAATGTAAAAACATATTTCACACTCGTTGCCGCGTCAATGGTAAAGTGTGTAGTATGGTTATCAATGGTAGGAGTTGCACTAATGTGGCTAGCTCAGTTTTGGTTGAGAAGTTGGTTTGCCAACTACAAAGCATCCTGAATTGTATAAGCTTCAATGGATCAATGATGGAGGCAAGACTAAAGTGACAAAACAAACGTTAGTTACTTTTTTGATTGGTAAGTATACCGATGGGATCTTATGTGATGTTGTTTCGATGCATATCAGACATATACCTTTGGTCTTTTGTGATGTTGGAAGACCATGGCAATATAACCAAAAAGTGATACATGATGGTTATACCAACTGATATACCTTCAATTTTTATGGCAAGTCCATTACACTTGCAGCAAATGACTCCAAAGCAAGTGTATGAAGATCAAATTCAAATCAAGGATGAGCATATGGGAAATACTTCAAAACAAAATGAAATGTTGAAAACAAGTGCAAAAGTATGAGAGAAAAAGAAAACAAGGGTGGAGGAGTCAAAACTTCTGGAAATGAGGTGGTTAAAATTGGAGAGAAAGAGAAAGACAAAAATATTGAGAGAAAAAAAAGAGAAAATGTCCAAAAAAAAGTTGCATTTTTTTATCAAAAGAGTCGAGTGTACGAGAGAAAAAGATTCGGCAATAAGAGAAAAAGAATGTGAGCAGCATTATTATTTCCTAACCCACTTTACCATTCTTTTGTTTTATGTCATGTTCCTAATACTCACTCTCGTGGAAGCATGTTATTTTTTTATAAGGAAAGATTTGAAGGAAGGAACTATGATGTGCACAATCACTTGGTTGATGTGTTTTTGAAAGATTTTGAGACCCTAAAGTTCGAGTAAAAAGCTTTGGTTTTTGAAGTTCTATTTGATAACAGTTTTGAGTATTTGAACTTTGATTACTCGTTTCCTTATGATGTTTTGAGGACAAACCATTTTGAAGATGGAGGGAATAATATGATCTCGAGTCCCTTAATTGGGCCAAAACTGAAGTTTCCATTTGAGCTTAAAATGTGGGCTAAGGCTAATAAGCCCAAAAAGGTGTTTAAGGGCTCTTAAGGCCCAAAACTGATCACCCAAAATTAGTTTAAATAATTCCATAGCATTTGTTTTATGTTTTATTTGAACATCCTTTTAATATGTCTTAAAATGTTATGTCTTTTTATTACATATTTATTATGTGTTTTAAGCGTGTTTAATTTATCCAAAAAGTGTGCTAAATTCTTTCCAAGTTTATTACAACTTCATTATTGCATTTAGTGTGTCCTAATGCATATTTTAATATGTCCTAGGGTAATCCAATAGCCAACCACCTAATTAAAGCTTTAAAAGGGATGTTCATTTTATTCAAAGGGAATCAAATGCATTCACATTCAAGTTGGTTGTTCGTGTGGGTGTGATAAGTGACCATTCGATCAAAAAATACTTTCTTAAATGCACCGTCCAAGTGAGGGGATGAATGAGCAGCCTTCTAGAATATGGCTATTGATAATTTTCGTGCATAATAAGTGCCACCGTCCATCATAGGAGTTGAATTTGACCTTTGAAGATTCCTTCTCCCTTAAGCATGCATGAATTCGGTCCAATACATAAATGAGCAGCCACTAATATCTATTTCAAGTGCATGGATGGTCACGGGCTTAATGAATAATCTAGAAATGATATTAAATGGCTAGTTTGTGGCCATTCGTTTACCATTATTTTGCCTATATATATTTCGTTCATGGCGTTGTTGTAAGGTTAGACCATTTTGATTAAAATACATTTTGAATTTTCAACTCTTTATGTTAGATTATGACCAAAGACCAATCATGAGATGATTGTAATCACATACTCATTTTACCTTGTTTGTTGATATAAGACATTACCATTATTATTTCAGTTTCTTTATCTGTGTATATAAATAAACTAAATTGTAACAAAGCCCTAAGAAAATATTATTATTCTTAGAAAGGTCCTTTGTAAAGTATTATTGTGGGCTTGGACAACAATAGTGCATTGAGACTAAGGTGTAGTTGATTGATAGCAAAGAATTTTCATTGACAAAGGGATATCAAAATCAATACGTGAGTATGTGTTAGAGAACAACATATTGGACCGATCCATTATGAGTAGGTTTCTTGCATTATTATGTAATAGTCACAATATTACTCATAGTGATAACTATGTATACGATCCTCAAATTTGAGATCATCATTGTCCAAACATAGTGAGTCGTATATTTTGATACAGCCAAAACGTCTACCATAACAAGTCGTACTATAAAGACTGATGTTGGATATACCACAGTCCATGTAGTGGGATATGGTTGATCAAGATAGGATTTATCCTTCCTCCATAATGAGAGTCTTAGGCCTCTTGATGGAGTGAGACTAGAAATACATGGTCATGCTCAAATAAGTTGGTATGAGATATCACACTTATTTGTTTATTGTAGTCTGCTTAGAAAATAAAAAAAAATATAAGTTTGAACTATACAAGTGTGACTATTCCATGACTTGTGTCCAATCTAGATATTAAGGATAAAAGGGTATAATACCTGAAAATATTATCACAGAAAGGTTATGTCGCATCATGACTTCTTCTAACTTGGGCGATAATGATGCATTACTAGATGCCACTCATTGCCTGTAATGTTAGAAACGCTCTAGTATTACTAGCAACATTACAAGAGCCTACAGGGTCACACCCTATAATTGAAACGAACAAAATCCAAATACATTTGGTATTGTATTTAGTTGTCACGTGAATTAAATTAATTGTTAAATTAATTTAATTTGATAGTCAAATATTAAACACATTATATGCACAAAATTGTTGTACACAAATAGAGAACATAGATAAAATTAATATATGAATTTGATTCATACAAAATATTAATTGTATATATTTTACTAAATTTATTAATAAAAATAATTATATTAATTAATTTCGGTCAAAATATAAAAGACATTAAAATTAATATTCTTTTGGAAAGGATATAATTAATATATGAATTTGATTCATACAAAATATTAATTGTATATATTTTATCGAATTTATTAATATAAACAATTAAATTAATTACTTTCAGTCAAACTATAAAAGGCATAGAAATTAATATTCTTTTAGAAAGAATATAATTAATATATGAATTTGATTCATACAAAATATTAATTGTATATATTTTATCGAATTTATTAATAAAAATTATATTAATTAATTTCAGTCAATATATAAAAGAAATGAAAATTAATATTCTTTTAGAAAGAATACAATTCCTTTTTCTAACTTTCCATTTGTCTTCTCTATTAATAAGGGAATAATCATATATTCTTTTGGAAAGAATATAATTCCTTTTTCTAACTTTCCATTTGCTTTCTCTATTAATAATAGCATAATCCTGATTTTCCTTTTTAATATATGATATCAAAGAGGATAAAAGGATGATAATCCCTTAGTGTGTGAGGGTTACCAACTTAATAAAATAAAGGTCTAGCAACCGTTTTTAATTATTCTCTATGAAAAGTTCAAGAAAAAGTGGTTGTTTGTTTTTGATAGGGTGGACTACGTAGAGGCTGAGACGATTTCGTTATGGCTTCGAATCAACATCAAATCAGCAACATCCTTTCAATGTTTTCACTAAAGAAGGTATATTTTTAAACCTATTTCAACTCGATTCGTTCCTCGTACATGGATCCGTGGTTGATGATCGTCAGAATAATTGTTTCGTTGAGCCACGGGGCGTACCGGCAATCCAACACTTTGTTCTTTTAGAACATCCCAAACTTATCAAGAATTCCATTTTTGTGGCACTGAAAACAAACCCGGTCTTATCATTTCCCTTCTCATATTTCCTGAAGTGCGACAATTAACTTATATCTCTGATTCCTATCTCCTTATAGATAGCGAGTCAATGTCTTCTTATTTTCAAACTTTCAAGTGTCAAACAACCTTATAGAATTTGGGTCATGTTGTTCATAACGTCGGTTCTTTTCTTGTTTGTTTATATTCGTGAATTATATCCAAGTTTACCCTTTTGTTTATTTTTCCTTCATAATTCTACCATTATTCGAGCAAGTACCTATTTAGACGATCGGGAATATAAAATCATAAATCGAGTTTCAATCTCATAATCGAGTTCACATCACATGATTAGTCATGGCATTATCCAGTGGCAAACAAGTATGCATTATGGCAACAACGAAGTCCGCCAAGACAGTAAACCAGGAAGCCTGCTAGGGCATAAAAGGAGAAGTCACTCTATGATTCGCGAGGCAAGTTGTATGATAGGATGATCATGGTGCATCTAAAAATGCGGAAAAATGGGATAATAAGAGGATCCGCCAAAATGTGACGTTAAGTGGAATTGATAGAAGTGTCTTAACACAGGTATATATGAGAGGAAGGAGAAATTCCTTCAACGAATTGGAAAATCTAGTATCCACCATTTTGAGTCCTCTAGAGTTGATGTATAAACCATTATGGGTTGTGGGGTAGCGAAATGTTTCTTCAAGCTTGATTCCAAGTGTTCCTCGGTAAGGAGGTCGCCAAAAACGGGAAAGTTCGCACAAGATTATCTTAATAGGGAAGTTCCCCATAAATTACCCCTGGTGGAAAGTACGCTAGTGATTTACCAAGAAAGAGGATGGTCGTTAAGACTATCTAGCGTGGGAAAGTCCACATGGGACTACCAAGTGTGGAAGTCCGCCAGAGACAATCCAAGAAAGGGGTAATCGTTAGAAACTAGCTATTAATGGGAATCTGAGATGAAATGGGAGATTGTCAAGCTCCGGAAGAATTTGTTATTTGGAAGAGCACACTTATGACCAATTAGTGGATATGTCCGCCAACTACTGGCAAAGAATGCAAGGCGACAACTACGCCAGAAAAATCGGCGAAACTTCTTAAGATACTCAAGGAGATCTAAATTTTGTGTTTTATTTTATTCCTGAAAAATACATAAAGCCTTTTTTAGTAGTGTTGTACTGGTTGTCACTAAGTTCTTTGAACTTACGATGGTTTTGCCTTGTATGCAGGGTCAAAGACTGACTAAGGGTCATGTGAAGGGGACAAGCCAAACACCCCTAAGCTCATCCGAACGATGCCATAATTGTATCATGCGTATAGAGGGGTACCCTGAAAGGCTACGCCTTAGAGGAAATTGGTTATGTGTATTGTTCTGATTTTAAGGTATAGTCATAGTAAGCGTCAACGTATGACACTAGCAAGCTGAGAAATTATAAGATTCTGGTACTTGTAATAAATAGAATATATTGAAGTTGTTTCTTTTTTTCAAAATACGTTGTTTAGTCAAGGTGTGGGAATAAACTTGATATATATATTTGGGTTATAATTTGGCGTTGTCTGAGTCGTTAAAAAAAATTGAAGTAGCTAAATATTACGGTTTGTCTATGATACCTAGTACCCCAATTCGGTAATCGAGTCAGGTATAGGGTGTTACAAGTCCTATATTATGCGTAAAGTTATAGATTTAGTCCACATTCACCAATTGGATCATTCTTAGTGGCTATATTTTTTTAATTTCAAAATTTTACTCTTAATACAAACAACAATCGTTAAATCTATTAGCTAATTTTTTGTGAGTAATATATGAAAATAATAAATAGACATAGCATTACACATATAATAATATATTTGACATATCAAATTTAAAAAATAACAGAACTTAACTTAATGAATTTAATTGTTATAATTTGGTTAGGACTAAAATTTTTAAATTCTAAAAATAAAGGACTGAAAATGATCAAATTAAAGTTCAAGTACTAAATCAACAACTTATGCAAAAATACAAGGTCTAATAGCAAAAATTGACCTATTTTATTATTGGGTATGGGAATGAAAATGATCAAATTAAAGTTCAGGTACTAAATTCACAACTTATGCAAAAATACAAGGTCTAATAGCAAAATTTAACCTATGTTATTTTATTATTGGGTATGGGCTTATTTTATTTTTGGGTGCAGGCCTAATAATAGTTGGGCCTGGTTCAAGTTTTATTTTAAGTTTCTTTCCTATTTTTAATAATTATATAGTTTTATATTATCAAACAGTGAATCAATTGAATTGATTGAATCAGTAATCTGACTGATTCCATCATGTGTTGTTAATAAATGGATTAGTCTTTGGGCCAAAAAAAAAAGGCAAACCCAAAATTCAGCGTGTTGTTAATAACTAGTGTTCCCTCACTCACTCTCACCAGGCACGATTTCAACGTTCCAAGTCTAACCTCTGAATTCATCTCTACATCTCTGAAACTCTGGATCTGATTTTCTAAAATCCTTTAGCTATCTCCACGTAACAGATAAACTATCATTCTCATCCTAAATTAAAATTCTCATCTAATTCATTAACAGGATTTTGGTGAGTCTACTCCTGCTCTTTCTCCTCAGTTTACAGTTCGAGGAGAAGCAAACCCCTTTTTTATATTCCTTAGAACTGCAAAAAAAAGAACTGCGACTTTGATGATCAGGGTCTTTCCTTTTAAGTAGTTTATGCTTGGCTTCTTGGTATTGAATCTGAAATCATAATCTTTATCTGTTAAATCTGTCCAATTGCCTATTTGGGTATGGTTCATTTGCATAAATCTCGATGCTTTTCTGCTGGATTTGAATTATCATGAATAAATATCCGTTTGGCTCAAACAATCCCAAGTCCTTCAATGCATATCCAAGGGGTGACTTTGATATAGAATCAGGAACTATCAAAAGAACCAGAAGTAGAAAATCATCAATTTACCCTGTTAGAATGGTTAAGTCCTGGGCTAATCGGCTTCATTACTATTACAAGCTACATCCACTATTTGTTTTCTCTATTTCCTTGGCATTCGGGGTCACGATCCTCATAGTTTTATCTCTATATGAGCAACACTATAGGGTGCTGCGTAATTATATGAAACTTGATGATGGCTTTGGCAGTTATTATCCCTTTGCTAAGCTTAAGAATCTTGTAATGGTTGCTGGGCATTCGGTTTATACAAGCAGTAGTTGTGAAAAAGCTGACAAGGAGGATTCTTGGTTTTTGGAGTCTTATCAGAAGAATCCAGGCCAGGCTGCCACATTTTTGGCTCACATAAAAGAAGGGATAGAAAGCACTGCACTAGATGATGAGGCTTTGCTTCTTTTTAGCGGTGGAGAGACTCGGAAAGATGCTGGTCCTCGTAGTGAGGCGCAGAGTTATTGGACAGTTGCTGACTCCGAAGGATGGTTTGGTATGTAAACTCATTCACTCATTTTATTTTCCTAAGTTTATACTATAATATCTCGCATTATTTTTTGTTCAAATTTCCCGTTGTTTGAAGGATGAGATGTAAACTTGACAATACATAATGATTGCTATGATTGTTTACGTGGTAAATCCTATAATCCTTTTCTAGTACCAGTATGTTTGCTATTCTTTAAATCCGAATCTAAACCTTTAAAACCTTTAAGGTACTGGTGCTGTGGATTACTCTTATGAGGAGTACTGGATACCTACTATACTTGTATTATGAAGTAATTATGTATTGCATTCGTGAAGATGTTGTTATTGATTAATTGTGTTTCCACATTCATAGTTATGCCTTCAAGTAAAGTGAAGAGCTCCCTTTTTGCTCCGAAGAACTACCTTGATCTTTTGATCAATAATAATGAATGTTACTGCAATTTCTACTCCCTAGTCAATTTCTATGAGTTTCTTTCTTGTCTACCTTTATTCCGTGAATTTTTTTTTCTATAGCATGAAGGCTTTAAATCGTCTGAGTGGCATTGTTATTGTATTTTATTGCTCTTCAGGGAAGGAAGAAAGTTTAAAGTGGAGGGCATTAACAGAGGAGCATGCAAGAGATAGCTTTGAGAATCTTCTCTTTAGTGTTTGTCGGTTTCGTGAGCTTACTGGGACATACCCACACAACATAACTGTAAGTGTTCTAAATTTGTTGGTCTTTCTTACTTTTACATTCCGCTCCTCCTCTTCTTACCTTCTATCAGCATATCTAGCTAGGGTAAAAGAAAAACTGGTAGTTAACTAATCAATGGTTTCTATTTGTTGTTGAGCTACACTTTGCACAAAATAAGTATAAGATTAATGATTCAATTCCATTGATATGGGCATTGAACACCAGAAAGATCACCCAGATAAGTATGACTGCAGCCATGTACAGGAATAATTCATTTAATTCTCAACACATATCAGATTTCCTGCATATATACTTACATCAAAGTTGTCCAGTGTAGCCCTTGCTAATCAAATCAAAAGGGTTTTGAGTGGGTTCATATAACATCTTGTGATTTAGAATAGACTTTAATCTAAATCACTAAGTTGCAACATAAGACAGTTGAAGTAACTAACCTCCTTATTCCATGAACTCGGGTATGAGTCAATAATGGTATGTGTCCAGATGTCTAACTTGCCTTTTGCTAAAAATTTTGATTTCTAGATTCATCTAAAACTGTCCAAAAAGGGTCTTGCTCATGTCCTTTAATTTTCAATACAACTTAATCACCAAGCACGAATTTCACAATTCCTAGATGGGTCCTAGATTAATTGGGTCAAAGTTAAGCTTTGAAAATAATGCCATGGGTTGATAAATCTTATCTCTGATAATTGCTTCGATTGCCTTCCACTGCAACTCAATGGTTTGGATTAAATTCAAAATCAGAACACATCCTCACTTGATTGAGGAAATTGTCCTCCACTACAACTTAATAGCTTGAGTTAAGGTTGAAATCACAATACAAATTCAATTGCTTGGAGAGAGTGTTTTTTCTCAAGTGTCTATATGCATGAGTTACGGTAGTCAGTACTTCACATAAAAAAGCTTCGTACATGTTTTTCTCATTTGTGAAGTAGCTGATGTTGAAGGCATAAAGATATAATAGCTCTATAAAAAAGAGTATACCTATAGTTAAAGCTCTCTCTGCTTCTATATGTCTGTGATGATAGAGAAGGAAGCCCATTGTTTCGAGTACATGTTACATAAAGGTGCAAGGTACTTGATTCTTGTTTATCTTTTATTTAACTTAAACCTGCTAGTTGTTTTTTTATAGCAAGTATATTAAAGCTATGTTCCTTGCGCATTCTGTTATATTCCTGTTTTGTGCCTGTTTCAACAGGTCTTTTTGGAGAGGGGTTCAAAGGTCTTTACATTTCCTACTTCTTGTATGAGTGTGGACTACATACCTTATTAAACTCTTCACTTTATAAGTTAGCTTTTGAATCCTATTGAATTGGAATCAGGTTATAAGCTATGATTTCAAGGAAGAGAGGTTTGCGCAGTTGCATCGCTCCGCCATTGGGTTCCCAGAGTCACGATTCTTGTATAGAGGCACCCCAGCTCCAGTAACTTCAATAGAAGCAGCTCTGAAAGGTGAGGCATTGGTGAGAACTCAATTTCAAGAAGATCCATATGGATGTATGGGATCACTTAAGAGGAAAAAACTAGGTCGTGATCCCTTTCATCGCTCAGTCCCATGTCCCAAAGGATGCCCAGAAATTGAAGGTCTATTTAGATATTGTGGGGCTGCTCCTTATCGAACTTCTCTGCCGTGGACAGTGTAAAATTTAATACACTATGTTACTTCTCTGCAGTCACATTAACAGCAAATTAATGGATCAGGTAATCGAAATTCAATTTCTTACACCATCTTTTTCAACCAAGAATCAATATGTAGAAACCAAAACTATATTCGTCCTGAAAAATACAACCAGGCCATGTTATGCTCTTGTGCTTGTACATCTTAATTTCTACAGATACATATAGATGGCAGGCATAAGTGGATCGGCACAAGTAAATGGAAGATCACTATTCTATATTATGTAATGATCCATCAGTTTTATTCCTCAAACATTGAAATTCATGCATTCCCATCAAAGCTGAACACTGCAATTCATGCATACCCATCAAAGCTAGGTTACCCTGTGTTCCTCATGAATGGGCAGCTCAAAGCCGCTTGGTCAGTTCCACTAGCCAATTTTTCACCTTTCATGAGACCTCCAAGCAGCTCCCCACGATCAAAAAAGAACTCCACCTTCAAGATTTTCATCTCATCGTCAACCTATTTCAATGGATAAAAACATAGAATATGTTTATATAATTCCACACAAATTCAAAAATAAAGAAAACCAGGGGCCTAAATTATACCTCAAAAATTGATATTCCATATAGTTGAACAAGTTCCCCAGTAGGGGCATGGCCTTTGAAAGGACCTTCCATATACCCCCAGTGCCTGAACTTATACACAATCGTTGGCGGGCCAGAGTAGACTTGGCTAACTTCCAAAGCGAATCCTCTTGGGAAAGCTGTTGTGAAGGCAAGATGAGAGGAGTGTTCAGTTTCTTGTGCTGGATTATAGCCCCTCAGGTTCTCTGGTAAGGTGGTTTGCATAAAGGAATTATAGCCTCCTCCCAGCTTCCTACTCTCTTCTAAACTCAAAGGTTTCCTCCCTAAAATATTATGACCAAAACAAAATCAGCCCTTTTTATCTTTGGACAAAAAACAAGATCAAGTCTGAAGGAAATAGTGATACCATTCACGCTGACTGTAAAATTCTGTAGTTTCACTGATTTGTAGTCAGGGAAGGATATTTTATTGAACATTTCCATTTCCCATGTCTTCACAAGGTTCTGGACCTTCTCTTCTAGTGATGCAGGAGGCCATATCTGTCATCAAACAAATCAGATATACAATGTATGTATAGTATGTGCATCTTGCAGAGAGATAAAAAGAAAAAGAAAGACCTTGGTTCGGCCTTCTTCAAAGAGCTTGTTAACAGTGTCATAGTTTGGAGGAGCACCAAGCTTCCAGTTGGTATTCTTTTCACCTTCTCCATGCAAGTAAGAACGGTACTTGTCTTGCTGCTGATCAGTGAGTGAAGAATCCATTTTCTCGTGCAAGAAAAGGTTCTAAGCTCCCACCGAGTTTCAACTACTTTGCACGAACAAGCGCTGCTTATATAGTAAATCAATGATAACTTTTTTGTGGTCAGCAACAAGTCAAAAGTTCATAGCACAAATCCTTGGCGGCCAGGGTCAAGGTCACGTACTTACATGGTTTTCTATCACCACCAACACAATAACTTCGCTTTTTTACCTTAATATTATAAAAAAAAATATGAAATGGGGTTTTGATCAGTGAGTGAAGAATCCATTTTCTCGTGCAAGAAAAGGTTCTAAGCTCCCACCGAGTTTCAACTACTTTGCACAAACAAGGGTTGCTTATATGGTAAATCAATGATTGACTTGTTTGTGGTGAGCAACAAGTCAAAAGTTGACAGCGCAAATCCTTGGTGGCCAGGGCCAAGGTTACGTACTTACATGGTTTTCTATCACCACCAACACAATAACTTCGCCTTTTTACTTTAATATTATAAAAACAAATTAATTCTGAAATGGGGTGTCAATATAATTATATACGAAAATGATATGTTTAAGGGTGGTGTCTTTTTCATGGGCAGCACCACCAATTTTTTTAAAAAATTATTTTATTTCTTTTTGAGCTAGTGATGGTTCGATTGGTCCGGTCCAGCCACTGCTTGGACTGTCGTCTCGATTTCACATATCAGGTTCGATTCAACCAGTTTTTGGATCTTAATCTCGGTTTTGGGCTCCTGAGCCCAATTTACGATCTCAGGTTCAATTTTCAAGTTCAATTACTCACTGGGCCAATAGTCTCACTTGAAAATTAATTTCCAAAATATCATATTAATTTAATTAATTTAATTTTACTTGATCAAAATTAATTTTTCCAAAAATCAGTTAGATTTTTCAAATTAAATTTTCAAGAAAATTGCATAATCAAATTCTCTAGTTAAAAAATTCTTACGACTGCCCAATTTGACTCCACATCGAATAAATCAACTCAATTAAATTATTTCCAAAGTCATAGAATTTTCTTTTGACTCAAATGCAGTCCGATCGAGTTTTTGTTGAGCTAGCTGAGGGACCAATAGGACATTTACTATTAGGCTTTAGTAATTGCAATTATGTCCAGAGGCATCGTTTAGATAATTTGCAATTACTTAATCATAGAGTCAATCCACAAGAAGTACCATGATTGAAAACTCCTTATTGCATACTCTTTACGAAAGTAATTCATCAAACTACTTTGTCCAATGACATTATTATGTGTGTGTTACTCTCATATGATATCATTGATTCCTTTGAGTTAAATTTGTTCATTCAATACAATCTTATTTTATCTCATTGTCACCATTTTGTCTTCTTAATGATTAATATGATCACTATCAACAAATGACTGTGATAAATTGCTTGTTCGAGAAAAAGAAACTTGTGGTCATGTTCCATATTTATCAATCCACAAATGCCAATGAGAGGATATCGTTAACTCTTTAATTGAGCTATAAATTCCACTATTTCTACTAAAGCCATGCCATACACAAGTCATGTACCCAACATACCGACTATCGGCTCAATCATCTTTAGAGCATAAGCCTCCACTTATATTACATCACATGAGTTACATACGCATGGTCAGTAACTAACTCAGGATTTCGACAAATCACACCATAAATGTCACAAGTGAATTAATTCAGAAACGAATTTAGAATTAATTCATCTTGGGTCCAGTCCAATCTATCATTCTGCCAATGAATACAACTGTCTCTACCCGTGAAATTAGCTGCTCTGATAGCCAATACTAGTTATCTCCTCAATTGGAATTGTAGATAACATAATAATCCTTCTCTGTGTTTGAATCAAATGCTCACTTTAATTCTTTTACAGGATTATAGACTTGTTTAGATTATCTACTAAAGTAAGTTGTCTTTCTCGCAATGTAAACATTCTTACAATGCCATTTACCATCAGTTTGAACTTAGACAATCAATGAGCTAATATTTGCTTGTCACAATTTCGCTATGCATGCAAAATATGAAAGATAAAAATAAAAAAGACATAACATGAAATGTGAAATATATTTATTAATCGTTCAAATAAATAGAAAACAATTACATATTTACTACAATATGGACACATTTCCCAACAATCTCTCATTTGCCCTAGTGAAGTAAATGTGTCATGTTTCGCATTCCCATATCCTCAACGTGTTTGTTAAAACTCCTAATTACAGAAGTCTTAGTAAACGGATCCGTAAGGTTATCTCAGAAGCTACTTTCACTACTATAACACCCCTAACCCGTATCCGTCGTCGGAATAGGGTCATGAAGCATTATCGAAAATTCATAATTTAAAACATTTAATTTCAAACATTTCATAAATCATGGAAATTATCAATCAAACTCATACATAATGTCCCTTATTCAAGCCCTCGAGGCCTTAGAAATACTTTAGAAATGATTCGGGATTGAATCGGAAACATATAGAATCTCATGGAAAAAGTTCAAATTTTTCACACTTCAAGGGTCACACGACTGTGTGACTCACATAGCTGAGACACACGCTCGTGTCTCAGACCGTGTGGACATTCGAAGTAGGGACACACAGCCGTGTCCCAACCCGTATCTGTGCCCGTGTAACTCTCTGACTTGGGTCACACGGCCAAGCCACACGCCTGTCTGCCAAGTCGGGTAACTCTCGAAATGGCCTCACTTGCCTGTGTGCCAGACCGTGTGCTAGGCCGTGTAATTGCCTGACTTGTAACCCTTTGAAACCTACAGGGGACACACGGCCGTATCGCATGGCCGTGTGTCACACATGGTTAAGACATATGCCCGTGCCTTAAGCCGTGTGGACAAGAAATAGACAATTTTCAAGCCATTTCTCTCACCCAAAACAAGCTCACACATACAAGCCATTTGCACCTATACTAAGGCATTTTAAATGTACCTAAAACATGCATAATCAAGCTAGATAATAATGGTATTTGTTCATACAACCAATGTGCCCAAAAGGCACCTCAACCACAGCAACCAAACACATACATGTTTTGGCATAAATCAACTATACACAACCATAATTCAACATGCCAAGTGTTGTAAAAACATCGTCTAGCTTTTAACTCAGCTAAAATCGACCCATCATTCGACAATGTCAATCACGTATTCAACGCTCGCAAAGCAAACAAAGACTTTCTACTCAAAGCATCAACAACTACATTTGTTTTACCTGGATGATAATCAATGATCAAATCATATTCTTTCAATAGCTTAAGCCATCTACGCTGTCTCAAATTCAAATCTTTTTACGACATCAAATACTTCAAGCTTTTATGATCTTTAAAAATGTGACATTTTTCACCGTACAAATGATGTCGCCAAATCTTCAATGCAAACACAATAGCTGCAAGTTCTAAATCATGTGTCGGATAATTCTTGTCGTGCGGCTTCAACTGGCTAGAAGCATAAGCAATCACTTTGCCTTACTGCATCAAGGCACAACCCAAACAATTTAAAGATGCATCACTGAAAATCACAAATTCTTTACTCGACTTAGGCTGAACTAACACTGGTGCCTTAGTTAGTAATGCTTTCAACTGATTGAAACTTTGATAGCATTTCTCAGGCCACTCAAATTTCACAACTTTTTGCAATAATCTCGTCATCGTGTTGTAGTCATCGAGAATCCTTTAACGAATCTTCTGTAATATCCAGCTAGTCCTAGAAAATTTCTAACTTCAAATACATTTTTCGGAGGTTTTCAGTCAAGAACAGCTGAAATTTTGCTCGGATCAACACTGTTGCCCTCTGTTGATACAACATGTCCTAGAAATCCAACTTCCTAAAGCCAAAATTCACATTTGCTAAACTTGGCGAATAATTACTTTTCACGTAGAATTTGTAATACAATTCTCAAATGCTCGGCATGCTTAGACTCATCTCGTGAATAAATCAAATATCATCGATGAAAACCACAATAAATCGATCTTAATACTGTCTGAAAATTTTGTTAATCAAATCCATAAATACTGCAGGTGCATGAATTAAACCAAATGACATTATAAGAAATTCATAATGTCCGTACCTAATTCTGAACACGATTTTTTTCACATCAGAATCTTTAACTCGCAACTAATAGTAACTAGAACGAAGATCAATCTTCAAAAATATTGTTTCACCTTTCAACTGATTAAACAGATCGTCAATACGTGGTAATGGATACTTATTCTTGATCGTCACTTTATTGAGTTGGCAATAATTAATACATAATTTCATAGATCCTTACGAATAGAATAGATGCACCCCAAGGTGAAAAACTGGGTCGAGCAAAACCCCTATCTGTCAACTCTTGCAACTGCGCTTTCAACTCTATCAACTCTATAGGCCCTACTCTGTCAAGAGCTATCAATATCGGAGATATTCCCAGTACTAACTCAATACCAAACTCAGCCACTATGATCGGCGGTAACTCAGGTAATTCCTCAGGAAATACATCTCGGTACTCACATACCATTGGAACTTATTCTAGCTTCAATTCAGAAACTTTAGAATCAAATATGTAAGCAAGATACGCATAACATATCACTGAGCTGAAATAGCTGAAATAACATTAGATATACCACCCAAACTATCTGATTCAATCTAAAGCTTTTCACCGTTCTGACACTTTAACATAAAAAGCTTTCGTCTACAATTTACCACTACATCATGAAAAGTCAACCAATCCATTCCCAAATCACATCAAACTCATCAAATGGTAATAGCATCAAATCGTCCAAAAAACTATAACCTCAAATCATCAATGAATAGTTCTTACAGACCTTATCAACTAACACATACTAACCTAGGGTGTTCGTTACTTTAACCACGAATCCAGTGGACTCAATAGGTAAATTCATACTTGACACTAGATTTGTGCATACATACGAATGTGTTGCTCCTGGATCAATCAAAGCAGTAACATCAGTATCAAAGATAGAAAATGTACCAGTAATAACATCTGGCGCTGAAGCCTCCTCTTATGCTCAGATCGTGTAAACTCTAGCCAGTGATTGTACCTTACATCTCACAATAGAGGCCTTGGTCCCACTGTGGCTATTATCCATATTTCTAGGATTTTGAGGTGGTCTACCTCTCGCAATAGCGTTGCTCGATCAAATAGTCTAAACCTTTTCTTTATCTAACCTCTCTGAGCAATATCTGACATAATTCTCAAATGAACCACACCTAAAACATGACTCGTTCTTCAATCTACACTCGCCAAAGTGTCGTCTATTACATTACTTGCATTCAGGCCTATTTTCCCTCATACTACCCACACTGGCTACAGACGTAGTCTGAGGCTTTGGACTCGCATGCCATTTATCTCTAACTCTACTGGAATATCCTACTGAAGCCGTGGAATAGTTGTGATGTTCTTTTGATTTCTTCGATGATGACTGATATGACTTTCTAGTTGACGTCTTTCTGGATTCTCTAGCTTCATAATAAGCTTTTCTCTTTTCTTTACTAAGCTTCATGGCTTTATGTGCTCGATCAACTAAAACAACAAATTCTTTCTGTTCAAGTATCCAAACTAAAAGCTTTATATCTTCATTTAACCCTTCTTCAAACCATTTACACATGGCAACTTCAGTTGGAATACATTCCAAGGCATACTTGCTCAGTCTAACAAATTCTCTCTCATATTCGGGCACTGCCATTTGGCCCTATTTAAGCTCAAGAAATTCTTTGCGTTTTTGATAAAAAAATCTCTGACTTGTATACTTCTTTTGGAATTCAGTTTGGAAGAATTCCCAATTTATACACTCTCTCAGTAGAAATGAAACTAGAGTATTCCACCCCTGATAAGTTGAACCTTTTAGTAGAGATACGACACATTTCACACACTCTGTCAGTTTACAAGATAACTCGTCGAAAACTATTATTTTCTAACCAAAACTTGACTCTCTTGGGATCATCTTCAGCCGTAGCTCTAAGTTCTTTAGCCCTATTTTTGCAGATTTTATCAACTAATGGCTTACTAACTCGTAGTGGTTCCAAACCCTGAGAAACTATGGGAAATGGTTGGGGAACAAGTCAGGATGGAGGTCGTTGGGCTACCAAGTTCGTTCGTACGAACTCGGTAAAACATTCATTCATCATTTGGAAGAAGGCTTCCTTAGCCTCTCCTCCCTGGCCCTCAAATACTGGCCTTGTACCACTCAACGTTACTTTATGAATTGAGGTTATGCATTGCTTTCAACTTCATCGGAGTCGGCTCGGTTGAATGTCATTACTATATAAAAACATAAGTTTCAAACGAGTCAGGAGTTATCACACTATCACAGGTTATATAATGGCATGTATTTCTAGACTCGTACTTGCTACGTTCAGCCCAAGAATCGACTAAACTGTAGCTCTGATACCAATAAATGTAACACCCTTAACCTATATCAATCATCAAAATAGGGCTATAAAGCATTATCAAAAATTCATAACTTAAAACATTTGATTTCAAACATGTCATAAATCATGGCATTTATCAATCAAACTCATACATAATGTCCCTTATTCAAGCCCTCGAGGCCTTAGAAACACTTTAGAAATGATTCAGAACTAAATTAGAAACATATAAATCTCATGGAAAAAGTTAAAATTTTTCGCACGACAAGGGTCACACGACCGTGTGGCCAAGCCGTGTGACACACACGGCTGAGACACACTTCCATGTCTCAGACTGTGTGGACATTCATAGTAAGGACACATGGCCGTGTCCCAACTCGTGTCGGTGCCTGTGTAACTCTATGACTTGGGTCACATGGCCAAGCCACACACCCATGTCCCTAGTCATGTAACTCTCGAAATGGCCTCACACGTTCGTGTGCTACGCTGTGTGCTAGGCTGTGTAACTGCCTAACTTGTCACCCTTTGAAACTTATAGGGGACACACGGCTGTATCGCATGGCTGTTTGTCATACACGGCTAAGACAAACGCCTGCGTCTTAGGCTGTGTGGATAAGAAATAGGCCATTTTCAAGCCAATTCTCTCATCCAAAACAAGCTCACACATACAAGCCATTTGCACCTATATCAAGGCATTCTAAATGTACCTAAAACATGCACAATCAAGCTAGATAATAATGGTATTTGTTCATACAACCAGTGTGCCCAAAAGGTACCTCAATCACAACAACCAAGCAGATACTTGTTTTGGCATAAATCAACTATACATAACCATAATTCAACATGCCAAGATAAAGCATAAACGACCACATGTCAAACCTCAACAAAATATACTAAATTGATCATTAAAAATATACATCTACTCGACCATTTCAAAATCAACCATTTAAGCACCAAAATTCCAAAATGTCATCAATCATAAAACCACATATATACATGCCAACTTGACAACTAGTTCATCAACCAAAATACCATATATACAAACCAAACAAAATGACTATTTCAGCAAGTACAAAACAACTATACATGCCATTATAACCATGGCTTAAAAACATCAAAATCTATGGGTATAGCCGAGGGATAGTGTGATAGGTCTCTGCCAAGCTTCCAACCTGAAGGAGCTTCTAATAACTATAAAACATGGAAAATAACACTAGTATGCATATAATGCTTAGTAAGTTCGTATAACATAAAACTTAACTTACCATTTCATTACATAATATTAAAATTTACCATGGCATAATCCAACCAATAGCTTGGCCAAATCCTAAGCATCAACAAAAACATGTTAGCATATATGAACAAAATTCATAGGCAATTAAACATGGATGGCCATTTAACTTAAACATGATTCATTTGGATTTTTCATCCATCTCAACATAACATAATTTCCATGTAGCTCACCATCTCAAAGTATTTCATGCATTTATGTTTTGGTTCATATAGAACACATGCCATATCCTTGTAAATTCATGCACTTTGAGCCGATTAGAATACCCTAGATACGTGGGATAGCTCACACGAAGTCTGCTAAATATATAACCGTAGTTGTCCTTTCCTTTACATATAAGCTTGCACAGCTGTAAAATGAGTATGCTCACACGAGCTGTGAAATGGGCCTACTCACATGAGCTATGGGTCAGAACGTAGCAACATGGTACTACTCTACAAGCTATCGAGTATCCGCAACAAATGTCAGAACTCAGCCACCGGTAGGACATTCAAGACTAGCACTTGAAATATGTAAACCCTAATGACATGTCATTTGTATCCTACGAATTCTTAAAGTTTAAATAGGGCTCGGTAGTGACGTATCATTGTTGGATATGCAACAATTATTTACAAAGCAATCCACAATACATACATAGTTCGCTAGAAAGAATATAAACATTATCTGATTACACGAACTTACCTCGAGGATAAAAACGTAAAAATAGAGTCGAACAATCCGAATATTTACCTTTATCCTGATCTAAAGCCGTATGAGGTCTATATTGATCTAAACAAATAAATTCAATCCATCTAATATCTATTCTATACAATTCAATCCAAAATTCATATGTTTACAAAATTACATTTTTGCCCCTATTATTTTGATTTTTTTACAATTTAGTCCCTAAGCTCGTATAGTGAAATTGATGCAAATTCATCCTTAACCCAAGCTAGCCAAATTTCATATAGGCTCATAGTAGGTCATATATTTCATTATTTCTCAATTTCACCACATATTTTACGCAATTTTTAAACAAGTCATTGTTTGACATTTTCAACAAAATTCACTTTACAAAAGTTGTTTATCTAAAAACAAAGATTCATTTTCTTCCATCAAAATAAAAAACAATATGAATCCATTCATGGTAAATCTTTATTCTTTTAACATTTTTGTAAATTAGTCCCTGGGCTAGCTACATTAAGCTACAACGACTCTAAAAACATAGAAATCTTTAGAAACGGGACGAAAATACACTTACATGCACAAATTAATGTTGGCCGAACCTTCAGTGGTAGATAGGAAGAAACAAAGGTGATGACTTTGTTTTAGCCATTTTACTATTATGTAATTATTAATTTACTAAATTAACCTTAATTAAAAACCTTTAAAATAACTTAAATGATATCCATAAAAGTCCACTCATAATAGAAATGGTATAATTACCACATAAATCCCTTAGATATTTAATTTCATAGCCATTTAGTACCTTTAGCTTGTAGAACTCAAATTTTGCATCTTTTGCAATTTAGTTATTTTTATCAAATTAAGCATGTAAATAGTAAAATTTCTTAACGAAATTTTTATACGATAATAGTAACATACCGTAGAAATTAAAATAATAATAAAATAATTATTCACAGATCAGATTTGTTGTCCAAAAACCACTATTCTAATTTTACTAAAAATGGGTTGTTACAACTACATTTATAATTCCTTTGACTACTACATCTCGTATAAAGTAATACTTCTAATTAATGTGTTTCGTCATCTTGTGACGTCTCATTTCCTTGGTATTAGATATTGTAGCACTGTTAACATAATATAGTGTTATAGTTTTTTCCATACCAAGAATGACTTCAAGATCAGTTAAGAAATTTCGAAGCCATATTGCTTTTTTCGTTGCCTTAGAAGCAGCCACATAATCGACCTCTGTAGTAGAGCCAGCAATACAAGTTTTACACTTCTCCATAGTAGGAAAAATACATTTCCCAATGTCGATTTCCACGAATCTTTATAGGTTTGGAAGTTTGAGTTTGTGTATCCAATAGGAGCAAGGTTCTGCCCAGAATACACAAGCATATAATCCCTGGTTCCTTTAAGATACCTCATATATGCTTTACTACTTGCCAATGCTTGAGGCTAGGATTCTCTTAGTATCGACTAACCATTCTTACTGTGAAACAGATATCTAGACGTGTGCAAAGCATCAGGTACATAAGGCTTCCAACTACCAAAGCATATGGAACATTACTCATATATTCTCTTTCTTTTATTGTCTTAAGACAGTCATCTAAAGAAAGATGAAAACTTGATGCGTTTAGCTAAGCACCTGGCTTTGCATCGATCATTGCAAAACATTTCAGTACCTTATTAATGTATGAAGCTTGTTATAGAGCTATCGTTTTATTTTTTCAATCCCTAAGGATTCGAATTCCAAGAATATAACTAGCTTCACCCAAGTCCTTCATACGAAACTGTTGAGCTAACCATATTTTAACCGATGACAATTCTCCTATCTCATTTCCAATAAGTAGAATATCATCGACATACAAAACAAGAAAGACCACCTTTTTGTCCTTTATGTGCTTATAAATGCAAGATTCATCAGCGTTTTGCTCAAACCCAAAATTCTTAATCATTCGATCAAATGTTTTATTCCATGAGCGAGACACTTGCTTAAGTCCATAAATGGATCCTAGCAGTTTGCAAACTTTCTCCTCCATTCCTTTGACAACATAGTCAGTAGGTTGAACCATATAAATAGTCTCATCAAGATAGCCATTCAAGAATGTTGTCTTGAAATTCATTTACCAGATCTAATGATCAAGAGCAATGATAATGGATAAGAGTATGCGGATAGACTTGATCATGGTGTAAACTCTAATTTATATAGGTTTTTTAATAGTTTATGACACCTTTTTTACTTTAAAATAATATTAATCTTGAGTATTTGATTACTAATTGGGTGGATTTTATTTCTATTTCAATAATAAGTTTGATTTAACGAAGAATGTGATTTTATGCTATTTCGCACTAAATTTGTACACAACTTAATTATTTTATGTTACATATTGATTTTGACAATATTTTTTAATGCAGTTAGACCAAGAAAATTATGCATGATTTATTTTAAAATTAAAGCTACATGGACATGCCCAATTTCACTCTACATGGACGACAAATACATGCAAAATGGATCAAGAAGAGTTGATTTGATCCAATTAAAGAAGGGTTAATTGATGGACAAGTCTGGTAAATAATTGGGTCACCAAACCATCCAAACAAGAGAGAACAATCCCAATTTGGCAAAGGCATTTGGACAGCTCAAAAATTCACTTTTGGGAGATTTATTGGAGGTCCCTACACTTGCAAATAAATAAGAAAATTGCACACCAACTTTGCCCAAGAAACAGTCCAACCCTTGCTTGATTCATGCATGATATAATGCATGAATCAAGCAACCAAACAACTCCCTTCTCCACAATTTATGGTCGACCATGGGAAGAAGAAACCTAAGAGATTCATCATTCTATTTTTAGTAAACACACCTACTATCCTTTACTATAAATACCCATCTCCAGTCCTCATTTCAATCATCTATTAATCACCCCTCATTTCATAATCAATTTTCATTTCTCATTTCTCATTTCATTCTTTCATTCTTTCCTTTCTTCCCATACATAAGCATTCATAATCCCCTTCTCCCTTAGCCAACAAAACCTTGAGAAGGCACTCTCTTGGCCGGCCACCTTGAGAAACAACTTGCAAAGGAGCAACACGAGGATTGGGGGAAGCCACTTCGGTTAGATTCTGCAGAATTGTCAAAACAATCAGTGTTTATCCTTCCTTATCCTTGTTTACTTCTAATCATGTTTAAAATGTGTTTTGTTATCTCGCCATCAACGATGGTAGCTTAAATTTTTTTAGCTAGAATGATTGCATTAATTTAATAAAGTTCATTTAAATTGTGTTTATAATGTTTTGTGCCTCAACCGTTCAAGTTTTCAATTAAAATTAAGTATGTATTTCATTCATACGTGATTGAATGCATTAGAATTAGTGGAGCAATCCTAATCAGACTATGATTAATAGATGCAATAATTGAAGAGTGCATGCTTAATTTAGATCCTAACCCGACTAAATTGAAGGTTCATAATAACTCAAAATAGCTCTATTATCTTGCATAGTTTTTAGGCTTATGTGATCAAATTGTTTCAAACCTAACCTGTCCTTGTTACTTCACATGAATTCTAAGAAACCCTTAGTTGAATATGATCAATAAAATGCATGTTTTTCTAAGTAAAGGATTCTGAAATAACTTAATTTTGGTTTCAAACTCATGAATGGTTGAGTTGCCTTGAATTATGTTTCCAAAATATTGTATGCATGATGAAAATGAACTAAGTTGAAAAATGTGACTATTCTAGCCTATGCATGTCATTGTTGTTGAAAATTGTGATTTTGCGGCTAAACCCATCCCATAAATTCTAATTAATCATTAGGGATCTTCTAGCATTAGGGATAAATTGCATTAGGGATCATCTTGCATTTAGTTAATTTTTCCTTAGATCCATCACTCAAAATATTGTGTTTTTATCACCAACTTGTGAACTTTAATTTTACAATTAATTGATTAACATACACAGTCCTTGTGGAGACGATAACTCTTTTACTTACTTATTACTTGATAACGACTATGTAAAAGTTTTTGGCGTCGTTGCCAGGGACTATTACCTTAATCATTTTTGTGAAATTATTCTTTCCAATTTGGATTTTATTTTATTTTTATTTGATTTCTAGGTTTACTAATTAATTTTTTTCTTTATTCTTTTATTTTTTCTATGAGTTATTTTCAGGTGTTTATGAGCATAGATCGAATCATCGATTTATTACCTGTAGACCTTAAAATTGAGTGGATATTTAGACAAAGAAGAAGAAAAAGAATAGCCCAAAGACGTCGAAATGGACCTTGGAAACCAAAATGATGTTTAAGGAAATAGAACCGCTAATTTTCACAATCTAATCCTTATTGCTGATGATAGGGATCGAGCCAAAAGACAGCATGTTGTGCCACTTTTGAATGAGTTAAATTTTGCAATTAGAAGACCGGAGATCGAGGCACCCCATTTTAATGGAAGCCAGTGATGTTTTAAATGCTTCAAACCATGGGACTGTTTAGTGGTATGCCCACAGAAAATCCACACCTTCAGCTTGAACTATTCATAGAGGTGAGCTATTCCTTCAAGATAGCTGGTGTAACTGAAGACGTATTAAGGTTGAAGTTGTTTTCGTACTCGTTGCGATATCAAGCATGAGCATGACTGAATTTGTTGCCACCACATTCAATTTCCACTTGGAAAGAATTAGTTGAATGCTTTCTGGTAAAAAATTTCCCACCAAGAAAGAATGCTAAGTTACGAAATAAGATCAGTACTTTTCAATAATTGGATGACGAGTCCCTAAACAAGGTGTGGTAAAGATTCAAGGATTTACTTCGTAAATGCCCTCACCGTGGGATTCCACATTGCATCTAGTTAGAGACATTTTTAATGGTCTCAATGCATACACAAGGTTGGTGGTAGATGCTTTTGCGAATGGTACTTTCTTGTTGAAGTCTTATAATAAGGCTTACGAGATCATCGAGAGAATAACAAGTAATAATTACCAGTGGTCGACAAATTGAGTAGCATCAAGAAGACGAGTAACCAGAGTGTATGAAGTCGATGCCCTGATTTCACTCTCAACTCAGGTATCTTCAATCTCTTCAATGATGAAACAATTGACTACTAATGGTTTTAATCCTATTGAAGTCCAACATCCTAGACAATTTGAGGTTATTCCTACGTATATTGTGAGGATGGTTATTGTTTCGAGAATTGTCCACCAAATCCTGAGTCAGTTTATCATGTAGGGAATTAACACCAAAGTAGAAGTGAACAATGACTACAGTCCAATTTCTACTGTCCTTCATGGCGAAACCACCACAAATTTTCTTGGAATAACCAAGAAAATGGACTGAACAAGAACTACATGTAGCATAGACCAAGTTAATCCCAAGGGTTTAATCAACAAGTTCCAAAACCACAACAAGCTGAGTCATCTAATAGTTTGGAGAACTTGCTGAAGGCGTACATGGCAAAGAATGACGCCTTAATCCAAAGCGAAGTAGCAACACTAAAAAATTTGGAGAACCAAATGGGTCAGTTAGCTATGGAATTTCGTAATAGACCGTAAGGAGCCTTGCCGAGCGATACAGAAAATGCAATAAATTTGGGTGAGGAACATTGCAAGGTAGTTGCTTTACGAAGTGGTAAGACTTTGGAACCCAAGGAAATTATGGTTGAAGATGAACCTATTGAAAATGATGAAAGTCAACCAACAATTGAAATTCCTACACCAGAAGAGTCAAAGCCTACAAATTATGATGAGGTAAAATCTAAACTACTGAATTCTAATAAGCTAACATCTTCTTTAGATGTAGATTTATCTCCTTAGAAAAGTTGCCCAGTCCAATGCAAAGTTCCATCACCTCCGTATCCTCAAAAATTCTAACCAAATAAGCAGAAACAAGAGGTGCAATTCAAGAAGTTTTTGGATGTTCTAAAGCAACTTCAAATAAATATCCCATTGGGGGAGGCTTTAGAACAAATGCCCAACTATGACAAGTTCATGAAGGCTATTTTGTCTAAGAAGAAGAGACTTAGTGAGTATGAGACTATAGCACTAATGAAGAAGTGCAGTGCATTCTTACAGAACAAGCTACCTTTGAAACTAAAGGACCCTGGAAGTTTTACCATACACTGTAATATTAGAGAGTCTTATTGTGGCAAAGCTTTGTGTGACTTAGGAGCAAGCATTAGCTTGATGCTAAAATCTATTTTCAAGCTATTGGGAGTAGGTGAAGTAAGATCCACGACTGTGACACTCCAACTGGATGATCAATCTTTTGCATACCCTGAAGAAAATATCGAGGATGTTTTGGTAAAAGTAGATAAGTTTATTTTTCTTGTTGACTTCATTGTCTTAGATTTTGAAGCACATAAAGAAGTGTCGATCATTCTGGGGAGACCTTTTCTAGCCACGAGAAGAATGCTAATAGACGTGCATAAAGGTGAAATCACTATGAGAGTTCAAGATGATTTGGTAACATTTCATATTCCTAAGGCAATAAAATTTCTAATCCGATGGAGGAATGTTTAGCGATGGAGGAGTTAGAAACCTTATTTCTATAGAATGGGAGAACAATCTTGGAAAGGGCCCATTTGGGAACACCTTAGGATCTAAACCGTTGGAAGATGAAGAAGGTAATAAAAATATGGCTTTAATGGAAGTCAATCCGAGGGGCTATGTTCAACTGGCACAGTTTGAACCATTAGAGTTAAAAGTTCAAGAATTCGCACAACTGAAGTTGTTAATCGAGGAAGAACCCGAACTTGAACTTAAGGTACTTCCTTCCCATTTGAAATATGTTTATTTGGTTAACATTCTACTTTGTCTATGATTGTTTCATCAGAATTAATAGAACACCTACAGGAGCAACTGGTCGAAGTTTTAAAGAAATTTAATAAGGCAATCGACAGGACCATAGTTAATATTCAAGGAATAAACCTTTCTTTCTGTATGCATAAAATTATCTTAGATGAGGGTGAGTGAGCTAGAATTGATGGTAAAAAGAGACTTAATCCTATCATGAAAGAGGTATCTCGAAAGGAAGTTATCAAATGGTTAGATGCGGGAATTATCTACCCTATCTCAAATAGTTCATGGGTAAGTATGGTACAGTGTGTATCAAAGAAAGGTGGAATCACCATTATTAAGAATGATTGAAATGAGTTAATCTCGATGGGAACAGTCATGGGTTGGTCTGTATAGAGTACAAAAAATTGAACAAAGCCACTTGAAAGGATCATTTTATGTTCCCTTTTATGGATTAGATGTTAGACTAACTGACAGGTGACGAATATTACTGTTTCTTAGATGGATATTTGAGATATAACCAAATATTTGTAGTGCTGGAGGACCAACACAAAACCACTTTTACTTGCTCGTACGGTACGTTTACTTTTAAGTGAATGCCTTTCGATTTATGTAATGCACCTACCACATTTCAACGATGCATGATGGAAATATTTACTAATATGGTAGAAAATTTTGCTAAGGTTTTCATTGATGAGTTTTCTATTTTTGGTAATACTTACGATGTTTGTTTGGTTAATTTGGCTAAGGTACTGAAAAGATGCGATGAGACAAATCTTATCCTTAACTGGGAGAAATGTCTTTTTATGGTTAAGGAGGGAATTGTCTTGGGCACAAAATTTCCAAAAGAGGGACTGAAGTCGATAAAGTAAAGGTGGACGTAATTGGAAAATTACCATCACCAGTTTGTATAAAAGGAGTTAGAAGTTTCTTCGGCCATGTCGATTTTTACCAAAGGTTTATCAAAGTGTTTCAAAAATTTCCAAGCCTTTGTTTTCCTTACTAGGAAAAGACACCACTTTTGAGTTTAACAAAGCATGTTTGGAAGCTTTTGAATAGTTGAAAAATTGATTAATCTTAACCCCTATAATCATTACACCTAATTGGAACTCACCATTCGAGTTGATGCGTAACGCAAGCGATTTTGCTGTTGGAGCTGTGATGGGTCAAAGAAGAAACAAAATGTTTCATTCGATATATTATACAATTAGAACTTTGACAGAAGCCCAACTTAATTACATGGTAACTGAAAAAGAACTCTTTGCTATAGTTATTGCTTTTGACAAGTTCCGTTCATATATCATTCGACCTTTAGATACTTACTCACAAAGAAGGATGCTAAACTGAGGCTAATTCGATAGATACTTTTACTTCAAGAATTTGACCTTAAGATCCAAGATAGAAAAGGTGTTGAAAATAAAGTAGCCTATCATTTGTCCAGATTGGAACAAAACGATGAAACTCATTCACTTATTCCAATTAATGAGAATTTTCTAGATGAGCATATATTTGAAGTAGGTCGAATTCATGAAATACCTTGGTTTGCTGATTATGCAAATTATTTAGCATGTGGAATAATTCCTTGAGAAATGACATACCAAGAAAGGAAAAAATTCCTTCACAATAGTCGGTATTATTTTTTGGAGGATCCGTTTTTGTTTACATAATGTACAAATAACATAATCAAGAAGTGCAAATCTGAAAGTGAAATTTATGAGATCTTGTATCACTGTCATTCATCTCTAAGTGGGGAAAACTTTGGTGGTTCTCGCACTGTAGTGAAGATCTTACAAGTCGGATTCTTTTGGCCTACAGTGTTCAAGGATGCGTATGTATATGTGAAAAATTGTGATAGATGCCAAAGGATCAGAAACATATCAAGGAGGAATAAGATGTCCATGACAAAAATTTTAGAGGTAGAATTATTTGATGTATAGGGCATTGATTTTCTAGGCCTGTTTCCTTCTTCCTATGATAACAGGTATATGTTAGTAGCTGTGGATTACGCATCCAAGTGGGTTGAACCTGAGGCATACCCAATGAATGATGCTAAGGTTGTAATGTGATTCCTACAAAAGCATGTATTTACACGGTTTGAGACTCCTAGAGCTATAATTAGCAATGAAGGATCTCACTTTGTAAATAAATGACTTAAGTGGTTGTTTGAAAAGTGCAATGTGAAACACAAGATTGCCATTGCCTATCAGCCACAGTCAAATGACCAAGTTGATCGAGTAAATCGTGAGATCAAAGGTATCCTTGAGAAGGTGGTTTGACCTAATAGAAAAGATTAGTCTCGAAGGCTCGATGATGCTCTATGGGCCTATCAAACTGCTTTTAAGACACTGTTAGGAAGGGCTCTTTATCTGTTAGTCTTTGGAAAGGTATGTCATTTGCCGCTTGAGTTAGAGAATAAAGCTCACTAGGCTTTGAAACAATTAAATTTGGATCTTAAATAAGCTAGTGAGAGAAGGATGTTACAGCTTGATGAGCTTGAAGAGTTGAGGTTATTTTCATACGAGAATGCTAAGATGTATAAAGAAAAGACTAAGAGATGGCATGACAGTCATATACAACCTTGTGAATTCAAATAAGGTCAGAAAGTACTGTTACTTAATTCAAGGCTAAGGTTATTTTTGGGAAAGCTCAAATCCCGGTGGAAAGGACCTTATATCATCCACAAAGTTTATCCATATGGAGCTGTAGAACTGTACAACAACAATTGAGGTATATTTAAAGTTAATGGTCAACATCTCAAACACTATTAGAATGGTGAAGTTGAGCTAATAGAAACCTCGTTCAATTTAATAGACCATTGATTTTAATATTTTTATTTTTAATAAATCACATACATAGAAATTATTTTTCTTGAATTAGTACATTAAATTAAATATGTCTAAGGAGATTGGAATTTAAACGGGGCCATTTGTGACCCCTCCAACCTTTCCTGGGGTATTAATTTAATATAATTTTTCGAGAAGAAATTTTCTCAGTAATCTGAAAGAAATTTTTTATTTTAATTTTTATTTGTAAATTTTTCTTTCGTTTGTGCTTAATAATAGGGTCAACTTGGTCGAAGTACTAATTAGTTTATTTTTCTAGTTCAGTTTAATTTTTTAGTACAACAAATAATTGCAGTTTGGGCTTGAGGCCTAGAATAGCGAATAGGAGGAAGTTACCCATCATTGCCGTCCAAAAGGTTCCCTAAAACCCTAAATTTTTTCGCCATTTTCCTTTTCTCCTTACCTTGCTGCCCAAGCATCCTTTATAGCTAAATTTTTACTACAAATTTACCCTAATTTACTACTATATAAACCCCTTTACCATCATATTTTTCACACCATTCAAGGAATTAGCTTAAGCCTTAGCCACCTACTTTTCTTCTCTTTACCCCTGGCCCCAAATCTTGAAAGGTCTCCCAAATTTTCTTTATTTTTCAAAAAACCCTCCTATTGCCGCAACAATATCGTCGTCAGAGCAACCTTATCGTTGTCACAATACCATCGTTGTCGTAATGTCGTCGCCGTCATAATATTTCACATTGTCAATTCTTTCTTCTTTCTTTACCAAAATTTCTTTTATTTTTCGGGAAAAGTTACCATGTCTCACAAAAGAAATAGATCTTTTAAAAAAGTCTACTAAAAATCCAATTGTGATTCAAGATGAGGAAGAAAGGGAAATATTTGATTCTATCTTCAAAAATCAGCTCGTGATGTCAAAAAAAGGTTTCAATTTAGAGAGAAATGACAAGATGATCATACCATTGTCACTTTGAAAAATTATTGGTGCTTTAAATTGGGAGCAATTCTGTGATGTACGATAAATGCCTAATGTTAATGAAGTTCTTGTTCATAAAAATAAGTTACCCTTTACTTCTAAGTCCGTTAATGATTTGTTTTACTTATCTGATGTTGAAGAAGATGAGTACTTTACCATGTAACAAATATCAATTGAGATTTTCTTCAACAAGTACTTAATGTGGTTACGAATCTAGGAACCCAATGGATTATAGGAAAGTATGGTAATCATTCTTACCGAAGGGAATATTTAAATCAAGTGGCTATGGTTTGGTTCTACTTTATTCAATATAACTTCATGCCTATCTCACATAGTTTCACCATCACGTTGGAACGAATGCTTTTGTTGTATGCAATTATGGTAGAAAGGTCTATCAATGTTTGGAGAATTATTCTCAAGGAGATCCAAGATTGTCCTAAAAAAAGGCAGGAAGTGCCTACTTTCCATCATTGATTACTTCACTTTGCTTCAAGGCCTAAGTAAGATCAAAAGCAAACCTGAAGGACCTTTATGTTCAAGGTTGCATAACAAGGCATGACCTTGAAAAGTTACTGTAGAATATTGAATTATTGAACCAAGTTGATCCAAATAGCCTTGAACCAAGTTGGTGTAGAATATTGAATTAGAAGTTGACTCAGTAAAT
Organism: Gossypium hirsutum; assembly: GCF_007990345.1. Lineage (NCBI taxonomy): Eukaryota > Viridiplantae > Streptophyta > Magnoliopsida > Malvales > Malvaceae > Gossypium > Gossypium hirsutum. Next base: position 23,515,161 of record NC_053439.1, read on the forward strand.
GAAATAGAAGAGGCAGAAACTGAAGAGAAACCAAATAGCCTTGAACCTAGGAAGGAACCAAATGTTGCTGAACCAGTGAGCCAAGTTTTAATCCTGAGTTAACCATTCCTACTTCTTCAAATAGTATGAAGAATTCAGAACTTTCAACTATGATGGGTATGTGGAAATTCACGTATAATAAACAACAAGCTTACTAGAGATATGCAAAAGTTAGAGATGATACCATACGAAATACTTTTAAAAATATCTCTAACTGTTTTGTTCCTGAGTTTCCAGATCATATCTTTGAGACATGACAAGAAGAGATTGTGGGATCAGGTGCAAAAAAGAAGGGAAAAGGAAAAAGACATAGAGGATGACATTAGTTAAAAAAGGGGGACAATTCTTTTTCTTCAGTATTTAGTTTTAGGCATTTATATTTCTTTCCTTAGTCTTTTTGCTTTAGCACAATAAGGAAGAAATTACAAACATGAATAAATTAAGCTCAATGCCTCTTCTCTAACATAAAGCAAAGTGATGTGGTAATGTGAATGATCATGTCTAAGATTGGATTGTTCAGAAGGACATGGTATTTAAGCAGTCTTTATGACTCACCTCCCTTTACTTACAATCTTACATGGTGTTCAGTTCTCATTCATTACTTTGTTTCTGTAATAAGAACATTGCTTCTTTTTAAAGGGGGTAAGGCAATATTTGCATAAATTTTAAATTTTTTATTAATTATGATTCAATGTTTTCACATAAGTATGCAAAAATAAAATGATGTTAAGAGAAAATTCTTGCTCATAAGTTAGCTCGAATGCAAGTATGATTTTTTATTTTATCGGAGTTTTTTTATGTTATCTTGAGCTATTAAATACTTGTATGTTCTTAGGTATTATGTAGTTTTTTCCATGAAAATTTAATTTCCTTAGAGAGAGACATGTATGAAGGTTTAAATCCTTAGAATTGTGTCACATCCCAAAAATCAGATTAGTAGAAATTGGGTTAATAAACCGAGAGAGTGGTCGCCTAAATTTTATTTATTTATTTATTTTAGATGATATTTTGATATTTATAAATATCAAGTATAGTGGTTGATTAGTGGTGGAGTTTTCCATGATGACTTGTGTTCGAATCCCTTCCCTCACACTATTTTCTATGTGGTGCAATTTTGCCTCAAACCTTAGTAAAGATCACACCATGTTTTTAAAATAAATATGGTAGGAACTAAAATAAGGAAGTGAAGTGGTCAAGTGGTTAAGTGCTCCTAAGCTATCCTAGAGGTCCTAAGTTCAAGTCCCCTTGTTCTTATCTTTTTATTAAATTATTTTTAATAGAATTTCCATGTACATAATGTGCTTGTTGTCTACCCCATTTTTACCTTGTTTAGGAGTATTCCTTTCCCTCTTTATGAGTCAAACTTACCATAAGTTGAGGTAACATGATCCCCTTTTCACTCCATGTCTTCCTCTATTGCCAAAACTTTATATCTTGCTTATTTATTATGATTCAATGAGCCTAGTCACAGTTGACCAAGCTTACCACTCCCTTTGCCATGCCTACCTCCTTTATTCTCCCATATTCCCATTTTTTCATTTCTTTCACCTCTATTTTCTCTCAACTTTAGAAAAAGAACCACCACCCCTTTTCTTTAGTCTTTGCTTTTCCTCTACCACAACCGACCCTTGTACCACCATCGACACACATTTAGCCACTATAAGCACTACCCTGCCTCCCTTCTATCACCGATCGTCACCACGAGCCACCACGGATCCTTCTCTTCCTCCACATTAATTTCTTTTCTTACTCCTTTCTCCCTCTCTTTTTCACCAAAACACCATAGCCATTTGCCATCGGACTAGCACTCCACCATTACTAGACCGCCGTCGAGCCACCGCTGTCGCTGTTGTCGGACCACCATCACTCTTCAATTGAGTAAACTCACATTTTCTATTCACTCTACCAATCATTTTAGATCACTCAAATCAATGATCTCATTCCTTCCTTGATTAATCAACCATTCCATATTGAATCAAGTCTAAGTGTGGGTTATTTGGATTGTAAAATCATCCTCTTGGTGATTTCATATCATGGCCGAATGGTATAGTGGCCATAGGGACAACGTAATATTTTTTTTATTATTTATTATCATACTATTTCGATATCATATTGACTTTGAAGGGCCGAACGATATTCATAAAGGAGACCCCTAACTTCGAATTAGAAACCCTCCTTTCAAGAGTCTTAGATCATGGGTTAAGCGTTGAGACTTGTAATAATCAAACTTTAAAGTGACAAAAATATTATCAAAGAATCCTAATTAATAAACGTTACTTATGTGTTAGATTGTCTTGCAAGATAGTTTGAGTGGAATCGTTAAGAAGGATTGTGGCAGTTGGATCTACAATATAAGGTGTGGGACTTAAATATTTAATTTGTGTGTAATATGTTCACTTTCATTTTAATAACATTGACACATCCCACACTTTATTAATTTATGCACTATAATGAAAACAAGGAAGTGTTCTGACATAGTGGTAGGAAGCTCCTTAGCTATCCTAGAGTTCTCTAGTTCAAATCCCCTTATTCTCATATTTTTTAATTAAATTTTTGCACATAGTTAACATGTGCATTTAAGCCTTGCCTTCCAGCCCTATAGTCTCCCCAAATGGAGTGATTCCCTTCCTCCTTTAGAAGTCGAACTTGCCATAATTTGTGAGACACATCCCCCTTTTCACTCGTCTCACTCCCTTGCTGAAACCTCTTTTCTTGCCAAAATGTTGTGAGACAATAAACCTGGTCATGGTTGACCAAGCTACACACACCATTTTCATCCTCTACCCTCATTTTTACCATATTCTTTCATTTTTTTCATGTTTCTTCATCTTCTTTCTCTCTAAAATTTAAAAAGACCCACCACCATCTTCCTTTAATTTTTGTTCTTCAACTACCACAACCAACCCTTCCAGCACCATCAAGTGACCTCTTAGCCACCTTAAGCACTGCCCTCTCACTCATCTTCTCTTCTACCACTGTGACCACCACCACAAACCACCACGAATCTTCTTGTCCTCCACCTATTTCTTTTCTCTTCTCTCATTTTTCTTCCAAAATTTGGTGATCTAACCTTCCTCCCTTTTATTTTTTCTCACCATCGTCAGACTGCCGCTCCACTATTACCAAGGATCGATGACCTATTCGATTAATTTTGAGGTGTTACAATTTTATCTAAGGTCGATCTAAGGTCAGGATACTACTAGATGCAAGAAAAGGAGGTTGATGTGCCAAAGACTGCTTTCAGGACTCGGTATAGGCACTACGAATTCTTAGTGATGCTCTTCAGTCTTATGAATGCTCCTGTCTCTTTCATGAACCTAATGAATAGAGTCTTTCAACCCTATATCGGTTAGTTTTTCGTGGTCTTTATTGATGAAATCCTGATTTACTCCAAGTCAAAGCTAGAGCATGATGAGTACTTAAGGTTAGTCTTTCAAACCTTACGTGAGAAAAAAGGTGTATGCAAAGCTTAGTATGAGTTTTGGATCCGAGAGGTGACGTTTTTTGGACATGTTGTATTTGACGAGGGTATTTGCGTGGATCCGAAAAATATCGAGGCTATCCTAGATTGGAAGTAGCCCATGAATGTTAGTGAGATTCAGAGTTTTCTCGGACTTGCTGGGTATTATAGGAGGTTTATGAAGGGATTCTCGTTGATCGCGGCTCCGATGACTAGGTTATTAAAAAGACTACACTATATTAAGTGGACTGATAAGTAGTAAGCTAGTTTTGAGAAGCTTAAGGCAGTCCTAACTCAGACACCTGAGTTGAGCCAACCCAAATATGGGAAAGATTTTGTTAGTGGGCTACCATTGACGTCATCTAAGAAAGACTCCATATGGGTGATAGCTGATCAGTTGACTAAGTCCGCTCACTTTTTGCTTGTATAAATCAATTATTTATTACAGAGATTGGCTAGATTGTGTATCCTCGAAATTGTGAGACTCCATGGGGTACTAATGTCTATAATTTTTTATCGAGATCCTCATTTTACATCAAGTTTTTGGAAGAGTCTACATAAGGCATTTGGTACGAGATTGAATTTTAGTACAACCTATTACCTAGAGTCTAACGGACAGTCTGAGAAGGTTATTCTAATTCTTGAGGACATGTTGCAAGGTTGTGTAATAAATTTTCGAGGTAATTAGGAGGAACATCTGTCACTTGTGAAGTTTGCATATAATAACAATTTTTAGCTGAACATTCAGATAGCTACGTATAAGGCACTTTATGGGTGCAAATGTATGACACCTTTGTCTTGGACAGATTTGGGGGAAAGTGTTATGACTAGATTTAGTGCAAGAGATTGAGAACTATGTGAAGATTTTTCAAGATTGGTTGAAAGCTGCATCAGATAAACAAAATTCTTATTCCAACTTGAAGAGGAGGGATATTGAGTTCAATGTGGGAGACCAAGTCTTTCTTAAGGTGTCGCCTTGGAAGAAGGTGCTGAGATTTGGACACAAGGGAAAGTTAAGTCTGAGGTTCATTGAACCCTACCGCATCATTAAAAAAGTAGGACCAGTGGCATATCAGTTGGAGTTACCGCCAAAGTTGGATCGCATTCATGATGTCTTTCATATGTCTATGTTGCGACGTTATCAATCAGACCCTTCTCATGTGATTCCAGTTGAGGGGAGAGAGGTTCGTCATGACTTGACTTTTGAGTAGAAACCAGTGCAAATAAATCGAGATGTCAAACTGTTGAGAAGGAAACAAGTTCTGCTTGTGAAAGTGTTGTGGAGGAATAACGATTCTAGTAAGGCTACTTGGGAGCTGAAAGATACAATGGGACAACAATTTCCTCATCTTTTCCCATTAGGTAATTTCGAGGATGAAATTTTCTTTTAAGGAGGGTAGAGTTGTCACATCCCAGTTTTCAATTAATTATACAAAAGTGATACTGTCATCTCCTATGTTTTAAACTAATTACGCAATAGTTAAAACAAGTGTTGTGGCTTAGTGGTAGGAAGCTCCTTAACTGTCCTAGAGGTCCTTCATTTGAATCCCCTTACTCCCATGTTTTATTTTTCTATTTTTGGTACAATTCCCATATGCACAATAGATGTCAACCATCCACCCTGTTGTTACCTTATGTGGAGGATTCCTTTCCTCCTTTAGCAAGTCAAAATTGCCATAAGTTATGAGACACATCCCCCTTTTTTGCTCCTTTGTTTCCTCTCCTTCCTTCAACTATTTTCTTGCCAAAACAAAGGTGTTGACCACCCTGAAAGCCTCCCAAACCGTCCACCACCCTCATTTCCTCCCATTTTCTCTCTTGTTCTCTTTTTGTCCACCATTTTCTCTCTTTTTGGCAACCACCACCATTTCTCTTCATCTTTGCTTCCAGTCCTCCATCGTGAGCCTTAGTTGCACCACTACCTCACCACCATCCACACCTCTCTTCTTTCCTCCTTTTCCTTTGATCACTACCCTTCGTCACCGTGAACTGTCACTAGACCACCGCCATTATCGTCAATATCGACGATGATTGTCATCGAGATTTAAGGTTTTCTCCTCTTTTCCTCTCATTTCCAATTTCTTTCACCTTTTTCTTCTAGTTGACTCATTATTTAATTTTTTTCACTCTACTTGTTTACGAATCTCACCGATCACATGATTCCTTGTAGATTGTTAAACCTCTGAACTTTTCTCTAGGATTCATCTCCGACTTTGTTATGCTATTTAGTATTGTAAGTTATGCAAAGTGATGGAATCATGGCCTTTCCTTGTTCTTTCCCCTTCTTCTGAAATAATGGCTCAACTATAATTACTTTCTTGAGATTAACTTTCAATCTCCATGTGTTATAAAGGACCGAACAACAACCCTCTGGGAAACCAATAGTGTGGCGTCATGAGAGTAACGGATCCAAGCATTTGAATTAAGGGAAAGTATTGGTGAGGTTTCCTACATTAGATCTTATATTAAATGACTTATTTTTCATTAGATCATGACTAAAAGGAGATATTCGTGGGATTAGATTTGTGTTTGGGACTAGATCTAAGTGAGAACTCTACAAAGGGAGCATACGGTTGAGATCTACAATAAGGTAAGGGATCTTTAACTTATGTCATGTGATGAGTGTTTATTTTTGTATTATATTAGTATGTTAATAACTATTTATGTGCAGGTATGCTAAGTACTTAAAAAGAATATTAAAAACCCCATCGATGAGAAACCCAAGTAAGTGACCCTATCCGTTGTTCTCGAAAATTATATTATGTGATGTGATGATATTATGTGATTGTGATGTTTGTGCAAATTGCATCTATGTGATATTGATATATGTGTAGATCTTATTCTCATGACATATGATGTATGGCTTGTGTGTTATCATTATGATTCCGTTACGCGAATATGAAAATATGAATATGACCATGTGATATGTGATCCTATGTGTAAAACACGTTTACAGCATGTGAATATGAATTGATTAAAATGAGAAAATGGACATATCATATGCATAGGGTGGAATTTGTGAAAGGAGGAAGATATGTGGCAGTTTATCTGCAATTATGTGGTCGTTTATCCGTAATTATATGGTGACTTGTCTAAAAATGGTGTTATTGGATGGATGAGTTCTGGGGAACTCAATATTGGAGTGTAGCAGAGATGGGTAGGAAAATACTTCAAATGTGCATCGTTACATAAGCATGTACCGGTATGGTCATATATATGTGTAAAGTTTGATGATATGTGATTTCTGTGAAAATCATACATATGATGATTTGCATGTGTTATTTGATGTGTTGTAATGTATGATAAATTGTATGTATATATATTTGTATTAGCCTCACAGTAAACCTTTTCAAAGCTCACTCGTGTTACTCGTGTGTTTCAGATAAATCTCGTGGTTGGGACTCAGATTCGGTCATCAGAGAGGCTCTCGGAATAATTGTTTATTGGTTGCAAATTTTTAAGATAATTTGGATCTTTTTATGAACTTTATGATTATATTTTAGATTTTATTGTGTAGAAAATTATTGAACTATGGCATGGGGTTTTTCGTTTTACAAACTGTGGACATTGGACTTTTTGCATGAATTTTGATATGGATTAAACATTTTGATTATCAAACCAATTTTTTACAAATAATAAGTAAGTTTTCATTGAACTTCATGTTGTACAATAGCGTATAATAAGGGAATATTAAAACGCATTTTCAAAGACTATATCTATTTTTTCTCAACTCATAGTTTTCACCATTTCTATGGCCCATGCAATCGCTTGGGTTGGGCTATAATGTCTAGGCTCAGTTTGAGGGGTTAAAAATATGATATTAAATAATAAATTTATAGTACATTAAGTACTTAAAGAGGAGTTGAAAAACTTATCAAGAAGAAACCCAAGTGATCCTAACTCATTAGTTTCATGAAAGATATGTTTTGTGATGTGATGATGTATGTGATGATGACATGTGTGCAAATCTCATCTCTATGTTATGTGATACATGGCTTATCTGGTATGTTGATGATTTAAATGTGTGATATATGTGTATGTGATGAGATCCATGATTTAATATGAAATGTATATTAAAGTATGCTTAAGTGAATAAAAGCGAATATTATGTGATATTTGAAAATGTGGGCATGTTTACATACATATGTGTAAAATTGAGAAATATGTGTTATGTGAGATTATCAGCATTATTACATGAAAAATATGAAAAGTGAATTATATGTGATAAATTTGACAAAAGGCCATATAACATGCATGGGGTGGATTTTGTAAAAGGTGGAAGTTATGTGACAGTTTATCTGCGATTTTGTGGTCGTTATTGGAAATTATGTGGTGGCTTATCCATAATGTGTTATGTGTTCATTTATCGGCAATTATGTGGTGGCTTGTCCACAAACGGTGTGTTATTGGATGGATAGTTCTGGGGAACTCAATATTGGTGTGTAGCGGAGATGGGTAGGAAATTCTTCAAAATGTGCATTATTACATAAGCATGCCTCGATGTATTCATGTATGTGTATCTATGATGATCTGAGATTTCTACGAATATGATATATATTTAAATGAATGTGTTTAATTGATGTGTTGGTATGTATGTTACAATATTTTGACGATCTCACATTGGGCTTGTAAGCTCACCCATCTTATGTGTATGTTTCAGGTAATCAACGTAATTAGGATCCAGATACGGATTTTTGGTGATGCTCTCAGATGTGAAAGCTTTTTAATAAATTATGAACTTTATATCATTTTATGGATTTTTACGGACTTTGATTTGGGTTTGTTTTAATAACTTTTTGGGACTTTATTTTAAATTGTGGACTATGGCATGTGGATTCTCCTTTATGATATTTTTGGAATTTTTGCATGGATTACTTATGTTGGATTTTAGTTTTAAATGATCATTAAAAATTTTTAAGAATTAGTATCTACTGCAAATGTTTTTTCAAAACGAAGTTATAACACAATTATTTTAATAAAAAGGAATAAATAAATTTTATTAAACAGAATTTGATATTTTCAAAATAACATGTTTCAAGGACAAATTGATTTTTCTTATGAAAATATTTTGGCCATCTTCATGTCCCATGTAATTGCTCAAATTGGGTCATAACATCAAGGCCCAATTTAAGGGTTTACAAATTGACTTAGTAACTTTCTTGAGACGCAATCCTATGAGGCATAAGAATCTAAACATGATTTAGGCACAATTTTCTTTGGATCGTTTTAGCCTTCCAAGCTTACGATATGAATTTAACCCTTGAAACTTTAGTTTGAGCCTTTAATCCTATTTTATTGTTATTCGCCTACTTAATAAGTCATATTACCATCTTTTTAAGTTTTATCCTCTTTTTGCACCTATCTTAACTATACTTGTCTTGGTGAGTAAAGATCGAGGAAAAATTCAAAAAGATGTATATGTTCTATGTGTTTAAAAAGAGAGAGAGAGAAAGAGAAAAGTCTCTATCCAAATCTCTCAAAGAAAAAAAAGCAAAAAAAAATACCAAAAATATTAAGAAGTATTGTTGGGCACAAAGCTTCAAATTAAGTTTGGGGGTGGTAAAAACCTTTAGTACGAAAGATGTACCTCAAAAAGATCCAAGGCAAAATTAGGGTTAAGATTATTGAGCCTAAAAATTCATTTCTCTTTATCCCTACCTTGAGCCTAGCCCTATTACAACCCTATAAAACACCTATTAATTTGGATGATTATGCCGACTACATTAGTGAAGAGGGATTGCTAAGTTCAACATATGAGGACCGCTAATTAAACCTTGTGATTGTTTTGCCTAATTGGGAATGAAATTTTGATTGAATGGTAAATATTATGTATGATGTTGAAAAACATGCACTCCATGACTTATGCTGGCTTTTTCTTGCACTTAGAATAAAATTTTGAAATAATGTTTTCATGTGAGAAAATTGTCAAGAAAAATAGTTTGTGAGCATGATTTTGTTGATGTATGTGAATATGAAAAAGTTGATTTTGCTTGAGGATTCTATTTAAACTATTGAAAGAATGTCTTATCTAAATTTTTCTTTACATTACTTGGGACAAGTAATGAATTAAGTTTGGGGGTATGTAAAATCTAATTTATATAGGTATTTTTAGTAGTTTATGACACCTTTCTGACATAAAAATAATATTAATCCCGAGTATTTGATTACTAATTGGGATAATTTTATTTATACTTCAATAATGAGCCTGATTTAATAAAGAATGTGATTTTATCCTATTTTGCATTAAATTTGTTCATAACTTAATTAGTTTAAGTTACATATTGATCTTGACATTATTTTTTAATGTATTTGGAACAAGTAAATTATGCATTATTTATTTTTAAATTAAAGCTACATGGACATGCCAAATTTCACTCTACATGGATGGCAAACACATGCAAAATGGGTCAAGAAGAGTTGATTTGATCCAATTAAAGAAGGGTTAATTGATGGACATGCCTAGTAAATAATTGTGTCACCAAACCGTCTGAACAAGAGAGAACAAGCCCAATTCGACAAAAGCATTTGGACTGCTCAAAAATTCACTTTTAGGAGATTTATTAGAGGTCCATACACTTGCAAATAAATCAGAAAATAGCACACCAACTTTGCCCAACAAACCATCCACCCTTTGCTTGATTCAAGCATGATATCATGCATGAATCAAGCAACCAAACAACTTCGTTCTCCACAATTAATGGCAGGCAATGGGAAGGAGAAACCTAAGGGATTAATCATGCTATTTTTAGTAAACACACACCTACCATCTTTCACTATAAATATCCATCTCCATTCCTCATTTCAATCATCCCTTAATCATCCCTCATTTCATAATCATTTTTCATTTTTCATTTCATTCTTTCATTTGCACCTTTCTTCCCATACATAAGCATTCATAATCCCCTTCTCCTTAGCCAGCATAACCTTAAGAAGATACTTTCTTGGTCGGCCAACTTGAGAAGCAACTTGTAAAGGAGAAACATGAGGATTGGAGGAAGCCACTAAGATCAGATTTTGCATAATTGTTGAAACAATCAGAGTTTATCCCTCCTTATCCTTGTTTACCTCTAATCATGTTTGCAATGTGCTTTGTTATCTCGTCATCAACAATGGTAGCTTAAATTTGTTTAGTTAGAATGGTTGCATTATTTTAATAAATTTTATTTAAATTGTGTTTATGATGTTCTGTGCCTCAATCATTCATGTTTCCAATTAAACTTAAGTATGTATTTGATTCATATGTGATTGAATGCATTAGAATTAGTTGAACAATCCTAACTAGACGACAACTAATGGATGTAATAATTGAAAAGTTCATGATGAATTTAGATCCTAACCCGACTAAATTGAAGGTTTATAATAACTCAAAAGAGCTCTATTATCTTGTATAGTTTTTAAGGTTATGTGATTAAATTGTTTCAAACTTAACCCATCCCTGTTACTTCACATGAATTCTAAGAAACCCTTATTTGAATATGATTAGTAAAATAAATGTTTTTCTAAGTAAAAGATTCTGAAATGACTTAATTTTTGTTTCAAACTCATCAAAAATCGAGTTGCCTTAGATTATTTTTCTAGAACATTGTAAGCATGATAAAAATGAACTAAGTTGAATAATGTGATTATTCTAGCCTATGCATGTTATTGTTTTTGAAATTTGTGATTTTGCTGCTAAACTCATCCATACATTCTAATTAATCCCTTTTTTTTAAGATCCATTTACACCCTATGGGTTTAAGCCCAACAAGTAATTCTACAAGTTCCCACACCGTATTGGATTTCATACAATTCATCTCAGCATCCATAGCCTCTTTCTAGAGCTTGGAATCAACGTCTACATAGCCTCCTCATAAGTGAGTGGATCATCATCCTCATCATTATCTTCTATATCATAAATGCTACCATCATAGATGAAGAAGTTTGGTTTCTTGGAAACTCTTCCACTACGATGAATTCTCCTATGTTGTTGATTATTTACAGGTCTTTCTACAACTTTCTCGAGAATTGAACTTGGTGATTATTCTACAACTCCTGAAAGTTTTCCAACTACCACTTTACTTCGAGGATTAAAGTTATCCATATAACTTTCCTTAAGGAAAGTAGCATGAGTAGAAACTTGGATCGTCTTATCTTTCCAATTGTAGAATAATCAACCCTTTATTCCTTTCGGATATCCAAAAAACATGCACCATTCTATCCATGCATCCAACTTCTTTACATCCTTATCTAGAACGTGTGCTGGACAACCCCATATTCTAAAGTGATTTAAAGCGGGTTTCTTTCCATGCCACTGCTCATAAGGTGTCTTACAAGTAGACTTGGTTGATAGATCATTCAGAATATAATAAGCCGTTTGCATCGCATATCCCTAGAAGGATGTAGGGAGTTGTAAATAGCTTAACATTGAACAAACCATGTCAAGAAAGATTCTATTCCTTCTCTCAGCTACACCATTTTTCTTTAGAGTGCTCGGCACAGTAAACTAGGTTAAAACTCATTTCTATGAGGTATCCTAAGAACTCATCGGACAAGTATTTCGCACCTCGGTTAGATTAAAGATTCTTTATAGATAAACCTAATTGCTTTTCCTCTTCTGCACGAAACTCTCAAAATTTATCGAAGGTTTTGCTTTTGCACTAAATTAGATACACATATCCATATCGAGAATAGTCGTCGCTGAAAGTCACGTAGTAATTGTAACTTCCTTGGGCATTGATGCTCATGGGACCACATACATCAGTGTGCACAAGTTCTAAAGGTTGGTTTGCCCTTGTACATTTCGCATTAAAGGACCTCTTAGTCATTTTATCTTCTAAACAAGATTCACATTGTGGAAGACTAACTTCCTTAAGCATACTTAAGGGACCATCTTTCACGAGTCTTGTGATTCTTTCTTTGTTAATATGACCAAGTCTTTAGTGCCATAGGTACTTCTCATTAGAGTGGGAAGTTTTAAGGTTTTTATTCACTATTTCAGTTTGAAGCATCAAGTAGTTATTTGGTTTGATAAAATGACAAGCAACCTAATCCGAATCACACCACCCCTTTAAGGAAAAATCACTATCAAATCTCAATAGAATCCCTTGGCCAAGAAAGCCTTTCAAGTATTGAACAATACGCAGAGTCGCGCCCCAATGCTCCTACCTCTACTCATGCATAAACTGAGATAAAACATTAACCGGGTATGCTAAATCAGGTCTGGTCACTTCCAAATAAATCAAATGACCCATTAACCATCTGTACGACTCAGGATTAGTCAAAACTACCCCTATAGCATGCGCCAATCTGTGATTTCACTCTATTGGTGATCTTGCAGACTTTGCTCCTGAAAGACTTGTCTCCAAAATAATACAAAGTGTGTATTTCCAAAAGACTATGAGCTACTTCTATCCATAAAAAATATTTCAAAACACCAAGATCCTTCATGCGAAAGCAAGGATTGTGATACCCCTTAAAGTTTTCAAAGTACTGGAATCGTTCACATAAATAAGCAAATCATTAACATAAACTAGCACATTAATTTATATAGATCCCTTAGTGTATGTAAAGAGAATAATCAGAAAATGCTTGAAGAAATTCATACCCTTTCAGCGCAATAACCAACTTAGTAAACCAACACCAAGGAATCTATTTTAACCTCATACAAAGACTTGCGCAAATGACAAACCATTGCAAGCTTATCAGTGGCAAATCCTAGAGGTATATTCACGTAAACCTCTTTATCAAGATCACCATAAAGAAAGACATTATGTACATTCATCTGATGTAACTCCCAATTTTTCGAAGCTTTTTTCCACGAACAATCACCATTTTTCCACGAGAGCAAAAGTTTCAATATAGACAATACCTTTTACTTGGTGATTACCAAAAACAAAAAGACGAGCTTTAAGTCTTCCAATACTTCTATCGGAGTTATATTTAATATGTTGGGAAATGTGCTCATATTGTAGTAAACATGTAATTGTTTTCTATGTATTTGAACAATGAATGAATAAATTTCACATTTTATGTTATGGCTTTTGTATTTCTGTCTTTCATTTTTTGCATACAAAACGAAATTGTGAAAAACAAATATTATCACATTGATTGTCTAAGTTCAAACTGATGATAAGTGGCATTGTAAGAACATTTACATTGCGACAAAGACAACTTACTTCAGTAGATAATCTAAACGTGTCTGTAATCTTATAAAAGAGTCTAAGTGAGTATTTGATTCAAATACTTAGAAGTATTATTATGTCTCCTCAATTTGAAGCTATGTATATTTGAAAACTTTTTCAAAGTAAAATAAGAAAAAAAAAGATATTTTAATCATTAATTAACTTATTTAGGCCCCCAAAAAAGGATATTTGAAAAAAAGGGTATTCGAATTTTTATAAATATTTTGAATTTTAAATTTTTTTTATTTTCTTTAGTAATTTTTGTTGAGAGGAACCAAAGAGATATTTATATCAATTTGTTATTTGAATCATTATAAAATTTATTTAAATTGTAAAATTTAACTCGACTTGAATTCGAAACTTGAATTACTTATTTGAGTTAGCTCGAAAAAATTAAATAAATCGATTTGGTTAACTTAAAATTTTTTTTTGAATCAAATCAAATATTAGCTACCTTAAACATAATTCGTTTAAAAAAAACAAAGAAATGGTCTTTATGATACTGCATCAAGTAATGATGAAAATCTCACTAAATTTGAAATTTAAAAGCGGAACGAGAGAGAATGCTCTAAAACCTAATTTTACTATTCATGCTTGTTTCTATTTCCCGCTTAAGCCTACCTTTTTAGAACTCAGCTTTCTCATGGCTGTGGGCTTAAAACTAAGTTTTTTATGTACCAAATCCAAGCTTAAAAAATGATTAATAAAAATTAAATTATCCCACACAATATAATTGAAAAAATTATATAATAAATATAATTATAAAATTTGAATTAAACATAAATGAATTTTTGATAACATTAGTAAGGTTAATTATTTAGACATCATGATGCTTATGTGTTCAAGTCATATTATATATTGTTTTAAAATTGATTTTATAGATTTTATGTTTAACACATGAAAAGAAAATAAAGGGTAAACTATTTAGAACAATTCGTTTTTCAGTAGTGTTAGAAACAGTGGTTTCAGGGGTACAAATTTGACGAACAAATCGATAAATATTATTATTTGATATTTGTGAGTCTAATATAGTGTTATAATAAATTTTGATTTGATAATTTATGTTATTTGATCGAATAATTAGGTTCAAGCGGTAAATCTTTAAAGTCAAGTGGGCCTAAAAAATGAGGTATTAAGACCTCATTTCAATAAATCGAGCCCGTAGATATTTTATAAGATATTTACGAAGCGTTATTAGGGTAATATTAAAATTTAGTTAAGAAATTTTAAAGTTTAAATAGTTAATTAAGTGAAAATGGCTAAACTGCAAAAGATGCAAAAGTTGAATTCTACATGTTAAATGAGTCAAATGGGAAAGAAATTTTAAATTAAAAGACTTAATGGGTAATTATACCATTATATTGATAGTGGACAATGATGTACATGGTTTTGTCATTTTTAAGGCTATTACTACTAAGGGTAAAATGGTAATTAATTAATAAAGTAAGATGAAATAAAGATGAAAACAATGTTGAGTGTAAATTGCATAAAAACTAAAATATTATGGGTAATTTTGTAAATTTCCAAATAATAAGAGTTATAAGTTAAACTAATTATTTTAAGTTATTGAATGGTTTAATTGAGTGACATTATTATTTAGATCACAAAACAAACCAAATGGATCAAAATCGAGGAAGAGTTGAGTGTTGGATTAGTCATCGACTCTGTTGTTACAATTGTATTTGTCGTGGTAAGTTCGTATAAGGAGGGAAATTATTATTTTCCATTTTTGAATGAATGTAAATATTTATTTATGTTATGTTTAAATCAATTGATAAATATGTGATAAATTATTATTATGGATCAAATAGAGAATTAATCAAATTTAAGGACATGTGAACTATTACTAATGTATTTGGTGATTATGAATTATAGATTGTCTATTTAAATTTTACTATGATTAAGGTGAGTTCATAGTGTTTGTTGAGTAAATTAAAAGTTTCTTGAAAATAAGTTATTTTTGCTGGTAAATTGTATAAATACATGTGAAAGTTCATATGTTGTTATAGTATATTAAATATTGAAATCAATTTCATATGAAAGTGATTAATGGATGGTGATGATCCTTGTGATGGCACATTTATAGTATGAATATATTTTGAATTCATATTATGTGTACGGAAGCAATGAAATGCCCTTGATTGATAAAAAAGTATAAAGTAAATGGATGGCATAAAATGCCTGGATGAACATAGTAATCGTGAAGATATGATTAGCATGCCAATAGGGTTAGTATTCGCGCTTGTACAGGATTTGAACTTCGGTGCCTTTGTATACACTTTGTTGCCCTTGCTTGCATATTTGTGCCCTTGTTTGCACTTCGGTGCCCCTGTTATGCATCTATGATGCCTCCAGTGTGTTGTAGTTACCTGAGTATCCGAGTCAAGTTACTAGTTAATTAGGCCACGAAATAATTGAATTACAATATATTTATGTGCTTATATATAATATGACATATTTATAGTATTGGTAAGTGAAGGATATTGTAACGAGTTTCTTAGTTACAAGTACAGTTTGTTACCTAGAGTAAATGTGATTTATGGTATGGAAAAGTCCTTGGAAATGGATTTTGTGTTGATGTATTTGGATTAGAAAGGTAACATTTGAATTATGTGGATGAATAATTTATATAGTGAAATTATTTTCATTATATGAACAAGTAATTAAAGTTTTACAGAGTATATAACTATATGAAATGAACTTTGATTTAGAGTAAGGATATGGAACATATGATAATCATAGTTAAAAGAAAATGAAGGTATATTGTAATCATATGATAGATGAATGGTGAAATTGAAATGCTTGGTATGTTATATGCCTTGAATGGGCTGGAATTATATGCGTATTGCTTCACCTACTAACCTTGTGAGGTTTGGTGTATAGGGAAAGGGAAATATGATTTATGGCTAAATGGAATTACTCATAGTTGATTAATTTATTACAATTGGTGAGTTTAACTCATTTTATACGAGCTTACTAAGCATTAGTTGCTTATATAGTTGTTTTCTTTGTTTTTTAGATCACTGGAAAGCTCGAATGGTTGGAAACATTGTTGGAGTACAATCACATTATCCATCGAAGTACTTTGGTAGCTTTTGAACATGTTGAAATGGTTATAAGTGGCATGTATAGGGTGGAATGTCTATTTGGTTTGTAGTTGATTATGTCAAGCCTTGGTGTGCCTTAATTCTTTTGTTGATGGTATATATATATGATATGCATTTATATGATGTTAATGGTTGTGCATGACCTTTTGAATTTAGGAAGGAAATGAATGAACTTATGACGTTAAATTGATTTTAGGTTAAATGTTTGAAATGTGGTGCCTTAGAATGGCACATTGCTTTGTTATTTAGGTGTTTAAATGGATGAAATTGTTGTATTTTGTGGTTAGGTAATTTCTTGGCATAAATTGAATTTTCTAAGATGAGATTTTTACCATTATTGAGATAAGTATCAATACTTTGGCATCCGGTATTGTCGTATGTGAAATGATATGCAATTTTGTGCAAGTATACACGTTGATTCAAGTAATAAAGTGATGAGTGAGTATCATTCCAACGAGGATCAAATTGAGGCACAAAATTCGCCAAATTATTATAATAAAATGCAATTAAAGCTATGGAAAAGTCAATGATAAATATTCGGTGGCAACTAGTGAAGTAATGGTGTAAGCAATACGTGATATGAATGAATAATTGGAAATGCTGTGACTAAAGTGAAAGTAGAAATGTAACGGCAATAATGAGAGTTATTATCCGAATAAATTGTAAATAAAGAAATAAACAACTAAATATGTTGTGAAAAAGATACTACTTCAAAGAATAAGGATAGAGTGAGGTTGATACGAAAGGTTGGGATTACCCAAAATCGATCCTTACTATGAATAATGCATTGGCAAAATCGTATCTACTTTATTGCATAGCAGAGTTCTAAAATGTCTTGCCTCTCGTGACGACAAAACCTCAAGTTACCATGCCCTTGTCTATAGACATTTTAGATATCTTGCATGAGTTCATTCTGTATGATCGTGACTCTATGTCTAGAGTCGACTACAAGTGTTGATCGAATACTTGCTCATTTTATTTAATTTTAATCCAACCAATCCAACCTTTTTGGAATTAGAATCAGTTATAGTATGCGAACAACCTTCTAGGTCTAGAGATCATTGAATTTTAATTAAGAAATAAGAACAAGTATATGAAATAGTAAAGTAAATGAGATATATACGGCATTAAGAAACACAGTTAAAGTTTCATTGAGAGTAATCCCAACCCTATGAGATTTAACTCATGGGTGGGAATTAAAATTCCAAACCAAAATATTATCCGTCATCGCGAACAACTACTACAATTCAATCTTTAAAAGGAAATAACAAAGAACTTTGGGAAACAGCTTTCGCTTGCCCAGTCCACACTTTGACAGTACAACATCCTATGATGGCTAAGAAAGACTACCTTCGGCTTCCTGTCCTTTGCGTAGTCGAACCCTTATTCATGCCTAAGTATTTTTCTCACTTTTTCTTCGTCCTTTGTGAGATCCCCTTCATCAGTTTTTATAGATATAATAGGCTACTGTCAGCTAACATGTCGTGATTATCTTCTCCTCTTTTAAGGGGTTTATTTGGTATATGTTCAAAATTGAATTTGAACTGCTACATGAAAAATGTTGACTTGGTCTTCCCAGCATTGCCACGACATTCGTGCTGGCAAACTATCTGCACTTTGCCTTGACAAAACTTCACTCCTTTATTTTCTCATTCCAAAACCTGTTCCTGCCACATTAACACAAAAAACTCCACCACAAGAGATTAAAAGAAACTATTTCCAACACAGTCCAAGTCCTAATGCAATATTAAAAATGCTAACTAAAATGTCCTAAAAATGCAACAAAATGTTACTTAAGTACAAACAATTAACTAGGTCTAAATGCATAAAATATAATTGTTTTCAAGAGTTATTACACCCCCGAACCTGAGTTATTGCCTGCCCTCAGGCAAAATACATCTAAATGCATGAATGCACCCATCTTGACTTGGCAAAATATACTTTATCGTACTGCCTAGCTATTCGAAAAATAATTTATACCTTCGTTCTTAGCAATCTTATTTTTTCCTAAAACTGATTCAATTGTCAAAGGTTTGTTTAGCAAAGACAGTGCAAAAATTTCTCCCTAAAAACAAAGTTTCCTAAGTACCAATGCATTCTCTCTTTCGTCCTATAGCAAATATCGTTTTTATTTACTTAGTTCATTTGTTACCTAAATAAAAGTCACTTGTTTTAAGCCCTATCAAAATATGTTATATATATTTTGAAATAGTAAAGTAAATTATTATTATCATTAGGGGATTTAGCATGTCACAAAATTCTTTGACTTGACAATCACGATGGAGCATACAAAGGATTGTCGAGTACTTAATCATGTCACAATTTAAACCAAAAGTCACTTAGGAAGCCAAGGTTTTTAACTAAAATGATGGATGGAGCATACAACTACCTCCTTAACTACTCAGTCCTTTGCTACAGCGGAATGCCCTTAATTTTTTTTGCATAATCTTACTAGGTCCTCTTTTCTAATGAATAGCACGATGGAGCAAACAAAGTGATACTAATCTACTGAGCAACTCTGAGCATTAGAATGTATATTTATTTAAACAAAATGTAGTGGAAATGTACTAATGTTTAGTTTCAAAAATCCATAAGGGAATTAAAAAGATACTTACTATATTTCAAAAAACCAGAAAAACACAGAGTATAGGTCATCCCAATTTTAGAAATCAATTTCCAAGCAACTTAGCCTAAGCTAACTTCACCCAATCCATTGTTACATGTTCTAGGTATACCGAAAAATTTCAAGCTCATTATCAAACATTATAAAGAAAAACTATACTTCCTATAGACAAGGAAGTATTTCTATAGTTATTATGTCATGGAAAAATATCCTATACACCAAAATGAACATACAAAATGCAACCTAGATACACAATACACTCCCAAACCTAAGGGATGCATTGTCCTCAATGCATGTAAAATTATGAATAGCATATAACAAGTATGACTATGCACACAAGGGAGAAATTATGCAATGCATGAGAGAAAACAAAACTTAACCTCCTTGGACTAGAACGTTGGCACTTCATTCAATTATTTCTCATGAACTTTTTATTGTATCTTCCTTTTCCTTAGGTCGACTTCCTCACCTTCTTTGCCGATCTCCGTTAGTTCATTAGTTAGTTGATCGATTGCTTTATCTTGTACAGTCATGGAGATATATGAAGAAGATGGTTTAGGAGGTTTGACTTTTTCAATGGTAGTAGCTGGTGCAGTGGCAAGGACACTTGTTTCATCATTTCCTTCTTCTACTTCCTTCTCTTGGTCAGCAAAGGCAAACTTTTCTAATTCCTCCTCAATATCATTTCCTTTTTCTACAGTGACTTCTTTAGTCACTGGATCAGTTCTGGAAGCGGGTGGAATTGGCTCTTTTCCACACTCCATAGATGAGGGCAAAGTAGCTGGGAAAGTAGGAAATTGGCATGGGCCTCAAATTTTTTTTCTAAAGTGTGCTTTTTAATGCCAAATCCCTATCTTTCACATACGACCAGTACCTAGACTAGTGTTCATTGCTTTGTTCCAACTCTTCCATTATCTGGTATTGCTGCAACTCAAACAGAGATAACCTCTGTTCTAACTGTTTTAGAGAAGTTAATATTTTGTAGTCATGAAAGGCGGGTGATGTTGTTGTGGGAATGCCTGTGGTAGGGGAAACTTCACTATGCTGGGATGCTACAACAAACTCAGTTCCTCATAGCTTGGCAAAAATTGTTCGTGTTACCCACACTTATTGGGGGTAATGTCCTTAACATCATCTAAAGGTTCATTTGTAGTCTTACATAGGGTAGAAATGAGGGAAGGAAAATTCAAACTCCTGATAGTTTTATCAGCACACCTATGAACCACTTGGATGATAATCTTCCCCACATTTATGTCTTTCTTGTAGAATAGAATGCAACCGCAACATTCTTTGTTTCGAAATAGTCGTGTTATGTGTAGACAACATAAGACGACTCCTTAAAAAGTGGCACAACACCTTTCCAATTGGTTTTAATGTAGCTCTTTCAACCGTGTAACACTCCTGGCTTGAAATAATCTACAGCGTTCCTTCAACACATCAATCCTTTAACACTTTTCCCAACCACTCCGGTGTAATATTCTCGACAAATTCAGAATACTCATCTCTAACATTCTCGATGCTAAACTAGGCACTAATATGGTATTCGTCGAATGGCACAGATTTACCCCGCACATAAATGAAGGGAGAATCTGGGGAATTTACATAAGTGTAAAACTCTCTTACCACTTTACCCCAACATCCTCTGGGTGTAGAAAAAATCTGTTCTTGTTGTGCTTTTCCACAATCGATGATACCGTTTCATCGTATCCCATGTTGGGTTCATCTTTCAACAAAAATCCTTGTTCAAAACAAAATGGCCACTTTAGAATATTAGTGGAATACCTTGTCGCTACGGTAGAATTGAAGAATATCTTTGGTTATGAGCTGCCAACACGTGAAGGTTCTACTGCTTTAGAAGTACTCCTTACACTCGCCATGAAGAAAAGGTAAGAGAAACATTAAAGGAAAAATAATGGAGAAAAAAAATAGTAGAGAGGTTGAAGTCGAGAGGACTGTAAAAATGTGAACTTTATGAGAAGTGGGAAACATGGACCAGTTGAAGAAAATAAAAAGGGATAATGATGACAGTTTTTAGGGAATGGAAAAACATAAGGGAGAAAGGTTATGACATGGAGGAAAGGTTAAAAACTAACAACACTTTTAGGGGGGAATGAAATAATGGAGCCCTACATTATGGGCCCGATTTCTACTAAATGCACTGCCTAAAAATCTTTCCTTTGGAATTTTCTAACTGGTCAACTTTATTACACCTCATGATTCAGTTTGTCATGGCATAACGCTTTTTAATGCCGCAACCAACTATTGTTCTGCATACACTAATAAATCCTACTGTTTCTTTTTTTTGCTATTGTTCATAATAATAACAAAATAAAAAAGAGAATAATAATAATGGGAAATAAAATGAAAAAAACTACTTATTAACAAAAATTCAAACATCAAGAAGGCTAATGCTTTGCTTGTCACGCTCTATAAGAGCAGCCTAGTAATGCTTCGAGCGTTGTCCATTAACCTTGAATGTAGCCCCTGTTCTTAGGCCTTTAACAACAATAGTACCATGTGGATACACTTGAATTACTTCAAAAGGTCCTAACCTTCGAGATTTTAACTTACTAGGAAATAATTTGAGCCTAGAATTAAACAATAATATCTATTGTCCAAGTTCAAATTGCCTTGGTAAAATCCTAGCGTCATGCCATTGCTTGGTCTTTTCCTTATACAAACAAGCATTCTCATATGCCTCTGTTCGAAACTCCTCTATCTCCTTCAATTCTAGCAATCTCTTGCTACCAACAGTAGCCCAATCCATGTTTAGCTTCTTAATCGCCCAAAACTATTTATGCTCAAGTTCAATAGGTAAATGACATGGCTTACCGTAAACAAGTTTAAAAGGTGACATTCCTAGTGGTGTTTTAAATGCAGTTCAGTAAGCCCATAAAGTTTCATCAAATCTAGTAGACAAGTCCTTTCGAGATGGATTCACCACTTTTTCTAGAATTTTAATATCTATATTAGAGATTTTAGCTTGGTTATTCATCTGAGGGTGATATGTCGTGGCGATTCTATGCTTCATCCCATACATACGTAAGGTATTGGCCATCAGTTTGTAATCAAAATGGGATCACTCGTCATTGATAATTGCTTTCAGTGTACCAAATCGTCTGAAAATGTTCTTATGCAAGAATTTCAATATCGACTTAACATCATTAGAGGCTAGGGCTACTTCTTCTACCCACTTAGAAACATAGTATACTGCCAAAAATATGTATAACTTGCATATGGATGGTAGAAACGGACGCATAAAGTCTATTCCCCATACATCAAACTATTTAATCTCCAATACACTTTACAATGGCATTTCCTGTCTCCTAGACATATTTCCTCTTCTCTGACAATGGTCACACGACTTATAGAATTCATGAGCATCTTTAAATAAACTTGGCCAATAGAATCCTAATTGGAGTACCTTAGAAGCTATTTTCATCCCCCCAAAATGTCCTATAAATAGGGCTGAGTGGCAATGTTGTAAGACACTATGCATCTCATCGTTAGGGACACACTTCCAAATTATTTGATTCGCACAAATCTTGAATAGGAATGGTTCATCCCAATAGTACTGTTTAGCATCGTGAAGAAATTTTCATTTTCTTTGAGCATCGAAGTCAGGTGGCATTACACCGCTTACTAAGAAATTTACTATGTCGACATACCAAGGTAATGCCTTGGCATTGAGCCATATTCATCTAGGAATTCTTCGTTAATATTTTTCTTACTATCATCTTTATTCCTCGTTTCTATTCTTGACAAATGGTCGGTCACTTTATTCTCGGTTCTTTTTCGATCTCTAATTTCAAAATCAAACTCCGACAATAAGAGTATCCATGTAACCAATCTCGGCTTGGCATTTTTTTTTCGTACCAAGTAATTGATAGCTAAGTGATTTGTGTAGACTGTGACTTTTTTCCCCATTAAGTAAGAACGAAATTTATCGAATGCGAAGACCACTGCCAATAATTCCTTCTCTGTGGTGGTATAATTGAGCTAAGTTTCTATCAGCGTCCTACTAGCATAATATATTGCATGTAGTACATTGTTTCTCCTTTGACCCAAAACTACTCCAACAGTATAATCACTGGTGTTGCACATGTGTTCAAAGGGAAATGTCTATTCTGGAGCAACTACAATCAGTGCTGCTACAATCACTTCTTGAGCTCTTCAAAATCCTACAAACATTGATCATCAAAGTTAAACAGTTTATTCTGTTCAAGTAAAGTACACAAGGATTTAGAGATTTTTGAAAAATCCTGGATAAATATTCTGTAAAATCCTGAGTGTTCTAAAAAACTTCTAATACTCTTAACACTTGAGGGTGGTGGCAATTTTTCAATTACTTCTATCTTCACCATATCCACTTCAATTCCTTGCTGTGACACCCTATGTCCCAGGATAATGCCTTCACGAACCATGAAATGACATATCTCCTAATATAATACTAGATTCGTTTCTTCACAACGACATAAAACCATTTCCAAATTTCTTAAGCAATCTTCAAAATCATTTTCAAACACAAAGAAGTCACCCATAAAAAACTTCAAGTAAATTTCCCACCATGTTTTAGAATATGGCTGTCATGCAGCGCTGGAAAGTTGTCAGGGTGTTGCATAACCTGAATGACATCCGCTTGAATGTGAAAGTGCCACGTAGACATGTGAAAGTTGCCTTCCCTTTATCTTCAAGTGCTATATAAATCTAATTATATCCCGAATAGCCAACTAGGAAGTAATAAAAAGCCTTACTAACTAATATGTTCAACATTTGATTGATGAATGGCGAAGGGAAATGATCCTTCTTAGTTGCCTTGTTAAGCTTGCGGTAGTCCATACACACTCTCCATCCTGTAACAGTATGAGTTAGTATGAGCTCATTGTTTTCATTACTTACTACCATGACACCCCCTTTTTTGGGTACACACTGCACAGGACTTACCCATGAGCTATCGAAAATTGGGTAAATAATGTCAGCATCAATCCACTTGATAATTTCTTTCTTGACAACTTCTTTCATAATTGGATTCAGTCGTCTCTGCTGTTCAATGGATTTGCTATGACAATCTTCCTATAAAATTTTGTGCATACAAAATGTAGTGCTAATCCTCTTTATATCAACAAGGGTCTAACCCAGTGCTCTTTTAGATCGCCATAACACTTCTAACAACTGTCATTGTGCTCATGTGTTAGTTTAGCAAAAATTACAACTGGTACAGTACTGTTATTTCCCAAATACACTTATTTCAAATGCTGTGGTAGAGGCTTTAACTCTAGAATGGGAGATTCCTCTACCGATGGTTTAGAAGGCTTAAAAGATTGTTCTGTCAAATCCAGGGATTCAAATTTCTTCCCTGACCTATCCATTATCTACTGGGCTTCCATAAATTCACCAAGCTCTTCAAAACTTGCTGTGTCACCTTGCTCCATCAATTTGTCTTCACTATAAAAATTACTATAGCAAAATTTTGTGAATTCATACATTGCTTCTTCTATCAAGCCAATGGTGTGACGTTACTCATTCTAATCTGCACATTTTAATGTATTAAACACATTAAAAATAAGCTGTTGATCATTTGCTCTCATGGTTAACTCACCTTTCTATACGTCAATTAGGGTCCTGCCAGTAGCAAGAAACAGTCTTCCAAGAATAATTGGTACATCATGGCCAGCTTCACATTCTAAAATAAGAAAATCTACAGAAAATATAAATTTATCCACCCTTACCAATACATCCTCAATTTTACCTTCTGGATGGACGTAAGATCGATCAACCAATTGCAACGTTACTGTGGTAGGTCTTGCTTTCCCAATTCCTAGTTTCCTAAAACTAGACACATGCATCAGATTTATACTTAAATTTAGATCACATAATGCTTTTCTTACATAATGATTTCCAATTGAACATGGTATAGTGAAACTCCCTTGGTCCTTCAACTTTGGAGGTAGCTTATTTATTTACATTATTGTGCACCCTTCAATGAGACCAACAGTCTCAAATTCTCCCAACATGTGCTTCTTCGACAATATATCTTTCATAAATTTAACGTAATTGGGTATTTTCTCCAAAGCTTTGACTAGCGGTGTATTAATATGGAGTTGCTTCAAAACCTCAAAAAATATTTTAAATTGAGCATCTTCTTTGGATTTATGGAATCCCTGTGGAAAAGGTAGAAGAAGCCATCCTCCAAGTTGCTGATATTGTTTTGTTGTGGCATTTTTGTTGACAACATGATCTAGTTTTGCCACAGCATTTTTTTACTTATCATTTTTAAATGTTGTATGCTTTTTAGATAGGTCTAGGATCTGCACCTGATTGTTACTTACATTATCCTCTTTTTCCGCTGCATCATGAACAACATCACTCAATTAGTCCTTCTTCTAAGGGTGATTTCCTTGCAATGCTCCTTGCCTTGTGGTCTTAAATTATTGGTATCACTTAACAATGCTCCTTGTGGCCTTAAACTTAGAGCATTCATTATTTTCCCCACTTGATTTTTAAGTGCTCAGAGAGATGCAACTCGACTCTGAATTACAATATCATTCTTGGTCATATATTCCTTTTACAAGTCTTGAATTGAATTAGAAAATGATACCTGAACTTGTTGAATGTTTTGCCTCGGCATATGATGATTATAATTAAGCAGTGCATTGTTGACATTCTGTCTTGTACCATTATTAAAGTTTTCTACACCTTGATTACCCCAACAATGATTCAGATGTTGTTTCCACCCTAAATTGTAGGTGTTGGAATATGGATTGCTATTTTGATTGGAATTACCCCATTAATATACTAACACTAAGTTAGTTGGGCGTTCATCAAACACATGATTTTTGCCACACTAAACACATGAAAACCCTGTTGATTTCACCTCATAAACTACAGTTGGATTTTTCATGGTTTTAATCATAATAGCTAGAGAATATACATGGTTTTAATCATATTATAATAAAATAGAATTAATGCTATGGCAAAGTCAATAATAAATATGCAGTGGCAATTAGTGCAGTAATGGTGTATGGAATACGTGATATGAATGAATAACACCTGTAACGCTATCGCCAAAGTGAAAGCATAAATGTAATGGCAACAATGAGAGTGATTATCCGAATAGAATGTAAATAAAGAAATAAACAACTAAATATGTTGTGACAAATATACTATGTTAAAGAATAAGGATAGAGTGAGGTTGATTCACAAGGTCTGGATTACCCAGAATTGACCCTTACTGTCAATAATACCTTGGTAAAATTGTATCTACTTTATTGCATAGAAGAGTTCCAAAATGTCCTGCCTTTCACGACGACGAAACCTCAAGTTACCTTGCCCGTGTCTATAGGCATTTTAGATATCTTGAATGGGTTTCTTCTGTATGATCGTGATTCTATTTCTAGAGTCGAATACAAGTGCTGATCAAATACTTGCTCATTTCATTTAATTTTAATGCAACTAATCCAACCCTTTCGGAATTACAATCAATTATAGTATGCGAACAACCTTCTAGGTCTAATGATCATTAAATTTTAATTAAGAAATAAGAACAATCAAATGAAATAGTAAAGTAAATGAGATATATACTACATTAATAAAAAATAGTTAAACTTTCATCGAGAGTAATCCAAACCCTACGAGATTTAGCTTATGGGTTGGGAATTAAAATTTCAAACCAAAATATTATCCGACGTCGTGTACAACTACTACAATTCAATCTTTCAAAGGAAATGACAAAGAACTTTAGGAAGCAGCTTTCGCTTGCCTAGTCCGGACTTTGACAGCACAACATCCTATGATCGCTAAGAAGGACTGCCTTCGACTTCTTGTCCTTTGCACATTTGAACCCTTATTCTTGCCTAAGGATCTTTTTCAATTTTTCTTCATCCTTTGTGAGATCCCTTTCAGCGGTTTTTATAGATAGAATAGGCTAGGGTCAGCTAACAGCTCGTGATTATCTTCTCCTCTTTTAGGGGGTTTATCTGGTACAAGTTCAAATTTGAATTTGAATTGCTGCGCGAAAAATGTCGACTTGGTCTTTCCAGTATTCCCACGGCATCTGTACTAGCAAACTGTATGCACTTGCCCTAACAAAAATTCACTCCTTTAGTTCCTTGTTTCAAAACCTGTTCCTACCACATCAACACAAAAAACTCCACCCCAAGCAATTAAAAAGAAACTATTTCCAGCACAATCCAAGTCCTAATGCAATATTAAAAATGCTAACTAAAATGTCCTATAAATGCAACAAACCTTACTTAAGTACAAGCAATTAACTAGGTCTAAAGGCATAAAATATAACTCTTTTCAAGAGTTATCAGGTATCAATGCTTGACCAAATGAACAATATTCACACAAAACAGAATGCCAAAATGGTATCGATTTTCAATTGAGTATCGATGTTTATTAATAAAATATCGATACCATCAACTAATTATCGATACCATTATTTTACAAAGAAAAACAATATTGAATTTTGGTATCGATTTCTTTGTAAGGTACCCATTGGGTATCAATACAAACTGTGGAGTTTTATTTTAGCTTTAAAACTTTATGTTTTTGAGACTTATTCCTATTATATGTTTGAAGGTTACAATTAGACTTTCATAGAGTTTTGAAATTAAAATTACATATATTAGTTTACATGTGATTGATGTTTTAAATATTAGCGTGATTGTGTTATGAATAGAACTAGTTATTGTATGCTTTTAAATTATTTGTATAACTATTCTAGAATGATGTGAAGTGTTTTGTATTGCTCAATAAGACCCGTAACTTTAATTTGGTAATGGAGACATGTTGAAGATGATACATTTTATAACATAACATGTATGGAGTCTAGAAATACATGCCATTTTATAACCTATGATAGTGTGATGTCTGATGACTTAATTTGATTATGTTCTCATTTGGATAAAAGAAGTCTTCCAATCGAGCTAATTCCGATGAAGCTGAAAGTTATGCTCCATTCATTGATTAAGGGATTATTCATAATATGCCTGAATTTCTTAAGCTTAGAGGTGAGGTTCATAGTATCTTATATATTAATGAATGATATGTTTAATGTGTATATGAGTGAATCAATTTTGTGGCTCTACGACCTTCAACCCCTCATCCTCAAAGTCCTATAGAATGAAATATTTATAAGGTTTCTATTGGTTAAATTAAAAAATATGGGACCGAAGAGTTTAAAGGTATAGTGAGTGATGATTTAGTCAGAGCAGAGTATAGGTTAGCAAATACAGGAGTTCTAGATGAAAAATTAGATCTTTTTGAAGATTATTTGAGATGTACAGTGTCGCTATTAAAAGAAGAAGTTATTCACTAGTAATTGACTTTAACTACTATGGTATCTAAAGAACAGATTAACTGGGATTTCTTCTGAATTGGTTTTTCAAAAGAATTAAGTTAGCAAATGATAAGAAGTCCTTGAATTAAAGCTGGGAAATCGATCAGTTGCGAACTTTGGATGAGAATAGTATAGCTCGATAAGTATGTTAAAAATATGTTATCGATTGAAAATGAATTATGTACTTGTTTTAGAGATGGATTGATTAATGAGATTAAAATAGCTGTCAGTGAAATGGAATTTTGTGAATCATAATTTTTATTTGATCGGGCTCAGAAAAGGGAAGAAATTTGTTATCACAAGAAACAAAATGAGACATGAGTTTGAGACTTCAATAAATGGTCCAAAACATATTCTACTTTCCATCAGTTATAATTGAAAGGATTGAGTAGTTAATTCCAAGGCCATTAGGGTTTTTTGACAAAAATAGAATGAAACAGAAGAATGTGAGACAATCGATGAATTTAGTAGCTAGTACGATAGTGTTCAAAGTATAAATAGACCCGAATGTAGCTATTGTGGTCGAGTATTTTACAAGGACCTCAAATAAGTATGCTATGTGAATGAGTATGTTATGTGCTCTTTTATCGTTATTGGCATAGGCGGTTGTTTTATATCCATATGTAGTGCTTATCATGTAGGGATGCTGGCTAATCATAATATTAGGCAAAGGTATTGTTCGCCTAGTTGTAATAATGGCCGACAGTGCTTTATTATTGCCATTCTATTAAATTATGCTATGATTGAGGACTCAATGGTAAAACTCAATTATTGTTGCTTTTCTATTTCTAATGGTTGTTACTTTGCTTTGTGCATAAGAACTTTGTGCCATTTATGTCACAGCTGGTTCCAGTGTGTCTGAGCGATAATTTCCTTCTGGATTTCTTTGGTGTATCAGCAATTTCCTTAACAATCAAGATGCTTTTTTATATGCCGCATGATCTTTGATGAAAATGGCTTAGATGTGGATGAGTATGTTCGGAGAGCATATAAATTTGCATGCTTTGATAGTATATAAATGAATCATGTGTTTTGTTTACCAAAACCACCAGACCCAAACGAGTTATACCTTCGGGAGTTCAGTAAGGCATTACCTCTTGGACTTCTTTACCTTGGTTTCCTTATTGTTCTTCTTGTCTACTCTATCTTATATCATTTGATTGCAAAGGATGCACTTTGGCTTAGGGCTATTACATTTGTTGCGATTATAATTCTTGACTGAAGCATGGGAGCATGCTTGTATAGGTTTCAGCTTTTTAAAAATCATATTATTATACTTATTGTTGTAAGAACTACACGGGTTTTTTCTCATTTACTTTGGAGTATATTGGGTACTTGGGGCATTGTATTACCTATGCAGTTGTAGCATCTGTCTTATTAGGTGCGGAGCTTTCTCAGCATTTTTCAGCCATAAACTCGTTAGTTGCACGAAGAGATGCCTTGTAGAGCACCGTGATCCTTCTAAGGGAAGGTTTTTGTAGGAAGGAGTAAAATAGGTTTTCTAGTTCATTTGATGGAATTTCTTCGATCTCAATTTTTTTGTACGAGAATGTCTACAACCAAATTAAAAGAATTTCAGATTTAGTTATAAGTATTAATCAATAGAGATTTTAATTGATAGAAGTTTAATTTAATCGAATGTATCATCTTGAGGCCACCTATTTTGTTTGTGAAAAAGAAAGATGTGATGATGGGATTGTGCATAAATTATAGATAGTAAAATACATTGTGACAAAATGAAAGACAAGTTTAAATCGTTGTCCTGTATTGAAGATCTATTCGATCGACTAAAAAGTGTTACATTGTTCTTGCTGATAAATCTCAGATCTAATTACTATCAATCATGAGTTAAAGATGTAGATGTGTCGAAAAGAACATTTAAAATATATTAAGGACACTATGAGTTCAGGTTATACTTTTCAGATTAATTAATAATCTCGCAGTATTAATGAATCTAAAAAAATCAAGTCTTTTAGCCACATATTGATAGATTAATCACTAAGAATCTTTCAATAATTGTATTGTCGAGGATGAATTCATTACAAGAAAACTATTAAATTTCTTTGATCAGATAAGTGCCAACAAAGTTTTGACCAATTGAAAACTCTATTGACAGAAGCTTCAATTTAAAATCAGTCTACATTATGGAAGAAATTCAGTGTCGACGGTAGTGTTTAACTGGTAACCTTGAATTATGCTTGTTCGATTAGTATAGAAATAAGAGTTAAACTATTAATTCTTCAGAGAATTCGTGAGATGCATAGGAAAAAAAATTGAATTTGTTAGCTAAACTGGAATAGATTCATAATAATCAATTCCTATACGGTACGAATTGGATAATAGTTTATATTTCTGAAATCAAATGTATGAATTCAATAATTCTGAGATTATAAAGAGATCTTACAAGAGGCTTATTGTAGTGTTTGTTTGTTTCATACAACGGAGTAGGTAAGTACTCCTAGAATCGTGCCCAATGGAGGCTAGTGTTAGATTGATTTTAACCTAAACACTAAAACATTTAATTTGTACTTTAAATCGGTTATAGTACAAAAAAATAATAAAAGGAGTTTTTAAAAAGAATAAAAATATAATAAATAAAGAACTAAAAATCAAGAGATCGAAAGATGAAATAAATCAAATCTGATTATGGGTGATTAGCTCGCTTCGGTAATCCCCATTAACTGTCGCTTCAGGTTTCTCGTCAATCAACTATTCGTTATCCCAGTAGGATCTTCCAATCTTCCACTCAAATAACGAGTTAGCAATGAGTACTTATCTTACGACCTCATAGTCTAGACCAGCTTCAGGTGAAGGTGTTCACGGACAGGCCATGCCAATTTTGGGTTAATTCTCACATTGATAACTTCCTAGGGTTGTCAAGCCTAAGGTTTAGATTCTTCCTTTCTCAAACAGCTGATCCGTTGAGTAACCTTATAAAATAGTTAAAAGATCATAGCCTCACTCGCTAATCTCCCATAGAAGGATTAGTTCCTCATGGTTTTCATAAAGCAATATAGAATCGGTAGAAAGAAAAAACATGTTAAATGAGTAGACAATATAGAGTTAAAGAAAAAGCCTAAATTGTATTAAGAATGAATGCAAATCCACAAATTTTATTGTCTCCACAAATCAAATCTCTCGAGATAAACTAAGAATAAATAAATTTATACACTATAAATTAGATTATCAATTCATTGTATTATTTTTTATATATAATGTTAATCTCACACATTTAATTTTATTAATTTTAAAAAAATTAATTTTAAAATTATTAATTGCTATTGTATTTACAATAAAATCATATATATATATAATATTTATTATTTAAAAAAACTTGAATTTTTATTATTTTTTATTTATCCAATTACATTCAATTTTTTTTAAATTTATAATTAATTACTTAATTAATAATATATCATTTTATATTTTAAGATAACAAATTAATTAATTTCACATTAATATATTATCATATTAATTAATATTATTTTTTTATTATCACATAATAATACTAATAAATTATTATTCTAATGTCAATTGAATAATATAATTAATAATAAAAAGAATTATTGTCAATTCAAAAATTTCTCCAAACTCATACTTTTATATATATCATAGATAAGTTCTACACTTGAAATTAACCCTTCTAATTTTCAATTTCTTACAAAATAGTTCATACCTTAATTTATAATTCCTTTTTACTAACTAATTTAATGACATTTAATAATGGAAATTCAATTATACATAGTTATAAAAATAACCTAATAGGAAAATCTCTTAGTTTAACTTTATGACAATTTGGATTTTCGATTTTCAAATCTTTACAAAATTTTTTATATTGAAAATTTTTGGATCGTTACGATATCTCTACCAATTAAATTCTTTGGGAGATGTTTGAAGGTAATATTCAACTATGTTAACTTAATCTACAGGCCATCGAAGTCAAACTTGTAGTCAATATCTATTTTTAATGCTACAATAAGGAGTTCGCTCTAATTCAATTTGATTCTCCCATTACTAGACGCCTATCTACTAAAGGCCTATCAGTAATGCTAAATCTTTAAACATTATTATAACTTCGCTACATGGGAGATAAAACTATAGATCTTGAGTCTCCATCGTTTAATCAGAACGAAAATAAATAGACATAAATGTAAAACTTTCAATTTGATTTTTGTGCTAGAAATCAGCATCTCTTAAACGGAGAAAGATTTTATTCTTAGGCGGATCTATTTCTATATTATTGCAATACTAATTGGCAATTCCAATCTTAATAAGAGGCCAACCATTGGCAATTCATATTCAAAAAATCTTATAGTATATAACATATAGTGGGAATATTTTGGATTTTCTATGAAAAACTAACAACTGAAATGAGTATTTATAAGTCTAGGTTGGATGGTCGTAAAATTTTATAAAAACCTAAATCATAATATATATTCAGTTTTTCTAAAGGAAAGTGATAAGTTCCATTAATCATTTTATAATCATTATCCTAATTTTATTGGGTTTAAAAAACTTAGAACAATATATAACTAAACTCGACATTCATGAATATTGAAGAACACATAAAAAAAATATTCCAACAAATAATTATAAACACGCCTATTTTAGTACTTTATGATTTATCTTGCTATATTCATTTAAAAAAAAACATACAAGCTCCAACCTGTTTCATGCACAGCTCTACCCTCTAAACTAAAAATGCATACAAAGCTCAGAAAATAGCTATGCATTTTGATAAAATTGTTGATTATCGAAAGAAATTCAAAATTTATATCTTCAAATAACCATAATGGAACTCGAAAGTGTATATTTTTCATTGAACTGTTGACTACGTGATCTGCACAGAAAATATGTTTGGAAAAAAAATCATAATAAAGAGAGAGATGCCTTGTTGGTAGCAGGGAGTGATAGGGTAGAAGTTGCATTATCTGTCCAGTTCTTTTCACCCCAATGCCATAACATACTTTCCCAGAAACAGAATTCTTCAAAGCATTTCTTTAAACGCTTATCTTTTATCTTAATTTTCCAATGACCATCTGTGTAGTTCCCTTTCTCGGCTTGCCTCCGGTCCCACTCTAATTGCGCCTTCTGCTTGGACCGAAGTAAACAGTACTTCTGTAAATTTCCTGGCATGGCGTCGTGCACCTTCCACCATGTTTTGTGAGCAACATCACTGGCAAACTCCTGCAAAATGTCCACATTCCAGTTGCAATCATAGTCCCGGAAGCATAGCCATGGTTTATTTCCCAGATAATGGATGACATAAAGGATTGGAGGATCGGCTCCGAAGAGTCGAGTCTTCATCTGTTTCTTCTCCTCCTCATCACCTTCCCAGAAGTGCTTCAAGAAGTTCATGTGTTTCGGAATCCGATGCCACCAGGTGAAGATTTCATTAAGATACCCCTGATCTCCACCATTGTAGGATTTAATTTCATTGATGTGATCCATTAGAATCTGGAATGTACAATTCGATGGCTCAATGACCATCACACCAGAGTTGAAGAGCGTAGCATTATTCCCTATAGCTGAAATTTCAGGCATCTCAAATAAGAAATCAATATTCCTAAGTA
This sequence comes from Gossypium hirsutum, assembly GCF_007990345.1. Lineage (NCBI taxonomy): Eukaryota > Viridiplantae > Streptophyta > Magnoliopsida > Malvales > Malvaceae > Gossypium > Gossypium hirsutum. The sequence continues at coordinate 23,549,466 of NC_053439.1, forward strand.
TAAGAAGGTCAGCATCAATGAAAATGATCTTGTCGTAATCAGTCAACTGCCAAAGACGAAACTTGCTATAATTCCATTCATTATATGCTTCCGGTTCAGCTTTCGGATTCCTGATTCTTTGGATTGTGTAAATTTTCCACCCAGCAGCCTCCAATCCACCTCTATGATAATCACCGATTGAGTCATCAACGAGTATCACAAGGTCCCTAGTTGAACCTGACATGCGGATACTCTGGGCAGCAGTAATTGCCCCGCAAACATAAACATGAGCAGAGTGTAGGACTGTTGCATAGGCTTCACGGCCTGCCCTCTCTGAATGAAAATACTCTGTTCAAACCGATTCAGTTAGTTTAAAGACTTTTGGACATGCGAAAACTACAAAATACAGTTACTTTAAGCCTCCAAGAACCCATTAATAGGTGCTGGACTTCAACTCATCATCCCAAGATGAAAATTTTCCAGATTAGCAACAAAAAAGAAATAGAGTAAAAAGTTGAAAGGTTAAATGGGAAAAAATACGGCAAAAATTAGTACCCCTACATTACCACCTAGCTTAGAAAAATTATCGTAGAGGTCAATCAAGATCATTTAGGTCAGTATTTAGGATGTCACAGAATCATTTGTCAAACTCAGTCACTGTCACAGGCTAAAGCAAAATTATTGACGCATTGTTATAGCTATGCATTCAAGTTTCCTCAATAGGCTTCTAAGGATTCTAAATGAGTAAAGAAATTTCAAACAGTCAGCTTCAGTTTTACTGAGAGGAGAGAAATTTTTGCAACAAATGTATTAAAGATACTTTGACACAAACCTTTTGCCTGGAGAGGAGCCGAAAGCTCACATGACCCAACAGGCAGTTGAATCTTTTCCCTTAACCTATGCAGGTTGGGTGTATAAAGCCAAGCATTCCCCTGACGTGCAACAAGGTCCTTGCAAGTAAAAAGATTTGGGATGGGAAAGCAGTCAGTCATAAAAAGCACATGCACTGGGCGAATCCCCTTAGAAGATGCGGCAAGCCTTGCAGCTGCTAGTTGAAAGTGTAGGCGTGCAACATCCCTTGACCACTTTCCTTGCTTGTTACAAGGAAGCTTGACAGCTATAAGATCAATCCGTGGTTTTCCTGGAACCTGAAGACTAGGTAGAGACGGACAATTAGGAACCTCAAATTCTTCTTCTTCATCTATCCATTCAGGGTACAGGGACTCCCAAGTTATATTTTCTGCCGCATGGTCCAATTGCAGAACAACGTGCTCGGCATCTGGTAACAGCTGCTTCCATTGATCAGTTTCACTATTATTGAAGTTCAGCAGGCCAATTCCCTGATATTCATCCCTGTCAGTCAGTTTCTCAATAATAGTCGAGATTTGGTCCCAATTTACATCCAACAGTGATATGTAGCGTGGATCATAGGCAGCACTGTCACTTATCCATCTGTCTACAAAACCAGACCTGCACAGAATTCTACTTCAGATAACAGAAATTTAGAAGAGTAACAAGAGTAATCTTAAACATATATGCAAGAAAACTCACTGTTCCTGACCTTTCGTACTAGGAATTCAAGGTGGTCAACTTAAAAGTAGATATATTGAACTTTCCACCCAATGCTAGCGGGATGCAGACACAAGCATATGCCCACAAGCATGCTTTATATATACAAATGCTCAAACACACATGATTTATTTTCAAGCATAAAATAATAAAGTACAAGTGTGCATGATATAACAATTAACATAAAGATAGAGCAGAAGTGGAATATACCGGGATGCAGAATTGGATGGACGATCTGAAACATAAACTGCAGGGGAGCACAGGAGTGTGAAGAGAGTTCCCAATAGAATTATAACCAGCACAGCTTTCAAGGTAGATATCTTGCAATTCCAGTTCCTGTATCGGATGGGAACGTTGAGGTCCTTCTCAACATCTTTAAAAACCTTGTTTCTTTGAAACCCCCTTCTGCTTGTGTCTTCACTGTAAGAAAGCAATTATGAGTTGCATCAGTTCATGCGCATAAAGCAAATAAGAAAAAGACAAAATTAGAAAAAGCCCACGGTCGTTCACGCTGAAAGCAGTTCGACTACTATAGTTTAGTTCACAGCAGAATTATGTAATCCATCGCAAATCTAATGCAAATATTGAGATAAATTAAAAGAACTAGTATTTGCTCGATACAAGCACACTAATCATGCTGCTGCCTCTAGCTTTCACAATTTCACTAAATATTCCATTTTTAAGATCTCGTTTCTAACTTTCACTCCATGGATCATTCCATAACCCATAAATTTCTATAAAACAGGATGCAAATCTTCAATTAATCCAAATCTTAGCACACTTCACATATTCAAATATCAATTAAAACGTGTTGAAGAATCCAACGCTTTCATCAGAGAAAGAAGTCGAAACATCATTATTACATTTATTTAGCAAATATCAGTTATATTTTCGGAGAATTTTTATTCCCGTTCTAAGATTTATTAACAATAAAATATAATTCACAGAAATAATAGTAATACCAGCAAAAAGGAAAAAGAAAAAAATATAAGATCTAAAACAAGCAGAATTAATGCAAACAGCTGAAAGATTTAGTTAAAGTTAGAGAGTGCTGCCTAGGCCTAGCTCAATACTTCGTATCTGATATTTTTTCAACAGCTATAAAGCAAAAGTAAAGCGCATAAATAAAACAACTACCATACTAGGAAATTTCTTCAGATATATGCTACAAGGTAACTAATGCAATCTATAACTACAATAACTATTGCGTAAATCAAACAATAGAAGAAAAAAAAAGGAAAAAATCGCATCCAAATTCAAACAGATCTGAGTGCATGTTTTTCAAGTCAAACAAACAACAGTGCTTAAAAAGCTGGATGAAGCAACTAAAATTAAAAGGTTTGTATTATGAATGAAAGCAGCAACAAGAAATTTGGAAGAAGAAGAGAGAAAGGAGGAGATAGGAACCGACAAGAAAGTAGAAACGCGGTGACGGGGCTCTTTGGGACTGATGGAAGAGCCTCTCATTGTTTCAGAGAATTTTCCAGAGAAGAGCAGAAACTGAAAATATCATTTGCTTATAAATTTGAGATTTTAAAAGCATTTACTCAAAAAAAAATTATCTGAAAGTCCTGAGAAAGAGATGGCTGGCTGGCTGGCTGGCTGGCTGGCTTTGGTGTTTGATTCGAGGGAGTGGAAAATGAGAGAGGGAGTGGCAGTTATTTTATTCTTAGAAGAGAGGAAGTTGAAAGAACAAACAATTTTTTGGATTATTTTTATTTGTCCCTTTTCATCAATAACGACAAGAAAAAAATGTACTGATTAGTTAGTAGTCTACTTCTTTTCTGAATTTATCCATCATTTAATATAATATTTTCTTCTAAACTCTGTTAGGAGAATAATAAAGAATAATTACCTTTTTATCTATCTCTATTTTAATAAACTGTACAAAATAACAAATATATTGTGAGTGTTTTATAATCTTTTTATTTATTTTATATAAGATTTAGAAAAATATATGAATTTTATTTATAAATATATTTATTACATAATTCTTTTACTTACAATATAACTGTGTTATAATCTAATCTATATTATTATTTAAATCTTTGATTAAACTAGTATAAAAAGTCAACCAAACATTAATGGGGTTAGAAAAATTATGAAAACATCCTTTTATAACTAAAATAAATTATATTATTTTTAGACTATATGTAAATAAAAACTAATGAAAGTAATAATATAGGTATGGTATGTTATTGATTTACAAAGTTTAATTCTATTTTCAATTTCTCTTTTCTTTTCATAAAAAAACCTTAGCTATTCAATTTTTTTAAACTAAATTTTTGCTTTGTCGACCTTTAGGGTTGTTGGTCGTGGTTTCAACATTTTTTTCTTCATAGCTTTATTGTTTTAATTTCAGCTCATATTATCTTGGTTTTTTTCCATAATTCCATAGTTTTATTTTGTCCGATCTATTTTCTTTGCAAGTAAATGTAGCTTTATCATAATAGATTACAGTGATGTTAATAAATTCAAGATAATGAGGAGAATAGGCCATCTGAGACTTGACCTTATGTGGATTACTGATGTGGTAGATCTTTTGGAGCTTTTGGTTGTTTTTTTCTTGGTTGATCGGTGTTCATCGCCAGGTTGATTTGATTATGGTAAGGCTAGGATACAAATTTCGGCGATTTGATCAAGTTGATACATCTCTAGCTTGTTTCTAAATTATTCAAGTGCTGCAGATGCTATCAACTTGTCCTTTTATTTAAGATCATTGTGCAAACATGACATTTGTACAATAGTTTGTTGTGATTTATTTATCATTTGTACTATATACCAAGTCTTTGTATTATTTTTGTTCATGGTTCCTATTAATAGTATTTTCTTCCAAAAATTAATATATATATATATGGTGGGATTTAAACCCACACAAATTGAATTGGCCAATCCTTAAATTTACTGCTCCATCAAAACTTCATTTTGATGTGTTCTATACATTTTTATTTTAATATGCACAATTTATTATCTTCATTAGTTGTATATTTATATCTATACTATTATTTAAGCCTCCAACAAAGTTGATGTCGCAAGTCACTTGGACGCCAACTCAGTTAGTGAAATTACATAAATGTTCTTCTGTAATTAAAATAAATTATATTATTTGAGGTTACTTTAGTCTTTTTATTTTAACAAAAACAAATAAAAATAAAAATATGCATATAGTGGAATTTGAACTCACACCAATTAGATATTAAATCTTAAATTAAAGTGTATATTAATACTGTATATATTTCATGGGTTCAAATTGTATTGGTAAACCATTAAATTTACCATTCAATCAAAACATTATTTTAATTTACTTTTATATTTCAATTTTATTATGCACACTTCATTACCTTCATAAATTGTATATCTATACTATTATTTAAGCAATTGATTGAGTTGGTATCACGAGTCAACTAGACATCAACTCTATTAGGAAAATTATAAAATAAATTATTCAAGTATAATTAAACATAAGTTGTGTTATTCAAGTGTATTTTAGTCTTTTTATTTTAAAAAACTCAATAAAAATTTGCGTTTAATAGAATTTGAACCCATGCTAATAACATTGGTAAAATATTTAATTTACCACTCAATCAAATCCTTATTTTAATTTCTTTTTTTACATTTTAATTTTATTATGCATGCACTTTACTACATCAATCAATTGCATATATTAATATAGTACATATTTCTTGTGTTATTATTAATTAGTTTTAAACCATGCTTTTCGTTATTTATTATATATTATTTTTAAACATAAATTTAAATTCTAAATACGTGATTTCCACGCACATAAAGATATGATAAAACTTTTAGTTTATATAAAAAAAAATGACAGTGTTTAGTGTCACATATATTTAAAAAAAAATCAAAACTACTATAATAAGTGACAACAATGGACATTTAGCACTTTTATGTTTAATTTAAAATTAAAATTAAAATAATTAGTACTTAAAAAATTACTTTACTTTACCGATTAAATTTTAATTCGATTGATATAAACATTATTGTTAATGCAAGAGGGTATGAATTTGAATGCGCTGAAGTAGAACTTGTTCAAATAAAAATATTTTACCTTCAACATATTATTTTAAAAAATATTTTTTAATTTATTTTTTAAAAAAATTGTTTGTTTTAAAAAAAATTAATTTCCTCTCGCATAAAATAAGATTAAAAAAAAGGGTCACCCACAATGTGGGGAAAGGTAATCTAGTTTACTAAAACACATGATATTATATCTTTAAAAACACACATGATTCTAAAGGACAGAATAAGTATCTTTTTCATTTAAGTTTGGTAATTTGAAGTAAAAGATAATATATGAATACAAAATACAGATATATGAATATATTAAAATATTTATCATAAATTAATTATAGATAAAAATTTATATGATTATATATTATTTAAAACAAAATTACAGTTCAAAAAACATTTAAAACATAATACAAATATATGATTGGCTAAATATATTTTCGTTTAAGATTTATATTAATTTAAGTTCCAACATATATAATTATAACTAATAATTATATTTGTGACCGTAAAAAAATAAAGAGAAGATTGGTTGGTTGAGGTGTTAGTACTTACAATAAATAACACCTGTGATTTGTAATAAATAACGAGTTAACAAATCTCAATTATCTAATAATGACAAGGTCAGCTCTAGGTTTTGAGATCTTTTTAATTTTTATAATATAATTATTATTATTTTATGTTGATAGTTGGAGAGTGTTGGTCTCTCTCATTATTGTTAGAGTTTTGTACTCTAATGCGATTGCATGTGGTGAAGCACGTTTGATAATTACTTAGCTAGAATTATGTACTAAAGCATTCTACCAAGTCAATTACAATTAAATCATTTTGTTTATGAAACTTATGGCTTTAGGGAGAAGCAATTTTTGTTTGTTTAATGCAAAATGTTAATACAAGTTTAAAAGATTATTAAGTTGATTGAGACTAGTAAACAGAGGACAAAACAATTTTACAACAAACACAAGCAGGGATCGAATAAAATATCCAAATAATTTTTATTTGAATGTTGTACATAATAATTGAAAGATAGAATATTACAAGAAAAGAAGATTTAAAAAAAAATTGTTTTCGAAAGATACTTGGTAAGAGAAATATTGGAAAGTCAAAAGAAAGTTTTCACCATACCAAACATAGCCCCTAAAAAGCATGACACAAATTAAAAGGAAATTCATTCTCGTCAAAGAATAATGAAAAGACCAAAGAGGAAATAAACTATTTAAAAATAATAATATAAAAAACCAAACGCATCAAACATTCTAACAACACCCTCAAACATTAGTTTGCAAATTCAAGTTCTTGAATAAAATTACTTGTGATATTAAAAGTATTAGAGTGATAGTGCGTAACACCTTTTGCCCAATTCGATCATTAGGTGATAGAGGGTTGCGCGCGGACCAAAATCGAGTTGTCAAGTCACGGGAAACTCCTATGAACAAGCTAAACGCTTGGATCTGAAACGAAACAGGAAATTAAGCTTAGAATCAATTAGATCTGAAACGAAAATACCCAAAACAATAAAGGATCAGCCAAGAATCAAAAACACTTATGAATAACTATTCTTGGAAGCCAAGAACACGAAATTGAATTCAAGAGAGACTCCAAACAGCCGAATCTGAAAAGAATAACACCAAAAACAGCAAATTAAATTCAAAGTCCAGCAAAGCGAATTGAATCAGAGTTAGGATGATAGGACGACAAGATCAATTAAAAAGGATGACTAAGGAACGTTTCTTGCTGCCAAGAAGGGTGCCGATCAGATTCTTGAAGAGTATAATGGCTGGAAATGCAACAAAGAGATCAAAACAAGTAAATCAATAGATCGGCACAAGCAGAAAAATTTAAAGAGAAATAAACAGCAAGAAAAATAAAGAAAAGTCCTAAGAAGCCTTGAAATCGATAAAGATTTCACAACTCCCTTCAAACGGCTCTAATCTCCCCTCCAATGTGGAACAATGGGAAGAAGAAGGCTGAAGATGGCTCCCACAATAAAAAAGATTGTTAAAACTACTTCTAAAGAAAACTCAAGAGAAAATTCTTAGAAAAGCTCAAAGATAATTTTCACTCAAAAAAAAAATCTGACTTTAATGTATAATTCAATGTATTTTTCTTAAGGGTGGCCGGCCAAGCCTTAATATAAGCCTCCTAACTATTTTCCTAACCCTATTAGGAAATCTAAAAAAACCTAATTACTAATTTCAAGGGGAAATTCGGCCAAGGCTTTTAATGGGTTGCTTGGGCTGAATTTTTTTACATAGGAATTAAATCATAAAGTCTAAAAATTAAAACTAGGTATTTAAAATTTTACAAATTGGGCCACTGTGACAATTTGGCCTAATTTTCAACTAAGTCTAATTTAAATTTCTTGATTGGGCTTGGAACGTCTTATTGGGCCTTGCCTTCAAGAACTTGGGCTTGTAATCCGTTTTCTACCAAAATTGGTTCGTTGATGCTCGTTACTGAGATCCAATGCGCCTTAGCTGCAAGATTCGGTTTCTTGGACCAAGATTTCCAAGATGTGAAATCTTGATTTTCTTGATTCTTGAAATCACTCAAAACAGCAAAATTGGATAAAGATTCGGTTTCTTGATTTTCTTGAAAACAAGAAAGTGAATCTTGATTTTCTTTTTCCTTCGTATACGATCTAAGGCCTTGCTAATAAATTCTTGAATGGTTCCATTTAGTTTTGAACGCATTTGTCTGGCCATTGACCTCGTTATTGGGCCTTGTGGTAATTTGAGCCCATCACGTTCTTGAGCTTGAGTTGGGCCTTTGTGACTCGTATCATTCCTCCTTCCTCAAAAAGATTCGTCCTCGAATCTGAAAAATCAAATGGAGATAAGTTAGCCACATTGAAAGTAGAACTTACATTGTACTCACCGGGTAGATCAATTTTGTATGCATTATCATTGATCCGCTCGAGTACTTGGAAAGGCCCATCGCCTCTTGGATCCAACTTGGTCTTTCAGCAAATTGAATGAGCTCAAGACACAATGAATTCAGCAGCAAGACAAAGTAAAATTCGACTGAATTTAGACATATTAAATAAAAAACAAGACACATTAATTAGATGTAATGAACCAGACTTATTTATGTTATGTAATAACTAAACATATTAAAAGCATGCATGAAACACATTAAACACAAATAATTAAATTTGTCCAGATTTAAACAAATTAATTACTAACACTTATTTAAGCTGAACTAAAATTAATTCTAACACTTATTTGAGCTGAACTAAATTTAATAAACTAACTCATTTAATTTATTCCAGCAAATTAAAAATGCATGAAATTAAATAAAAGCGAATTAAGCTCAACGAGCTAGAATGAGCTCGAATTGAACTCCATAGAGCTGGAACAAGTTAATTCAGCTTGCGAAAGTTTTCGAATGGAGCTTGATGAACTGAACCAAGGGCGTTTTCGGGGCATGGTCTATCATCGCCCCTCCTTCGAAGCGACTTGTTCTCAAGTCGATGTGTTGGTTCACTCGAACATAGCTCCTCTTACTCGACTTTCCTTGATCGAACGGGACTAATGGCAATTGAGTCCACTGAAAAGAATAACCATGAGTTAGTAAATAGCAATGCAAACAAACTTGATGTCCAATCATAAGCATAGCAAAACAAGTATAACGCATGCGAATGGACAGATTCAAATTACCATGCAAACAAGCTAATTTACTTGCTAATGCCTCGTCAAATATTTGAAACAAAGATGGACATGGTTTAAGGCATTCAATCATCTCAAATTGTTTCCACAAACCATGAATAAATCATGAGTGATAAATCAAATGTTAAACGTAATCGTCACAAGTAGGTATTTGAAAATGTTCACACAGTTCACAGAGTTGCACAATCATACCATGCATTAATCAACGGACTATAGATTCACTCACACATGCATCATAAAAATTATCAAAAACAATAATCTTTTTATCAACCATCAAAACAGATAGATCATCAATAAATAAAATAGGACAGTCAAGCACGTCCCGATCTAAGTGTTTTACAAAAATTAAATCATCAACACGATCTTTGTCACTATTCGAGGAGTTCAAAAGTGTTTCAAAAGTTTCAAGCATCTTACCTTTATAAGCAGAAGAATAAGTGTCGATTTTACCTTTTCCATTTAATACAAACCTTTGCTCATCGAAGCTCCGTTGTTGAGTTAACCTTTGTCAAATGGAACTCAAACTTCATGTACAACCATAGAAACTGTTTAAGGCACGAATATAAATTGAAAACAAATTTGGCAAATTTCGTTACCTTTTTCAAAAACCAAGTATCAAAACAATAGAAAATATTTGCACACAATAGATGATGCTTGATTTTCCAACAAAATATACCAAAACAGATTCCGGGTTTAAAAACTTGATTTTGATTAGTCATGCCGAAGTGTAACAAAGATTTCATTAAACCAATCAAGTTAAACCATGAGGATTTTCGCATACATACCAACATACATTCAAAACTTTTTTTATTCTCCAAAACAGGTTTGCACAAATTCGCAGATTTTACACAAGACAAATCAAAAGAATAACAACTCACGCTTCCTTTCGTAATGACTTTATCAACCACAATCGAAGAATAACAATTAATCGGATCAAAATGAGGGGATCTTTTAAGAACTAAGTCACCACAAGTTTTATCAATAATTTTCAAATCTGCACGGGACTCGGTTGCTAAAATTTCCTTACCTCGCTTACCTTCCGACTCATGTAGTGTGATTTCATCTTCAACCTTGCCTATGTTGATCGTATGAAAGTGTCTTTCATCGGAAAGGTATTGAAGTTGAAAGTTATCTTTCGGTCTTTCGGGAACCTGAAAAGTACCAACACAACAAAAATTCATATCTTGGTTAGTGGAAACATTCCTCACTACCCGTTCCTCGTCTTTTTCTTTTGTTTCTTTTTCTAACTCATTTTCTCTTCTTTCTTCAATTTCTTTTTCAATTTTCTTGTCTGTGTTTCACATTCCTTTTCACTCTCAATCTCTTTTTGCTCTTTTTCATTCTCTTTTTCTTTTTCGATTTCTTTTTCTGTCTTCCTTTCATTACAAGATAGAGATGTTACAAATGAATTAGAACAAAAAGACTCTCGTTGGGTATGTACGGAATGACTTGCATACGAACAATTATCACCTTTTCGAAATTGATTTTCAGTGGACGAGTTCCTTGGGGCATAAGAAGGATTACTTGTGATTTCTTGCTCGTCACCTTGGAAAACTTCACACGCGAAACTTGCTTTGCATCGTCTTGAATTTCTCCTTGAATAGGAATCATGATATGAATCTCTTCTCAAATATTCGTTGGATGTTCGTCTTCTTGGCACTCTCATTTTTGCCCTTTCACTTGAATTAAGTTGTCCTCGTTGGGCTCTTTTCTCAACTCGGTCCAATCGCATCTCATTGATAGTAGCACTCAATGTTCGAAGTATGGCATTTGTTTGTTTGAGTGCAGCAGCCTGTTCGTCTAACTGTTGTTGGATCTCTTTAAATTTATCATGGACATCATTATGGTCATCATCAACTTGACCAATTCTATGCATCTTATTTTTTTTCTTTTGGAATACCTGTAAAACAAACACGCAACACTCGAAAAAAAACAAAATTAACAAACCTCACCGTTAATCACTCAAAAAGGAAAATCAAATTCTCAAAAAGGTAGAATTCAGTCTTGTGAGTTCTTTAGTAGAGTCTATATCAATCAATTAGAAACTGTATGAACTGTAACTACCAAAGAATCTTAATTGCACTAGGAGTCCAAAAAGTGACGAGACACCAATTGATTTGTGTTGCACCGAGGAAGAATTGTGCACACTTTTAAATCCTAATAACACAAGAAACAAGAGAGTGTTAGATAGTGTAAAGGAAGAATAAAAGCAAAACAAATGAAATCCTACAGCTAAGAATCAATAAAAATTGCTGATAACCGAAAACCCGAAAAAATAGCGGAGCAACTTGACAACTTCTTTCGAGGTGTTCCCGATCTCCAAAAAATATAATTCAAACATTAGCCAAGTTCAAACCAAACTATCCATTCAAACTAAACATATATGTTGCCACCTATGTAAATGCCACAAAACCAAACTTAAAACAATCAAAAGTCTATCGAGTTGATAGTAAGATAGTATGAGCTTTGAGGCGATCAGGTTGACACATTTCGCAAGTTGACAACTACAAGGAAAAGAAACAATGGTATAAGCATATCGAATGCTTAATAAGTTCATTGGTATTGAAACATAAACTGACCTTACCATACATATAAACACAACTAGTTACTACTTAACTTGGCAAGGAATGCCTATCATGGCAAAGCACATAACAATAAGGTGAGTGTAAACTTTAAAATATATAGATATTTATAGCACTTTTTTATGTATAATTTATGCAAATTTTGAATAAATAAATAATACTTTCTCTGATTTTACACTTAATTTTGTGATTTTTTGTAATTTCTATGGAAATGTGTTAATTTAGTGAAATTTATGCTAAATGCATGTTTTATTATTAATTTTTGGGAATAATTTGGTTAAGGGAAAATATGGAATAATTTTTGTTATTTTTAGGCTTAGACAGGTATAACTTGGAGGATCTAGATTCAGTCACGTTGGGCTCCAAAGTAACTTCATTCTAGACCCAATTACATGGGGGCCCAAAACCGTCAACCTCTAATCCCATTTACTCGTTTGTTCATGAATTAAGGATGGCAACAACCACTACTAAAAATAGCAGTCTACAATCGACCATACACCCTTCACTACTCAAAGGTTAGCCATTCAACTCCCAAAAATAGAAAATTTAATTCCATTCTCCCTTAAACAAAAATTAGCAACCTTTCCCCTTATTTCAAGCCTTAACCATCCAAACTATTGCTAAAAATAGTAATCAAACCACTGATATTTTCACCTAGTAGGGGCTGACCACATAAAGGAGGTAATCATGAAACCACCCTCACTAAAAATAGCATGCTGCCACTTATTCATCCACACATCAAGGGGCAACACACTTATAGGAGAAAATCAAGGATTCACTTGCTAAAAATAGCAAGGGATTCATTAGAAAAACACAACAATTTTCAAAGAAAAATCATTTGAGTGTTCTTGCTTTCTTTATGTCTTGCTAAGCATTTTCTAGCCACAAAATAAGGCAAACCACTTACTGAGAGTGAGAGTAAATAGAAAGTATGACTTGAGAGCATATAGGTGATTTAACATAAAGAAGAAGAGGAGAGCCACCATAGGAAACCGAAAGGGGCAATTGCAGATAAGCCCTTGCAGTCCAACTGTTTACTCTTCTTATTGTGCAATGGTCGTGGATAAGCCCCCCTCGACTACACTTCTTCCCTTTCTCTTTATTGTTAATTGTTTCTTTCTATGTCGAAAGACGTGTTTGCATCTCATCTTTATGTTTTCAATTTAATAAAACATGACTTAATTTTGTTTATTCAGAATAAGTATGAATCATGATTTGAGTTGATTGGTTTTTGTATTGTGAATATTTTGTGCAAATGATTGTTTCATTCATTTAGGTTTAATTCATGTTAATACTTATAAAGGTAAGGCCAACATTTGTAGGTTAATGAATTAAATATTTAATCTGAGAAGAGGTAGTAGTTAATAGAAGAAAGCCCTAAATGGTGCATATCATGTCAATATCGAAAGATGATTATTGTATGCATAAACTGTATAAAATGTCTAAGAGGGTGATTTCTAGGTTAGTTTTGACATAAACATATGCGAAATAACTTAAGGACATAATAGGACATCGAGAGAAGCCTATGCTTTAATTAAAATTGGGTTTAATGAATTTTCATATTGTCACGATCCTTTCGTGATATTCTTTTTATAATTGCCAATAAACTATTGTTAAGTGAAATACTTGTTCTAGTCTATTCATGTTATGTTTATTAAATCTTGTGTTTAATCATTCTATTGTGATTACTTTTTTGCAATATGTGTTGTTTTATTTTGTGGGTATTTGAAATCTGATTACATTAATATTATAATTTTTATCTCTCAACAACATTATTTTTCTTTACTTGCTTTCTTTCAAATTGTTTTATAGTTGACTTTGCAAATAATTTACACATCAATCCCTATGGAGACAATAACACTTTACTTAGTATTTATTACTCGTAACAACCGTGTACACTTGCACGTAACCCTGATATAAGTTTTTGGCACCGTTGTTTGGGAATGTATTTTTTCATTATTTGTGAAGATAATTTAAAATTTGGTTTATTATTATTATTTATTTTAAAATTATTATTTTTGTAATTGTAATAGCCCAAACCCGGCCTAAACATTAGGGCCGAATCTGGTGATGTCACATTATAACACCTTTTACCCATATTCAACGCTGGAATAGGGTACGAGGCATTACCGGGATAAAAACACTTATAGACATATTAAACTGAGTTATAAAATTTCATCTAAATTAAAAACTTTCAAGTTATTATCTTCGAGTCGCTAATTAGGGTATACGAGGCCCAATACATACCCATTCATATGCTCAATATATTCGTTAAATCAATCCAATATTGAAGAATCCACTTTATGTCAGAATCAATATTAATAACAATCATAAATCTTTTCATGTTAATCTCATATATCACTTACCGAACTTTGAATGTTAATTTAGAAATTTGTAATTCACTAAGACATTCTGGTATACACAATGTTTAATTGATGAAATCATTTAATTGAGATAAATTTCATGTTCATTCCAAATTTTCTTCTAAATCCATAAATGCTTCCACTTACCATTTACCTAACCAATTTCTCAAACCAAGCTATCACACAACAATAATACATCACTTGTGCTTCATGAATTCAATATTTGATTCTTATCACCATCAAATCCATGTCATTCGAATACTTAAAGTTTATTCAAGCATATATTATTATGTTTCATATACCAAGCATATGTAAAAATTACGAATACGCAATCAATTCATTTGTCATTTATTTGACTAGAAAATTAACCTCAAAATTTATAAAGTTCCATTACTTAAGATGCCATAAAACACTCCTTTAAGATAAACTAGCACCATGGCCGAATTTTCAGTATGCTATTTATTACTTTTTTTTTCGAATCACATAACAAAATATTACAAATATGTATATATTTGAATACTATAATTATGCATCAACTTAGCAACATGAGTTAATTCATGAGTCACTCATGACATCACTTCATGCCAAATATACCACACACATATGCTATGAAACTTTATTTTCTCTCATGAGCTTACCTACCAGTAATGCACCAATATAAACATCACTCCTATTTCAACGCTTATCGATTATAATTAGGCATATAACCAATTATACACAATTCATTCATATACTTTATTGTCCTTCTCCTCTCCATCCCACATCCTTTATGTATATAACATGCTCAAATAGTATTATACATAATTTTACTATTCACTTATATTTAAATTCAAAGCTGTCTATTTGATTCAGAGTCACTAAATCATTTTTATCTGGGGCTAAAAAGCTCTAAATTAAGATCTGTTAATTTTCCCCGAAACTAGACTCATATATCTTATTACCATAAAAGTTTCAGAATTTTTGACTTGGCCAATTAGTACAGTTTATTCTTTAAAGTCACCCCTGTTTCACTGCTCAACATCTCTGACCTCTCTTCACTAAAAATGAATTATCTCATTGTACAAGATTCAGATGATATTTCCGTTTGTTTCCTTTAAAAATAGTCTCATTAAGGATTCTAAGAATATAAATTATAACTCATAATTTTTTTTTACAATTTTTAATTATTTTCCAAAGTCAGAACAGGGGATTCCGAAATTAATCCGACCCTGCCTCACTAAAATTCAAATATCTCAAAATATATAACTCTTTTGCTTGCTCTGTTTGTTTTATGTAAACATAGACTCATTAATCTTTCATTTCATATCTTATTCACTCTCTAATTCAATTTTCAACATTTTTGGTGATTTTTCAAAGTCACAAACTGTTGTTGTCTAAACTATTTTGTTGTAAAATGTATTCTTTCATAATTTCACTTTTTCACTATCTCAATTCCATTGAATTTTTCACATCTCATTCCAATAGTTCATTTCAATTCATATACAATTAATTCAATTTATTACTATATTCAAAGCAATCCAATTTCTCCTTTCCAATTTCAAGTCAATCTTCAATTCAATTCCACATATATATTCATCACTCAATTACACTTAGTTAATTTCCCGATGAACACTTGAGAATAATAACAGATACATGGTGGAATCAACACATAGCAACCACCTTATAATAAATGATACCCGGTTCACATAGTAGCCTGCACATAGTACTACACACATGATCGAAGCTATTCGGTACGCATAGTAGCCTGCACATAGTACTACACACGTGACCTAGCAACTTCACTCGTATCTCTTTCATTCCGAATGTTCAACCGAGAATTTTTACTTTTTCTCACTATTTTTACCAATCAATGTTAATTTCTTGTCTTTCTCGATTTATAATAACATATTTAGCTTATATAACATTCACATTATTCAATCCAGTCCAAAAATCACATTTTGGAAAAATCACATTTTTGCCCCAAAGTTTCACAAAAATATGATTTTTCCCCTAGGCTCAAAAATTAAACTTTATTCATTTTTCTTATGTTTTATAACATGCTAAACATTTTCCCTTCTATAACAACATCAAATTCTTGCTCAAACATGCACTTATGAACAATAATAATTTTTACCGATTATGCCGTTTCACTTGTTTTCACTGAAAATCGCTTAGCAAAAATTGTTTAACACAATTTGAAGCTTTATATTCTACCATAAAACATCAAAATAAGGGACTTCAAAAACGTAAAGAACATTAAAAATGGGGCTTGGAATCACTTACTATGGAGCTTGGAAGCTTGAAAACCCTAACCATGGCTTCCCCCTTGCTATTTTCGTTCATCATGGAGAATATGGACAAATTTTTGGCTATTTTGGCCTTTTTAATTCTTTTAATTACTGAATGACCAAAATGCCCCCAACTTAAAAATATCCTATTTCACTTATCTCTTGTCCATTTTTGTCCAACAAGTTCACCAATGGTCTAATTACCATTTAAGGACCTCCAATTTAAAATTTCATAACAATTGGACACTTCTGACATGTAGAACTCAACTTTTGCACTTTTTACAATTTAGTCCTTTTGGCTAAATTGAGTGTCCAAACGTCGACATTTTTGAACAAAATTTTTACGAAATCATTCCGTGAAATTGTAGACCATAAAAATATAATAAATGAATTATCAATTTATTGCCAATTGACCCAAAATTTGAATGCATATTTAGGCAAAGAAGAAGGGAACTATTAGACTAAAGACAGGTCAAAAAAATAAATCAAAACCCAAGAGAAGACGTAGCCAATAAAACTCGAAATCTGATCCTTGTTACCGATGACAGAGATCGAGCTATTCGGCAGTATGTTGTGCCCTTATTTAGTGAACTCAATCCAGGGATTGTAAGAACTGAGATTGAGGCTCCTCAGTTTGAGTTAAAGCTAGTGATGTTCCAGATGTTGCAAATAATGGGACAATTCAGTGGGATGCTTGTTGAAAATCCACATTTGCACCACTACTTTTTATGGAAGTAAGCGATTCTTTCAAGTTACTCGAAGTATCTAAAGGCGTTTTAAGATTGAAGCTATTCCTATATTTATTGTGAGATCGAGCACAAGCATGGTTGAATTCCTTGTTGTCCGGTTTTATATCCATATGGAAAGAATTGGCAGAACATTTTCTAATGAAATATTTTCCACCAAGTAAGAATGCTAAGCTCAAAAATGAAATTACTACGTTTCAGCAATCTGATGATGAGTCCTTATATAAGGAATGAAAATGATTTAATGACTTATTATAAAAATGCCCTCATCGTTATATTCCTCACTGCATCCAATTGGAGACCTTTTACAATGGTCACAACGTTCACATAAGAATGGTGGTAGACACTTCAACTAATAGAGCTCTTATTTCAAAGTCATACAATGAAGCGTGTGAGATTGTTGAAAGAATTTCAAGAAACAACTATTAGCGGCTGACCAATCGAGCAGCCACAGGAAGAAGAGTGGTAGGAGTTCATAAATCAATGCTCTTACGCCTTTAGCAGCTCAGGTATCTACTTCCTTGCTTAAGAATATTACTGCCAATAGTTGCAACACTAACATGACAGGTTAACAACCAAGTCAGTTTGAGAACATCGTGTGTGTATACTGTGGAGACGGTCATACATTTGAGGATTGTCCATCAAACTTAGAATCTATCTACTATGCGAGAAACCAACATAAAAAAATTTCCTTTTCTTTCGACTAATATTATCTTAAAGGCAACTAACTTGACTACATATTTACACCATCACAATCCTTGGCAATGGTGCCAACAACTTGATCACCTCCACCTCACCCTTGGGAATGGGGTAGAGAAATCAACAAATAAAGACAACAATCAAATAGAAATATTATGTGCGGTGTCTGCAAGTGCGACGGTTCAGTTGTAATATATTTGTACAATAGGGTACAAGCTTCGAGGATCGAACCCAAGTGAGTTGATAATTGAACAAATTCTAACTACTGGCATGCAAAACGAAGAATCTAACCAACTAGTTGCTAAACATTATATTACGACAAGCCATAAAGTCAAGAAGAATTATCCTAATTTACGAGCTAACTACCAAGGACTAAATTGTAAAGCATACAAAGTTACAAAATTAATAAATAAATGATAAACGATGGTTGATTTATTTTGATGTGGTTTACCAATCATTGAATTAGGGGCTAAATTGCTTAAACTCCTAAAATGGTTCCATTTTACCTCCATGGTCTCAATTTTAGCAAATTAGACAAGTTAATTTAGTTTATCTCTCAATCTCACCAGGTAACCCGAGACTAACGAATTGGTACTCAACAAGATTGCCTCTTAGCCTCACTTGCCTAGATATTCCCTTAGGGTCGTCAATCCTAAGTTTTTAGATTGATTCAACTTAGTCCAATTTATTATGATTTAGTCCCTAATCCAAAAATCACCTCACTACATCTCCATCAACCAACCCTCTAAAGTTTAGTTACCCATATTAGAAACTAAGCTATTAAACATGAAAGAAGAAACCGATGCAACCATTAACATAAAACTTGAGAAAAAAGATGAAAGTTTTAATTTTTAATCTAGAAAATGAAAAAGGAAGATGAAGATGAGAAACTAGTAGCAAAATAAAGACAAGAAACATTAAAGGTAAATTTTTTAACAACTGAAAACCAAAGAAACTAAAATAGCATTAAAAAAAAGACTAGAATGTCATTACAAGTAAAATATATGGACTAAAGGTGCAAATAAACCTAAATTACAATATTAACTAAACTAATTATGAGAGCAACAAGAACAAGAAGAAAAATGAAGAAAAATAAAAACTACAACTATAGAAGAAGATGAAAAATAAGAACCCTAGAAAAGTGCAAAGAAAAACTAAAGAAAACCTAAGAGAAACTATTTAAAACTAAGCCTAAATGTGTCTCTTCTCTCTTCAACAAAATTTGGCTATTTTGAGTAGCCAATATCTAAGAGAAGGCTGATTCGAAGGCATATCTGGAGTGGGAAAAGAAGATAGAGCTTGTCTTCGAGTGCCACAACTACTCGGAGAGCAAGAAAGTCAATTTGTGGCCATTGAGTTCTCTAATTATGCCGTTATTTGGTGGGACCAATTAACTACTAGCCGGAGAAGAAATGGTGAACGACCCATTTCCACATGGACCGAGATAAAAGCTGTCATGCGGAAGAGGTTTATCCCTGCGTACTACCACCGTGAGCTATTCCAAAAGCTACAAAACCTTACTCAAGGTAGCTGTAGCGTTGAGGATTATTCCAAAGAAATGGAGATTGCCATGATCTGAGCCAACGTCGAGGAGGACCGAGAGGCAACCATGGCGAGATTTCTAGCTGGATTGAACCAGGACATTGCCAACGTAGTAGAACTCCGACACTACATCAAAGTCGTAGACATGGTGCATATGACAATCAAAGTGGATAAGCAACTTAAATGGAAAGGTGTTGTTCGAACCTATTCCAACTCCACTACTACAACAAAATAGGACCAAGGAACCAACAAGAAAGATACTTTTAATCGAGAGGAGGAGCCTACTGCAGTTACAAAGGCTAACAAGTCGAATGGAGAAACGAGTAAAGGCCCAAATGAATCCGTGCGTAATTCCACCCGAGACATCAAATGCTTCAAGTGTCTTGGACCAGGACATATCATGAGTCAGTGCCTGAATCGAAAAGTAATGGTTGTGAGACCCGACGGTGAGATCGAGTCTAAAGAAGAAAAAGAAGATGACTTCGAATCACCCACCGAAGAAGAAAAAGATCTCGAGTATGTTGTTGAAGGCGAAATCCTCGTCGTCAAATGAATTTTTTGTATTCAAAGTGTGAAAAATAAGTAGCAACGCGAGAACATTTTCCACACACGATGCCACATGGAAAACATAGTGTGTAGTGTGATTATCGACGGAGGAAGCTGCATAAATGTTACTAGCAGCATGCTAGTAGAGAAACTTGGACTGCCAACAACTAAACATCCACATTAGTACAAGTTACAATGGCTCAACGACTGAGGCGAGTTGAAAGTCACCAAGCAAGCTGTTGTCACCTTTTCCATTGGAAAATACTGTGATGAAGTCATATGCGATGTGGTGTGGATACATGTGGGCCATCTACTTTTGGGGAGGCCTTGGTAGTTTGATCAAAGAGCTATTCATGACAGTTACACAAACTGCTACACCTTAAAGTACTTAGGCAAGAATGTGAACTTGGCGCCATTGACTCCTAAGCAAGAGTATAAGGATCATTGAGGTTGAAAAACTCTATTGAGCAAGTGAGAGCAAAAGAACAAAAAGAAAAGTTTGAAAATTAGATTGAAAAAGAAACGGGTGGAAAATACAAAGGTGATAAAGAAAAAGGTACGAAAATTTTCGCAATTGATTCCCAATAATCCAATGTGAATGTTGTTGAGAAAATTATCGATGATTTAGTTTCTGAAGGATTTTCGTATGTTATTTCGATTAATTGTCATTCTTTGATTTTTGTTGATGATTTTGTCTCAAGAAGTGTTTTGAAGATTTTTTCTCATGAAATGCATTGTGTTGGTAAGTCTATTGATGACGTTAGACTAAATCGACGAATACAAAATCTGACTGTGTGTGATAACGAATTTTCACATAAGAAGTTTAATTTGTTTGATTGTGATGATTATTTGAATTCTTTAAATCTTTCTGCGAAATCCTCATATATGTGCATGCCTGTTCGGATGAAATGTGAGAGGTATGGTTGTTTGAACATGAATATGCCTAAACCTTGTTTGTTTGAGCTATGGAATTTTGTTTTCCAAGATTATGACTTTCGAATGCTTTGTGATTCTAGTTTGTTGTCATCGATGAAGTTTTTGTTTCATTCTTTTGTAGGTAACAATTTGAAATGGTATCCTTCTAAAGAGGGAGGGTATGCAAATAACCTTCTTCTTTTCGAACCATTTGTGATTCTCACGTTTTTGGAAGCGACTTTTCTAGGATCATAAACATAGGGGATCATGATCTTAAAGGATTTTTCGCAAGCAAATGGCCCGATTTAAGGATAAATTGTTTTCAAGAGGGAGGGTATGATGCGAACTTGGTCGCATCATGTCATGATACAATTGCGCGACATCGAATTGGCCCAAGAACGAGGGGCCCAAGTGCAAAATGAAGTTTTAATTTCAGTTTGTTAATCTAATTGCTGGATTTATCAAACAATTATGAACTTGCAATTCCAGCTTGCCATGCATCCCACTCCAAGTTCAATTCTAATTTTCTCTAGCTTAAAGTTTAATTGTTGGAATAAATAGTTAATTCGGTTCTAGGTAGTCCATTAGTTTGTTAAATTAGTTTAAGTTTCATAATTATGTCATGGTTTTAACATCAATAATTTGAGTTTTAAATGTGTCAAAATCTTAACATTTTAAATATGTTTTAAGCTTATTAATTTTATCTTATTTCATACAACTTTATTATGTGTTTAATTGGGTCTTATTTCGGACACATTAATTGTGTCTATTGTTCAGACAAATTAATTGTGTCAAAGTTGCTTCTTATGACTACATTTAATCCGAGCTTAATGTTGTCTTGTAGGTTGGATGTATCATCAATAGGTTCATTGGACGGCAATTAAGGAGGCACATGAACCTGGAGCTGCATGCATTTGGAGCTACTGTTTTCTTTCTTCCAAGCATCTTTTCAGGGGATTCAATGGATCAAATGTTCCCTTACTTGATTAATCAGGTGCTAATTCCATTTCACACCTAAATGATCACTTAGTTTTGGCTGTTCACAACTAGTGGCTGTTCGTGCGTCACAACTAACATTAATTCAAGAAGCTTGTTCGACTACCCAAGGACGAATAATTGATATTCTCATCTCTTAGCTGATCAGTTGTTTGCTTGATTCAGCTCACCTCCAAAGTTCATTTAGCCAACTGTTCAGGGAATGCAAAGGCCATGTCTAATGGCGTCTCCCATGCTAGAAGCCTTCCTTGCTGATTCGTGCACCAAGAATTTAATTCCTTCAGCTTTAAATACAAGGGCCAAACAACTAGATGAACTTATCAGCTTAGTTATTAAGTCAGCTCCATGGCTATTCGTGGACTCCAAGTGACACCTTGTTACATTCAATTTTCCCCAAGGTTCATTCAGCTGAAAATTAATTTGAGTTTCAGCTAGCTTTAATTGTACTCCTTAGTGTCCATTCGGCTGGAACAAGAAGCTTATAAATAGCTCATTGTAATTTGTTTTGAAAGTTGTTGAACTTTGAATCTTTTATGAATATTAAGCTCATTGTGAGTTATTCAACTCCCTTTGTTCTTTTGAGACTCGATAGACTTATCTAGATAAAGTCTTGTGGCGTCAACCCGAATCTTTTTGAACTTATCACTTCGAGCAAGTGTGGCATTCACCCTGATACCGTTGGTTCCTATCTCCTTAGATAGAGGGCCTCAGTTTGTTTCCTTTTAACCAATTCGTTACCAAGTGTTGGCATAAGAGTAGGGTCGATATTCACATATAATATCGGTTCATTCTTCAAACTTCTTTTATAACCAAATTTAGCTGAATCCATTTACCTGTTTTTCCTTTACAAAACCAATCAACTTAGAAACCTTCTTGTTCAGCCTTTATTAACGATACTACTTAATTTACAGTCGGGAATCTTGGCAACTCGTAATCTACTCCGAGCACGGGTTCACATCATACTAGCTTTTGTTTCCTTATCTATTCAAACTCAGGCTTTTACTTATATCAAATTGTACGAGTCACACATACATAATCCATCATCCACTCAAGATTTAGGCATGCCCCACTATAAACATCACAAGTGAATAAATCCATAAAAAGATTCAGGATATACTCCTTTAGACCAGCTATATTCGCTTATGCTCTTTAGACCAGCTGACCACCATTCAACATCAACTCATAGGATTGTAACTCCTACATGAGTTGTGTAAGCGTCAGGGTTGATCACAATGTTATATGCAGCCCGAAAGCCTACAAAATCCTCAAGTAATTTTTCAATATCATATCAATCTGAGTGTTCTGGTTTAAATTGGCCTTGTTATTTGCGACCTTGAAAAAGTATTCAATAAGAGTAATCATATGGTCTTTGACCGGAGCATTGGAATTTTGTCGAGCTAAGGTAGTTTGGCCACCGAACTATTTTCTAGTTTGTCTAAAATCATTTTGGCAGTCTTACTTCTCTCCAGTTGCTTATAAAGGGTGTTGGTCACGCTTACCCACATATAGCAATGAGCTATCTCATCAAACTCCTCCAATGTTTTCTAGCCTCAGCTTTAGTGGCCAGAGGGCACTTATTATCATAAACTATTTTAAGTTTCTCATAGTTTAGGACAATCATTAGAATCCTTTTCCATTTCCTTATAGTTATTTCCATTTATTTTGTTTTCATTGAGTATGTTTAATAAGGGAGTAGGTGCTATTTTTGAACTAAAAATAAAACATTCATTCATGAATAACTTTGTATTAAGCAAATATTTGAAAAACTTCTACAAAATTATGATATGTATTCAGATGATGCATGTGTCTTACATTAAATCTTGAAAACATTTGTAAGTCGTTAAAATAATAATTCCTGCACCCATTGAATCAAGCCATCGTGGGGTGATCATAATCAACTAGTAAGAACATGGATTTCCATCCAATCAATACATGAACCCAATTTCTTAGGCATTCATACGTACTAATAATTTTTTAATGTTTGGTCATCATTCTAACTTAAACAGAGTTTTGTAGGGAGTTACTTAACTATAAGATCTTAAGTTTATAACCATCAACTCAACACTTATCGCATCATGTAATTCAAAGCTGTCTGTCTGAGTTAAAGTCACTAAATTATTTATATCTTAAGTTACAGAGCTCCAAATTAAGATCCGTTAAGTTTTCTTAAAACTAGACTTATGTATCTTCTTACCATTAAATTTTCAGAATTTTTTACTTAGCCAATAAGTACATTTTATTCTTTTAAGTTTCACCTATTTCACTACTTGATAGTTTTGAACCCTCTTCACCAAAAATTAAATATCTCATTGTACAGAATTTTGATAATGTTCTTGTTTATTCCTCTTAAAAATAGACACATTGAGAAATTTAAGCATATAAATTACAAACCATAATTATTTTTGTACAAATTTTAATGATTTTCCAAAGTTGGAACAAGGGATTCCGAAATCATTCTGACCCTGTCTCACTAAAATTCAAATATCTCAAAATATATAACTCTTTTGCTTACTCTGATTCCTTTATGTGAAAATAGACTCATTCAGCTTTAATTTCATATATTATCAGCCTCTAATTCAATTTGCACCATTTTTGGTGATTTAACAAAGTCACACAACTGTTGCTGACTAAATTGTTTTGTTGCTAAATGTACTCTTTCATAATTTCTTTACTTCATTTCATCGTACCAAAGGGTCAATTAAATATCAAGCACATTGTTCATCACATAGTCTTATTCGATTACACTTAATCGTTATGTGATCACATGTATTTTCACTTAGTCAGTTTCCTGATGAACACTTCGGAATAATAACAGTTACATGGTGGGTCAACACATAGCACCACCTTTATAATCAATTATATTCGGTGGAATCAGCACATAGCAACCACCTTTATAATAAATGATTTTCGGTGGAGTCAGCACATGGCAACCACCTTTATTTTCAATGATATCCGATGGAATCAACACATAGCAACCACCTTTATAATCAATGATACTTGGTACACGTAGTAGCCTGCACATAGTATTACATACGTGACCATTACTATCACTTTCACATAGTGGCCTGTACACAGTCCGTGCCACACATGTGATCATTACTGTCACTTTATTCGTATCTTTTCTATTTCGGAGGTTCAACCGGGAAATTTCTAACTTTTTCTCACTTTTCTTTTTCACTGATCAAAGTCAATTTCTCATCTTTCTTGATTTATAATCACACATTAAACTTATAAACACTCACTTTATTCAATCTAGTCCAAAAATCACACTCTGGCAAAATTACATTTTTGCCCCTAGAGTTTCACAAAATTACAATTTTACTCCTAGGCTCGTTAAATAATTTTTATTCAATTTCCTTACATTTTAGGCCTAGCCAAACCATTTTCATAACTATAGCAGTCCACAATTCTCACTTCATCACACATTTACACACACTTTTACAACTTTTACAAACTAGTCCTTTTTTAACAATGTCGTCGAAAATCACTTAGTAAAAGTCATTTATTACACTCCGAACATTCAACCATTAGAAATCAAAACACAAACATTTCATCTATGGTTAAATTTTTAAATCTTAACCCTAGCTCAAAATAATGGTAGAAATAGAGAAATCGTGTTATGGGGTTTCAAAAACGCACAAATTATTAAAAACGGGATTAGAACGACTTACAATCAAGCTTGGAAGCTTGAAAAACCCTAGCCATGGTTTCCCCTTGTGAAATTCGTCCATATTTGAAGATGGATAAGAATTTAGCTTGTTTTGTCTTTTTAATTCATTTTAATTACTAAATTACCAAAAAGCCCTTCATTTAAAAATATCCTATTTCACTTATCTCATGTCCATTTTTGTCCAAAAATTTAACCAATGGTCTAATTACCATTTAAGGACCTCCAATTTAAAATTTCATAGCAATTTGACACATTTAGCTTCTAGAACTCAACTTTTGCACTTTTTACGAGTGCCCAAACGTCAAAATTTTCGAATAAAATTTTCACAAAATTATTCCGTGAAATTTTAAACCATAAAAATATAATAAAAATAAATTTTTCCTCGTCAAATTTGTGGTCTCGAAACCACTGTTCCAACTAGGCCCAAAATTGGGCTATTACACAATGTTTGCTTCTATTTTGCTTTGCATGCAAAAACTACGTGAGGACAGTCATACAAAGTATATTAATGTAATTTATGAATTGTTTTATTAACAAATCTACCTAAAAAATTACAAGTGTACATAGATGTGAATACTACAATTAAGGCACAAAATCCAACATTAGTTTCATAGTTTTAGATAGATTTTAGGGATTTCAACTTTTTTCTTTGTTCTTTTCAGTTTCAGAGCTAAGCAATTTCTAATTTTCATTCTTTTTGTTCTTTTACTTTATTTTCATGTGTATTTTATTCTGGATTGCCAATCACAAGTCTACACAGATTTATATTGCTGCCCAATCAAGTTCAAGCTTTAGATTATTTGGATCTACTGAGCATCTCTTAATCTTTTCATTATTTTGATGTTTTGCAAATTGATTAGGTTATTTTCATTTAGAATGGGTCGTAACTAATTTCGTAGGGAGATTGATTATTTAAAGTGCATGTGATTAATTTAAGGTTCAGGTTCAAAAATTAATTAATTGGATTAGATTGAATGCGCTTAAATACTATAAGTGATGACTCTAGGAAGTAATTTGGGTAGATGAGACCAAAAGGGTATTCTAGTTAAAACTGATTCAATGTACCCTAGTTTAGATTCACCAGGTTGAAAGATAAGTGGACTAGGTCGATTAGTTAATTTAATTATAGGTCGAAAGATATTTAATAGGTTAATTATTAATTAATTGGTAAAATCCCTAATTTTAGATTAATTGTAACCATGAATATTGCTCGAGCTTCTACTTGTTGCTTCTAATAAGTAATTTGGTAATTTTAGTATTTAAAAAAATTAGTTCTTTTCTAGTTAAACTGGAAATGTTAATAGTAAGCAGTAATATAATCAGTAGATTAGTAACTGCCTAGACTTAGGGCCAATTTAGCATTGCTTCTCAAAAGCACTTTTGAGATAAAATCATTGCTAAAAAAATATGTTTTTGAGCTTTTCAAAAGTACGTTTGAGACAAAAAAAATGCTTTGCAAAAACACTTTTTTTGGCCAAAAGCAAAAGTAGAAAATTTTAGCTTTCTCTTAAAAGTGTTTTTTGAGCCAAATGTGCTTTTGAGAAGCAAGGCTAAACTGGCCCTTAGCTTAGCGCGTTAGTTTTTACTATTAATTCAATTCATATAGACCTCCCTTAGGTACGATCCTCGTAATACTTCCGGTGTTTCATAGGAAATTTTCTATATTATAATTTAACCTATAAAATTGCAGACACCACACTTATTCATATACTTAATTGCATTATTTTGAGCCCCAATGCATGCAAGTTGGGGCGCGGTCACTTACCTATGAATATGGCTCACGAAAAGGAAATGGGAACTTAAAATTTATTTCTTTCCTTTCTTAAACAAGCAGTGGAGAAGGAAGAAGATGATGATTCTTCTCCCTCCCTCTTCTTTTTGTATATAAATAACCATTAACTTATTATTAAACATAATAATTATTCATATGGATTAGAAAAATTCGTTAAAGGAGGATTTCAAGTAAGTGTTCTAAAATCTCAGATCTGTGATGAAAAATGAGATGGTGTGACTTTTGTGTTAGAAGTGTTGATGTATGATTTCCTTATACTCATGACATGTCATTTATAGTGATTTGGATAATACATGTATTATAAACATGATATTGCTACATTGATATTTTGATTTGTATGTGATTATTAATATTCTGATTATGATTCGCATGTTAAGCATGCTATTTGCAACATCCCAAAAATCGGGGTTAGTAGAATCGGGTTTGTGAATCGAGAGAGAGTGATCATGCCGTAATTCTTTAAATTATCTATGCATTTTTAGGAAATAAATGAGGTATTGGTTTTTTGGTTAAGTCTTAGTGTAACGTTTCTTAAAACCCAAGTTCAAATCCCTTCTCTCGCATCATTTTTATTATTTTGCAAATTTTTCCTTAAACCCTAGTATGTGACATGCGTTGTTTTTTTTTTTAAAAATAAATATTTCAAATTATATCAAGAATGAGTTACTGGTTTGATGGTTAAACATTAGTGAATTTATCCTTGAGATCCTAACTTCAATTCCCTTCCCATGCAAATAATTTAATTTTTTGACAAAAACCCCTTGTTTTAATGTGTGGGCCATCCAAACCTAGTTAACCTAAGTATAAATATTAATTTTTCACTAATAATCAGCCTTTAATCCTCTTCCTCATTGCTATAGTCACTCCTCTCCACCTCTCGTTCTCTTTGATTTTAATTTTTTTTCTTTCCTCCATTGTTGTCATCACCTACACCTAGTTTTACCTATCTTTTTTTTCTTTTTCTTTTTGCCACAAGATTTGTTAACATATACTCCACCATATGGCTGTCATTTTTCCTCATTAAAATCAACCCCAAATCTGAAATCTTGAACTCCAAGATCGATCCCGAACATTTCCAAGAAAGTGCCATTGCCGTTTCTCTCGACTAGCTTAGGTAAGGTCTCTTTTCTCTTCAATTTCTTAATTAATCTTGTCCATTCAAAACCTATATTTTTCCAGAACTAATTTGAGTTCTTGAACCCTCCTAATAAGCTTTTAAACCCATTTCAATTAGGGAAAAACGTTATTGATCGATTAGCCATTCGGATCCCAAAAATCGTGAAGCGTAAGTGCAATTAAGGGTAACTAATTTCTTATTTCGACATAGTCGTTGGGTAAAGGTTATGAATTGATTAAATGAATAAATTTAGTAACTAATTAGCTACTCATTTTTTAGTATATTATTCAATTAGTTGTTGACCGAAACGCCCCAAATCATCTGTAAAGGCGAGGAATGATTGTATGTACGGTTTGCATTGATACAATGTAAGGAATTTAACTAGTTTGGATTCGTAAAATAGTTATAATTTAAATGATTGGATTGAACTCATAAGTGGGTTTTTGGGTTCTAGTTTAATGGTAAATTTATTGAATTTATACTGAATTTTGGTTTAAGTTCGTTTAAAGAATTATTAAGGAAAATTGGAAGATTCGCTAGTGTGCTGTGAGGAAGCAAAAAATAAGGTGTGAGTCTTAAACTCATAAAATTGTTTGAAAATGTTAAATATCATGTTATATTTGATAAATTATATTGTTGATTGGAATGGCTTAATAGTCAAATTATTAATTTTATGAGTGGCCGGACCAGGTATGTTTCGAGCACTAAAAGATATATATGTTGGATAAATTTCTATTTGATAGTATGATTGTTTGATTGAGTTTGTAATTGCATATCTGAGTTATGAGATATGAGATTGTTTGACTGAATGATATAATGTGTTGAGATATTAAGCTTATGTATGATTTAAACGCATAAGATATTTGTTATATTGTGTACTGAAAAGGGTGCTATTGATGTATAATGGAAATCCGTAAAGTATGAGAAATTGAATGATATTGATTGATACCAACACAATGGTAATTTGAAATATTGGAACACTGTGTCCATTTAGTGAAAGTATGTGATTATTGAAGACATGCTGAACATGTCAAATGAATGTGAAAAGTACTGAGATATGATTATGTATGAGATCGTGTGACATATTGCATATGCATTGGGTTAGGATTTTGTGGTTGACGGAGGAGTTCTGTGGAATATCGGTGGCATATTCAGTCTGCATTATTTGTAGTCAGTGCATTGCACCTAGAGTACTGAGGGGATTGGCAATTTTATCGCATATTATATGTTATTGGCGATTGTATCACACTATTTGATATCCAACAGATTTTCTGCATTATTGATTATTCGGTGGTTTTACCACATGGAGCTATGCTCATAATGTTTTGGAGTTTGGTAGACGGGTTCTGGGGAGCTCGTGGTGTGTAGCGGATGGTATGGGTGGGAACCTTTTTGCGTTGCATCATGTGCACGACATATTCGAATGTTATTGATTTATGCTACGCATTGTTTTTTTTATTGAATGGTATCGAAATTATTGATTCTTACTCGAATTAATGATGGCCTATGCTCATACACCATTTGACATCAATTTGATAATAGCTATTTAATGACATGAAATTCCAATGATGGTTTTGTTTTCTTCTGTTAATGCTAATATGTTTCACTATATTTGACGTTTTTGCCCGTTTAAATAATTATTTGACTCGCACTAAGCTTTTTATAAGCTCACCCCCCAATAGTGTTTAAATTTTCAAGTAAATCTCAAAATTAAGACTGGACTTGGCATTCGGAGAATCAACTTGGACCTCAGATTATTATTTTTTAATTAAGTATTATTAAGTCTTTATTGGTTTTGGCTTGTAATTTTTAATTATTTTTCGTCTGTGCCTTGGTAACTTTTCATTTGGGGATTTTTGCATGAAGGAATTACTCAAGCATAATAACCGGATAATGCATAATATCAAACTTAAGTATAATTTGATATTGTTTCCTAGTTTCCACTACATTGCAATGGAACTGTTTTTGAAAAACAAATCGATAAGGCAACTAGTTTTCCAAAATGACTTGAAAAATGGTTTTTTCGCGGCATTTGTTTAACTTCGAGTTTTTTTGTTAAAGAAGAGCGACAAGCAAATAGTTTTTCTAAAACAACACTATTAACAATAAAATGAATCCTCAGTATGCACAACCTAATGAATGAATGCTTTTAAGCTAACTCAAAGTACAACTATTGTGTTCTCTAAAATGAGTTTATTTAAGGTCTTCAAAAGTAACGTGAGCTAGCTTAGCCATTTTGGTGGCTAATGTAGCTTTCTCAATATAGCCATAATGTCTAGGCTGAATTTGAGAGGTTACATTTAGTGGTATTAGAACCTCGGTTCAAAACCTCGGACTATATTTTTAAATCTACTTAAGTAAGTCGGTATGCATGCATACATGAAAAAGGGAAAATTTGGGAAAAACAAGCCACAGAGAATTTTGAAAATGATATTCTAAAATGAAAATCAGGTCTGAGATTTCGGTGCTAGTTGCCATAGAAAAGATGCTGTTAAGTTATAAGTAAACACTTTAGGTGTACTACTGTAGACATAAAACTTAAATAGTTAGTATTCAATTTTTCTTTGGAACTGTAAGATAGGAAATTGAAAATTGACTTAAGTTAGCTAATGATGATTTTTTCTGAAACTTTAGATCAAATTTAAGACCATAGGATACATAATTAACAATTGTAAAATGAGGAACATGGGGTTCAGCATTGAGCTACCTAATTTGAGTCATTTACTTCTCAAGGAATTATGCCTAACCTTAAAAA
Organism: Gossypium hirsutum; assembly: GCF_007990345.1. Classification (NCBI taxonomy): domain Eukaryota; kingdom Viridiplantae; phylum Streptophyta; class Magnoliopsida; order Malvales; family Malvaceae; genus Gossypium; species Gossypium hirsutum. The sequence goes on from NC_053439.1 coordinate 23,580,698, forward strand.
GACTATCATCGTGATTTCCTACTTCTGAAGGCGAAAACTAGGAGGCTGGGGATGATGCATTATCTGTCCCAAGTGATATTAGGAGTTTTAAAAAATGTTTTCCAGATTATGGTTGAAAGGACTAATATGGAGGGAAGCGCTTGGAGTACAAAAGAAAGGAAAAGAATAAAGTTTAGAAAAGGAGAGAGTATGCTTTCACTAGACCAAATCCATGACCTTTAAAGTGTGCCAGATGAGTAAGACCTCAACGAAAGGTTATAGTAGTTATTACTGGAGAAACTGTTAGATTAGCTAGGATTCCGATTTGTAGATATTGTGGTTAGTTTCATGTAGTAGAGTTTCTGCTAAACTTGGGAATTGGGGTAGAGGAATCTGCTAGTAACGTTTCCATAATTAGATCCTACAAGATATATGTTAGGAATTTAAAGAGACACATTATTTGGAATTGTATTGGAATCAGAGGTGTGCAGCGAAAGCTTGGTGTCCTGGTTTGAAAAAAAAAGGGTAACAAATTTTTTACTAAGAAAATTTCGAGGACGAAATTTCTTTAAGGAGGGGAGAATTGTAACATCCCAAAAAGCGAGGGTTAGTAAAATCGGGTTTGTGAATCAAGAGAGAGTGGTCATGCATTAATTCTTTAAATTATCTATGCATTTTTAGGAAATAAATGAGGTATTGTTTTGTTGGTTAAGTGTTATTGTAACGTTTCTTGAAATCCAAGTTCAAATCCCTTCTCTCGCATCATTTTTATTATTTTGCAAATTTTGCCTTAAACACTAATATGTGCAATACCTTGTTTTATTAAAATAAATATTTCAAATTATATTGAGAATGAGTTATTGGTTTGATGATTAAATATTAGTGAATTTATCCTTGAGGTCCTAACTTCAATTCCCTTCTCATGCAAATAATTTAATTTTTTGACAAAAACCCTTTGTTTTAATATGTGGGCCATCCAAGCATAGTTAAACTAGGTATAAATATTAATTTTTCACTAATAATCATCCTTTAATATTCCTCCTCATTTCCCTAGCCATTCCTCTCCTCCTCTCCTTCTATTTGATTTTAATTTTTTTCCTTTCCTCCATTATTGTCGTCGGCTACACCTAGTTTTACCATCTCTTTCTTTTCTTTTTCTTTTTATTTTTGCCACAAGAGTTGTTAACATATACTCCACCATATTGCTGTCATTTTTCCTCATTAAAATCAACCCTAAATTTGAAATCTTGAACTCCAAGATTGATCTCGAACATTTCCAAGAAAGTACCATTATCGTTTCTCTCGACTAGGTTTCTCTCTTCAATTTCTTAATTAATCTTTTCCATTCAAAACCTAAATTTCTAGATCTAGAATTTGGGGGTTTTAAATGATTTCAAAGGTATTTTTCTATAATTTAATGAGATCTCAAACTGTTTTAAAATTTAGCCCCAATTTTGGCCACCATGGGTGGTGGTGCGTGCGCTTATGTGAAAGAAAAGTGGCTGTTTTGTTTCTTGGTTCATCCCTATATTTTTCCAGAAGTGATTTGAGTTCTTGAACCCTCCTAATCAGCTTTTAAACCCATTTCAATTAGGGAAAAACGTTATTGATCGATTAGCCACTCGAATCCCACAAATCGTGAAGTGTAAGTGCAATTAAGGGTAACTAGTTTGTTATTTCAACATAGTCATTGGGTAAAGGTTATGAACTGATTAAATGAAGGAATTTAATAACTAATTAGCTACTCATTTTTCAGTATATTATTCAATTATTTGCTAACCCAAATGCCCCAAATCATCTGTAAAGGCGAAGAATGATTGTACGTATGGTTTGCATCGATACAATGTAAGGAATCTAACTAGTTTGGATTAATAAAATAGTTATTATTTCAATGATTGATTTGAACTCGTAAGTGGGTGTTTGGGGGATGGTTTAATGGTAAATTGATTGAATTTATACTGAATTTTGGTTTAGGTTCGTTTACGGAATTATTAAGGAAAAATGGAAGATTCGCTAGTGTGCTGCGGGGAAGCGAAAAAGAAATTGTGGGTCCTAAACTCATAAAATTGTTTGAAAATGTTAAATATCATGTTATATTTGATAAATTAGATGGTTGATTGGATTGTCTTAATAGCCAAATTATTGATTTTGTGAGTGGCCAAACCAGGTATGTTTCGAGCCTTAAAAGATATACATGTTGGCAAAATTTCTATTTGATAGTATGATTGTTTGATTGAGTTTTGTAATTGCATATATGAGTTATGAGATATGAGAATGTTTGACTGAATGATATAATGTGTTTAGATATTAAGCTTATGTATGATTTAAACACATAAGATATTTGTTATATTGTGTACTGAAAATGGTGCTATTTATGCAGAATGAAAATCCATAAAGTATGTAAAATTGAATGATATTGGTTGATACCAACACAATGGTAATTTGAAAGATTGGAACACTGTGTCCATTTAGTGAAAGTATGTGATTATTGAGGACATGCTGAGCATGTCAAATGAATGTGAAAAGTACTGATATATGATTATGTATGAGATTTTGTGGTTGACGGAGGAGTTCCGTGGGGTACCGGTGGCATATTAAGTCTGCATTATTTGTAGTCAGTGCCTTGCACCTGGAGTACCGAGGGGATTGACGATTTTATCGCATATTATATGTTATTGGCGATTGTATCGCACTATTTGATATCCGAAAGATTTTCTGTATTATTGAGTATTCGGTGGTTTTACCACATCGAACTATACTCATAATGTTTTGGAGTTTGGCAGACGGGTTCTGGAGATCTTGTGGTGTGTAGCGGATGGTATGGGCGGGAACCTTTTTGCATTGCATCATGTACACGACATATTCGAATGTTATTGATTTATGCTACGCATTATATTTTGTTGTATTGAATGGTATCAAAATTAATGATTCTTACTCAAATCAATGATGACCTATGCTCATACACCATTTGACATCAATTTGATAATAGCTATGTAATGACATGAAATTCCAATGATGGTTCTGTTTTCTTCTATTAATGCTAATATGTTTCACTATATTTGATGTTTTTTCCTGTTTAAATAATTATTTGACTCACACCGAGCTTTTCATAAGCTCACCCCCAATAGTGTTTAAATTTTCAAGTAAACCTCAAAATTAGGACCGGACTTCCTATTCGGAGAATCAACTTGGACCTCAGATTATTATTTTTTAATGAAGTATTATTAAGTCTTTATTGGTTCTGGCTTGTAATTTATAATTATTTCTAATTTGTGGCTTGGTAACTTTTCTTTTGGGGATTTTTGCATGCATGAATTACTCAAGCATAATAACCAGATAATGCATGATACCGAGCTTAAGTATAATTTGATATTGTTCCCTAGTTTCCACTACATTGCAATGGAACTGGTTTTGAAAAACAAATCGATAAGGTAACTAATTTTCCAAAATGACTCGAAAAATGGTTTTTCTCTTGCATTAGTTTAACTTCGAGTTTTTTTAAAGAAGAGCGACAAGCAAATAATTTTTCTAAAACAACACTATCAACAATAAAATGAATCCTAAGTATGCACAACCTAATGAATGAATGCTTTTAAGCTAACTCGAAGTACAACTACGGTTTTCTCTAAAATGAGTTTATTTGAGGTCTTCATAAGTAACGTAAGTTAGCTTAGCCATTTCGATGGCTAATGTAGCTTTCTCAATCTAGCCATAACATCTAGGCCAGATTTGGGAGGTTACACTATTTTTGTATGTATGATTCCCATGTTAAGCATGCCCTAATTTCTGATTCTGATTCGCATGTTAAGCATGCCCTAATTTTTTATTCTGATTCGCATGTTAAGCATGCCGTAGTGATAAATCATATTGAAACCTGATTTGCATGTAAAGCATGCCTACTGAAAATTTGTTTTATATGCCATATGACATGCATGGGGGTGAGATAATCTGATCGGAGGAAGTATTTGGCAGTATATCTGCATTATCTAGTGGCTTGACCACAATATTCGTTATTTGGTAGTATATATGCAAATTATCTAGTGGCTCGACCATAATACTATTTCTGGCAGCTAGATTGCACTATCTAGTGGCTTGTCCACATTATTGGTGTGTTATTAGATGTATGAGTTTGGGGAACTCGTTATTGTGTGTAGCATTGATGGGTAGGATTTGTTTTCTGAAAATTTACATTGATTTCTGAAAAAGTGTTATATTGACATCGTCACTATGCATTCTAATAAATGTGATTGGGAATGGATGTTTTGTATGTTTATGATATGTTTACACTGTTGTTGTTATGTGTTAAATTCTGTTATTATAATTTGTAACCCACACTGGACTTTTTAAGCTTACCCCTTTAAATTCTAATTTTTCAGATAATAATCGAGTTTAGGATGGGCTCAGCTATGGAGGTGCTCTCGGTCAATTTTTTAAAAACTATATTTTTGGTATTCATTATTTTGGGATGTGTTTATTGTTGTATTTAGATGGTTTTGCATGACGTAAATTTTTAAACTAGTAATTAAGAGGTTTTTTTATCAAATAATAATAAAATGATAATTTTTTCACAATTAGGATAATTTAACTCAACGATAGTGTTTTCAAACTCGATACTCTATTTTCAAAACTCAATATTACTTGATCAAAGAATTGATGGTTTACAAATTATATTATATCTACATTTTCAAAATGACGAACAAGTTTTTAAATGAATAAATTGTTCGCTGCAATGTTTTAACTGAAAAACTAAGTTTTCTAAAAACTATCAATACTTGAATTGAAGACGATTATTGGGAGAAAATAGTTAAATGGTTTTCTGCGCCAGTAACATGGCCAATGTGATCCTCAAGATTTGGCCATAACGTCTAAATCAGGTTTAGATGGTTACATTTAGTGGTATCAAAGCTTGGTTTAAAAACCTAGACTGCGGGTTATTGTAAAAATAATAATACATGCATATTTGTGAAAAAGGGTTTTTAAAAATCCATGCCTTAGTTAAAATTTTTTATTCCGTTCTAAAAATTTGGACTTTGAAGTTGGCCCCGTTAAGTACTTCTACCTTATTAAATTTTATTGTGAGACTGTCAAATACTATAGATTACAAAAATTTAGATTCTGAAAACTATACTGTGAAACTTAGATTCTGGAAACTATACTGTGAAACTTAGATTCTGAAAACTATAGATACTGATACTATAGTAATGAAACTTTAGAACTGAAACATTTTGAATTGATAATGGAAATCCATTTCTAGTTGTCAAATAAAACTGCATAAAAATTAAGAATTTGATAACAAAAGATGAGTACTCAAGGCGTTCGTACTAAGGGTATGAGAACTCGCAGTGAAGAGGGTCTAGGAACCCAAATGATTCGTCTGTGTCATGAGTGCATACACCTGAGCTCGTGATTGATACTGAGCTAGTAGCTAATTAGGTTGAAAATACGTATACTATAGAGGAGGATCATCAAGAGCCTGCTGACGATGTTGTGTTGCAAGCCATGCTTAGGGTACTACAGTGTAATAACCCGTTTTTAGTGAAATCAGAACAGTAATTTTGGGACCACAAATTTGATGAGTAAATTATTATTTTATTAGTATTTAAAGGTTTATGGGATGTTAGTAAGGTCATATTAAAATTTCGTTAAGAAATTTTGATGTTTGCATGATTAATTACGTAAAAAGGACAAAATTGTAAAAAGTGTAAAAGTAGAGTTCTATTAGCTAAAAGGTTCAAATGCTATGAAATTTTAAAGTGAATGGACTTAGATAGTAATTAGACCATTTTTAATGTTAGTGGATATTCATGGCAAGGTTTTGTTGTAAATTTTAATTAGTAATAAGGCTAAAATGGTAATTAGAGAATTAAAATGAAAATTAATTAAGAAAAGATGAAATAATATTATCATCTTTTCATTTCTTCTTCTTTCTTGACCAGATACACCATTGAAGGGGGAAGAAAGCTTCATTTTGAATTCCACTTGCATGGTATGATTTTAAAGCCCGTTTTTAATGATTTTTATGTTTTCGGGATTGTTGTAGCTTAATCTAGCTAGCCCGGGGATCAATTTGGAAAAATGTTAAATATTTAGGGTTGTGCCATGAATGATTTCGTGTGATTCTTGATGTTAATTATGAGTCCTTGTTGATAAATAAACAAGTTGTGTTAAGTGATTTTTGATGAAAATTGTATTTAGGGACTTATTTGTAAAAATGATAAAATTTCATGGTAAATTTATGAAATAATGTTTTTTATGGATTGATTTAGGCCCCTAGAGAATTTTCCTAGCATGAGAAGAGGATTAAAATGTTTAAATTTCAATTTATGAGCTTAAGGACTAAATTTTAAAAAGTTAAAATTTTAGGGGTAAAATAGTAATTTTGCAAAAATATGAAATATAGACTGAATTGAAAAATAGAGATATTAAATGGATTGAATTTGTCTATTTATATCAAGATAGACCGCATACAAATTTAGAACGGGGAAAAGCTAAAGCCTTGGATTAGTTCGACTTCGTTTACGCCCTAGTTGTCGAGGTAAGTTTGTAGTATTTTGATATGTAAACAAATTTCTATTTGTGTACCTATATTATAATGTTTTAATTTTTGAGGTTTTAGAAGAATACCCCTAAATTGCACATACATGCCTCTTTTGTACTTTGGTACCCCTGAATTGCACATACGTGCCCCTATTTGTACTTCAATGCCCCTAAATTGCTCATACATGCTCCTATTTGTACTTTAGTGCCCCTGTATTGCACATACGTGCCTTTCTTTGTACTTCGATACCCCTGAATGCACTTTTGTACCCTGATTAAACTCTGATAACTCTGAATCGAATAATATATGAATCATAATCAATTATTGTTAGATTAAATGATATACTATGTTCTTACTAAGCTCTATAAGCTTACTCAATCTTGTGGATTATTTTGTAGATCATTGTTGCTGACATTTTGGATGGATTAAACTTTCAACTCACACTATCCATCGATATTGGTAGTTTTTGTATCTCTTAGGGTAGTGGCATGTATAAACTTATGTAGTTGAATTTGTGGTGTTTGATGAATATGTAAATAATAACTAAATGTGTTTGTGTTTTGGTTTTATGTATGCATAATAGGTGTAACACTTGCTTTAGAAAGTACTTTCGGTCACTTTTGATAACGCATGAGAATGGTTTATTTGTATCATTTGATGGTTTGTGTTATTGAGATGCCTTATGTTGAGTGTTTAGTAAGTTCTTGGAACTAGTAGTTGATGAATGGTAAGTGGTAAGATATGCATGTTTAGGTAAGTTTTGAATGAACGCATTTGAGGTGCCTTGTATGGCATATTGGTTGATTGATTTTGGACTATTGAATTAGTCATTTCATGTAAGTTTTGGTCATGTTTTGATATCTTGATTAGGTAAGTTTTGATACGGTTAGGGGTGTTACATACAACGTGTTGCTAGGGCCCAAAGTGGATCTAGAAACTGTAGGACTATGGTAGAGAGGCTCTGAACGAATAGAGCTGAGTTGTTTAGGGGCGTTGCTGGGACGACCCCCACCGTGGCAGAATACTAGCTAGAAGCAACGAAAATTACTTTGGATGAAATGGAATGTACCCTGGAATAGAAATTAAAGGGTACAACGTCATTGTTTAGGGATAAGGTTACCATTGGTGGCAAGCTGTTGCGAGGGGTACCCAAGTTGAAAGACTGACTTGGGAGTATTTTCTAGAGGCTTTCCAGAATAAGTACATGGTTAAGCATTACATTGAGGCTCGTAGACTGCGGCTAGTATGAGGGCAAATTTTTGCGGCTAAGTTGCTACGCCTAGGGGACGATCACGATAGAACAAGACAAGTGTGTCAGATTTGAGAATTGGCTGAGATACAAGGTGATGATGCAAGTGGCCCCTCTTAAGGAAAGGGTTTTCAAAATGTTAGTAAGAAAACCAAGAAAGTGGAGGAAGTAAAGTGTTTGGAATGAGAATCGAGGGATAGAGCTAGAATTCCTGCAAAGAGAGATGTTGGTCCTACCGTTCAAGTTCGGCAACCTAATAAGCGAGCCCAAGATGATCGACCTAGATAAAATGTTTCTACCGCTACTGGTGGTGGGAGAGCCCAATACTGTGCCAGTTGTGGCAAGAGGCATCCCGACAAATGTTGGATGAGCTTGGATGCTTGCCTTAGCTATGGATATTTGGATTATAAAATCAAGGATTGTTCGCTCTAAAATGAATAGATGCAAGCACCAGATTAGAACCGTGTTTAGAATCAAAGAGTTGGATAGCAGCCTCCTAGAGGTCAAGGTCTAAATAGAGTGGGTAATGTTGGACAGAGATAGAAAGCCCATGGTTAGGGTGCTAACCAAGCTGACGCTAGATAACCTGCACTAGTCTACGTGGCTAGATGCAGAGAGGACATTGACGCCATCGATGTCATAGTGTGTATATTTACTATTAATTTTGTACCATATTTTGCTCTAATTGACATTGGATCAACCCATTCATATGGTTCATGCTTAATAACAGATAAACTGGGAGTTGAAGTAGATGATACTATTAGTAATATGACTGTACTTAGTTCCTTAGGAAAATCTATTTCTATTAATAAAGTGCATAAGCAGTGTCCGTTAGAGATTCAAGAAGAGTTATTCTGGTAGACTTGATGGAATTACCCTTGAGTTAATTCAATCTCATTTTGGGAATGGACTGGCCGGTTGAACACCAAGTCAGTTTGGACTATGCTACAAAGAGGATTACATTGAAGACTCGAGTTGGGATAGAAATAGTGATGGTTGGGGAGCATAAAGATTACTTACTAACATGATCTTCACTCTACTGGCTGAAAAGTTGGTATGCAAAGGATGCAAGGCATATCTGGCTTACATTCTAGATACGAGTGCTAATGGGCCATCTGTTAGGAACGTCCATACTGTGAGGGTTTATCCCGATGTCTTTCCAGAAGGGTTACCTAGATTACCTCTGGAGCATGAGGTAGAATTTGGTATTGATTTGTTGCTAGTGGAACTTAAGGCACAACTGCAAGAACTTCTAGATCGTAGATTTATTAGACTGAGTCTGTCGCCATGGGGAGCCCCAGTTCTATTTGTTAAGAAGGATGGGTCTATAAGGTTATGTATCGATTATCGGTAACTGAACAAGTTGACCATTAAGAATAGATAACCTTTACCGAGGATTGATGATTTATTTGATCAGTTCAGGGGTGCTAAGGTGTTCTCTAAGATTGTCTGGATATTATCGATTGAAAGTGAAAGAGACAGACATTCCTAAGACCACTTTCAGGAATGCCTTTTGGTTTCACGAATGCTTCGGCAGCTTTTCAGCCCTACCTTGACTAGTTTGTTGTCGCTTCATTGACAACATTTTCATCTATTCCAAGTCTAAGGAGGAACATGATGAACATTTGGAAGTGGTTTTGCAGATTCTCTAGGAGAAACAATTGTATGCAAAACTGAGTAAATGTGAGTTCCAGCTCCACGAAGCGATATTTTTTGGACACGTGTTATCGACTAAGGGTATCCATTTTGACCCAAAAAAATAGAGGCAATCGTGGACTAGAAACAACCTGAAAACATTAGTGAGATTCAAAGTTTCTTAGGTTTGGTCGATTACTATAGAAGGTTTGTGGAGGGATTTTCTTTGATTGCAACTTCGTTGACCAAGCTGTTGAGGAAAAGTGCCCTTTTTAAGTGGACTAAAGAGCAGCAAGTGAGTTTTGAAAAGCTTAAGTCCGTGTTGACTAAAGCACCTATTCTGATTCAGCTAGAGCCTGGGAAATATTATATGGTATACAGTGATGTGTCTCATACCGGTCTTGGATGTGTTTTGATGCAAGACGGTAAGGTCCTGGCCTACACCTCGAGACAATTTAAGCCTCATGAGCATAACTATCCAACCCATGATCTCAAACTTGCTGTCATGGTTTCTCCCCTCAAGATTTGGAGGCACTACCTTTCTGGTGAGAAGTGTATTATCTACACGGATCACAAAAGTCTTAAGTATCTTCTTACCCAAAAGAAGTTCTACTTGAGACAAAAGAGATGGATTAAGCTACTAAATGATTATGATAGTACCATTGAGTACCATCCGAGAAAAGCGAATGTTGTTGCCGATACTCTAAGTAGAAAGTCGATGACTGATTTGAGGGTGATGTTTACAAAATTGAGCTTGAAGGATGATGGAAGTTTACTTGCGGAGCTGCAAGTGAAGCCTACCTTAGTGGATGAGATTCGATTGAAGAAATCAATTGATGAGTCTCTCGCACCTTATTTCAGACAAGTTGAGGACGGTAAGACTACCGACTTTAGACTTAATTCTATTGGAGTTCTATGCTTCTATGGAAGATACTGTGAGCCCAATGATTGAGAGTTGAGGCAATCTATACTTCAGGAAGTGCATAGTAGCCCATATGCTATGCATCCTAGAGGAAATAAGATGTACCAAGACTTGAGAGGATTGTATTGGTGGCTAAGGCTTAAGCGTGATGTAACTGAGTACGTGAGTAAGTATTTGACGTGCCAGCGTGTTAAGGCTGAACATTAGTTTCCCTCGAGTTTGTTACAGCCTATTCAGATCCCTCAATGAAAATGAGAGCGTGTGACATGGATTTTGTTAATGGGTTGCCTTTGACACCTACTAAGAAAGATCCAGTTTTGGTTATAGTGGATCAACTGACCAAGTCAACACATTTTTTGCCTGTTTGTACCAATTACTCTCTACATATGTTGGCGAGATTGTATATCTCCTAGATTGTGAGACTTCATGGAGTACCATTGTCTATCATTTTCGATCAAGACCCTCGATTTACATCTCGATTTTGGAAAAAGTTACACGAGGCTTTAGGAACTTGATTAAACTTGAGTACAGCTTTTCACCCCACTCTAATGGGAAATCTGAACGAGTTATACAGATTTTAGAGGACATGCTGAGGAGATATCGTTCTGATCCATCCCATGTGATTCTGATAGATGAGGTCAAGGTAAGACCCAATTTGACTTAAGAGGAAGAGCTAGTACAAATTTTGAACCGCGAGATCAAGACATTAGGGAAAAAGCATATTCCTCTTATGAAAGTCTTATAGCAGAATCATGGTATTAACAAAGCCACTTGGGAACCTTAGGAATCGATGCGTCACCACTACACTTACTTGTTTGGACCATGTCAATTTTGAGGACGAAATTTATTTTAAGGGGAGTAGAGTTGTCACGTCCTATATTTTTTTTATTTTACATTATTCCATATCATAATGGATTTAATAGCCTAATGGTTAAGTGTGTTAATTATTTCCATGTGGTCCAAAGTTCAAGCCCCTACAAGCTCACCTTTGTAATTAAATTTTTGACAACTTTATCTAAGTGTGAAAACCCTTTCCGTCCAACTAATGTTGCCATACTAGGGAAGATTCTTTCCTAGATTACAAGGTCAACATTCCCATTTTGCTCCCCTTTTCACTCCAATGATCCACTTTTGGTGCCATTGTCCCCTCAACATGCCAAATTTCTTCTCTTACCTTACCTTGGCCAGCCATGCACCTAGACATATCCTTTTCACTATTTATTTTTTTTCAATTTTCTCTCCTCTCCTCTCTTTGCCGTCCACCACCTTGCTCCTCTCTCTTTTCATTTTTTTCCTTCCATTTCACCACCTAAATCACCATTTTATTCTCTTTTCTCCTTCACTCCACCACCACATAAGGCTACGCACCTCTACCTCAACACCACCTTTCCATTGCCACCCTCGTGCCACCGTATCATTGCCACTATTGACCACCACTCAAAATTTCCTGATTTTCTTCTTTTCTCCTATTTTCAAAATTCATCTCTGTAATCCCTCAATTCTGATTTTTTTCATTAAAAGGGTTGCCTCTCATTCTATTTTCTAAATTTTATTTCACATTTTATTATTTTCTGATAATGTCAAATCCTCCTCTCTAATCAACATATCATGGGAAGTTGTTGAGCCCTCTTGCCTCCATTACTACATATATTTTATACTTACATATTTGATTAAGACAACACGGATTAATTTGGTTTAACAATTTTATTGAAGTGTTATTCAAATCCCGGAATCCATACACCATTTGTTTTAGAGTACGATTAGACGATTGATTACGTAAGTATTTCTATATAAAATAAGATTGAAGGATTATTTATTTGAGTAACTCGTTCTAATACATATGAATCCATAAAGGTTTAAGAAGCGATCTCCTCTGTTAGAAGTTGGATCAGAATCCTTGGGATCAATTTTGCAAAGGTGTGGGGATTTATTTCATAGAAATAATAAATATTATTTGATCGACATAAAATATCTATATTTGGGAAATATTTTCGTATTTTTTAATTCTCTAAAAAGTGTTATTTGGCCATTACATAAATTATTCATATGGATTAGAAAAATCTGTTAGAGGATTTCAAGTAAGTGTTCTGAAACCTCATATTTGTGATGAAATATGCGATGGTGTGACTTTTGTGCTATAAGTGTTTATTTATGATTTCCTTACACTTATGACATGTGATTTATGGTGATTTGGATAATACATGTATTATAAACACGATATTGCTACATTGTTATTCTAATTTGTATGTGATTTTGAATATTCTGATTATGATTCACATGTTAAGCATGCCCTTATTTCTGATTCTGATTCGCATGTTAAACATGCCACAGTGATAAATCGTATCGAGATCTAACTTGCATGTAAAGCATGCCTACTAAAAATCTGTTATGTATGCCATATCACATGTATGGGGTTGGAATAATGTGATCGAAGGAAGTATCTGGCAGTATATCTACATTATCTAGTGGCTTTACCACAATATTCGTTATCTGGCAGTATATCCACAAATTTTCCGGTGTCTTGACCAAAATATTATGTTTCTGGCAGCTAGACTGCACTATCTGGTGGCTTGTCCACATTATTGGTGTGTTACTGGATAGACGAGTTATGGAGAACTCATTATGGTGTGTAGCGTTGATGGGTAGGATTTATTGTTTGAAAATTTGCATTGATTTCTAAAAAAGTGTTATATTGATATCGTCACTATGTATTCTGATAAATGTATTTTTCCGACTGAATATTCTATATGTTTATGATTTGCTTACACTGTTGTTGTTATGTGTTAAAATTTGTTATTAAAATTTGTAACCCACACTGGGCTTTTTAAGCTCACCCCCTTAATTTCTAATTTTTCAAATAATAATCGAGGTTAGGATGGGCTTGGCTACGAAAGTGCTCTCGGTAATTTTTCAGAAAACTTTATTTTGGTATTCATTATTTTGGGATGTGTTTAATTGCTTTAGGTTTTGGTTTTGGGTTTGGACTTTGGATTTATTGTGGTTTTTGGATGGTTTTGCATGACGTACGTTTTTAAACTAGTAATTAAGAGGTTTTTTATCAAATAATAATTAAATGATGAATTTTTCACAAGAAGGATTATTCAACTGTTTTCAAACTCAATATTCTGTTTTCAAAACTCAGCACTACTTGATCACAAAATTGATGGTTTACAAGTTATATTAGATCTACATTTTCAAAACCACAAATAAGTTATTAAATGAATAAATTGTCTGCTGCAATGCTTTAACTAAAAAACTACATTTTCTAAAAATTGTCAATACTTGAATTTTTTTCTAAAAGATAGATGATTGTGATGAACTCTTTCAAAAGGAAAATTATAGACAATATATTATATATGGGCTCTTTTAAAGAAAATAAGATGACGTTTTAAAATTAAAGACAACTATTGCAAGAAAATAGTTAAATGGTTTTCTGCACCATTAACGTGGCCAATGTGATCCTTGAGATTTGGCCATAACATCTAAGTCGGGTTTATGGGGTTCCATGTCACATCCCAAAAACCGGGTTAGTAGAAATTGAGTTAATCAACTGAGAGTGGTCACGCTTAATTTTTTATGAGTGAGTAGTGGTGGAGCTGTCCTTGATGATCAGTGTTTGAATCCTTTCCCGCTCGTTATTTTCTATGTGATGTAAATTTGCTTCCAACCTTAGCAAAGGTCACATCCCATGTGTTATTTATTTTCTTGCAAAAATAAAAACAAGGAAGTGAGTGGTAGAGTGGTTAAAAGCCTTAATTCATTTCTTTAGGTCCTAGGTCTGAGTTTCCTCACCAATACCTTTTTATTAAATTTTTTGTGAATTTTCCATGTGCTAAATATCCATTGCCATCCAACCTTTCTTACCATACTAAGGGAAGATTCTTTCCTTTCTTTTTGGTCAACATATCATACTTATGAGGACATGATCCCCTTTTCACTCCCTTGTCCCCCTAACTTGCCATTCTCTTCACCTTTACTATGGGTGGAGTTCATTGAACATAGACATGTTTGACAACACCCATTTTCATCCATCTTTTCATTCTTCCCCTCTCACTGTCGCACCTCCTTAAGGCTCCTACCCATTCTCTCCTTTTCTTTCTTTTGTTTAGCCATCAACCACCCTTTTCCTCTAATTCCTCATCTCCTCCATCGTTCCTTAGTTTTCAACCACCTTCACTACCACCAAATCTCCATTACACCGTCACTTTTCTTCTTCTTTTTTTACCACCGTCACCTTTAACGTCACCCTTCACCACCGTGACAACCATCGCGTGCCATCGCGAAACATCACCATTTTTCTTTATTTTTTCTCTTCTCCATTCTCGTTCTTCAACCTAGTGAACGAAACCCTCCTCCTTTCTTTCTTCTCCATCGAGCTGTCGCCTTCGTCGTTAGACCACCATCGACGGTTGTGTTTCCTCCTTTTTCTTCATCATTTTTCAACCTACATAATTTCATTTAGTAAATAAAATTTAGCACTGTTTATTTGACTTAGTAAATAAAATTCTAAGTTTTTATTTCGTAAACTTACTATTAATCAACCCCCTCTTTAGATAATTCAATTTTCTCGAATCGAAATCAAGACGAACCATCGACCTTTCCATTTCAATAGAGATAGTGTAAGTACAATGGTCGATTGAGAATCACTCTTCCCTCGTTGTTTCTCTCTTAACTGAATATTCATAAGCGTCATAGTGTATTTATCTCTTGTGTATTAAAATTTAGTTACGATATCTTTTTGAAGGGTCGGTCATCATCAACCAAAGAAATCATTAAAATTGTGAAAGGAATCATGATTCTTAATTCACAAGGGTAAGTGTCAAATGGGAGATTCGTTTAATAAACTTATCTCTTATGATGATCATGGTAAACTTTAACCAAGGACTACCATTTGTGTAATTAGGTAATATAATTGTTAGATCCAAGTTTGGGCATTCTTAGAGAGTTGTTGCACATTGGATCTATGATCAAGTGTGGGTTTTAACACTAAAAAAGTTAAGTTTATGTTTTATATTGATAAAAAAGTCATTATTTAAATTATATTTGTTTGATAAGGATACTTTATGTGTCCGTTAAAAGAGATAAAACCCGTCGCTATAGATTATGACAGGTAAGTGATTCCAAACTGTATATGTTGTGAAAAGTATGTTTTGTGATATTGATGATTATTATTGATTTGAAAAGCATGTAAATCTCATTCTCATGTTATGTGATCTTATGACATATGTGATTTTCACACGATTTATAAAATGTGAAATTTTTGTACCATGTGTGCATATATGATTTGCGTGTTAATCATGCGTATGTCATTCTAAATGATTTTGGCCATATCACATGCATGGGGTGGGATATGTGAAATGTGGAAGTTATTGTCAGTTTATCTGTGATTTTGGTGGCTTGTCCACAATTTTGATTATTGGAAATTTATTTTCATTATTGTGACACTATTCATAATTTGGTGTGTTATTGGATGGACGAGTTTTGGGGAACTCGATTATGGTGTGCAGCGGAGTTGGGTAGGACTGTTTTCCAAAAATTTGCATCGTTTTACGAAATTTGTATTGACATGATCATACATCATATAAGTATGAAATATTGAGTTATATAATTATCATGATTATATAACGTATATGTTTATAAGTATGTGGTTGAGTTTATGTTAATCTCACATTAGGCTTGAAAAGCTCACCCCATTAGTGTTTTAAACCTTTCAAGTAATAGTCAGACATAAGACTTGGATTCGGCATTCGGTGGAGCCTCTCGGATGATTTTATCTTATAGTTATTTATTAGATTTTAAAACTATTTGGACTTCAGACTTTAATTTTGTTTTGGGTTGTGATTTATCTTTATAACTGTAGAACTATCATGCATGCATGGAAATTAAGGGATTTCAAGTATTTTTTATTATGAAATCTATCTAAATTAATTATGTTTTTACTTGGTTTTTAAATAAAATAAAAAATCATAAACTTTCTAAATATTTTTTGAAAATCTACTGCGAAGTTCTTTATAATTTATTTTTATAACTATAATGCAAAGTTCCTTGTTTTAAATAACTTAAAATGACATTACTATAAAAATGATTTTTTTAAATAAATATTCTAATAAGTACTTTTCAAAGAAACACAATCAATCAATCTTTAAAAATGCTAGTTTTTATAAAACAACTCCAACCTAAATATTTTCAAGAACTAAATATTTTTAGGCGTCATTAATGTAACCTCTGAGATTCAGCTATAACGTTTAGGTCGGGTTTGGGGTGTTACATTAAGGGTGAGCTAATCACTTTGTGAGCATGCAGGAGACCATTAAAAAGCATGTTAACTCAATATTGGTCGCTATGTTGCAACACTGAGAGTTGGATGTCGTAACATAGGGAGTAGGATATAAGAATTTCAAGACTACCTTTAGTGTTACGACACACTCCTAAAGAGACCCTAAAGATGAAACATATTGCCCTCGATATCGCGACACAGGACTTGGTGTGTCACGAAATCACCTCTGTATGGGAAATAATACAAATTAGACTTCTTCTAAACCTTATATTATTGAATTAATGTTCATGCCTATTCTTACTATCAAGTTTATGCTGTTTATGAGATCTATGAGGAGCTAATCCACCTGTGGGGGATTAGTTAGTGGAGCTATGATTAATTAACTATTTTGTAGGATTCTCTTAGCGGATCTGCTATTCAAGAAAGGAAAAACCTAAACCCTAGGCTTAACAACCCTAGGAAGTCATTAAGGTAGAAATTAACCCAAATTTGGTATGGCCTATTTGTGAACACCTTAACCCTTAACCGGTCTAGACTGTGAGGCCGAGAGATAAGTAGTTATTGTCAATTCATTATTCTAGTGGAAGATTGAAAGATCCTGTTGGGATATCGACTAGTTGATTGAACAAGAAAACTTGAAGCGACAAATGATTATGATTACCAAAACAAGCTAATCACCCATGCTCAGATTTGATATATTCTATTATTTGATTTCTCATGATTTATTTATTTATTTTCTTTCTTTTATTATTATTAGTACAGATTACAAAAAACCCTTCTTTTTATTTTCATCGTAATATAATTCAATCAAAGTACTAATTAGATCTATTTCTACTTCGTTTAAGATTAATTTAGTGCTCGCCTCCCTTGGGTACGATCCTCAGAGTACTTATCTACTCCGTTGTAACTATATTTATAAGTAAACATATTAAGTACACATTTCATTCATCACATATCCAATAAGCATAACTCTTTCATTTCACATGTCAATATCATATAACATTTCATATATATACATTCGTTTAAGCCTTTATCACCCGTTGAACCAAATTAAATAACATTGGATACAAGGGGAAACAATGTTCACACAAGCTGTGATTGTAACTGTATATGCTCACAAGAGATGTTTAATGGGTCTACTCACACAAGTTGTGGGTCGGTTAGGCTACACGATGTTGCTCACACAAGCTGTGGAAAATCCAAAACAAATGTAAGACCTCAGCCATTGGTAGGACATCCAAGACCAACACCTGAAACTACAATAATCACCTAATGACATGTCATTTGTATCCTAAGCACTCACAAGGTTCAAGTGGGCCATTTCTTATCCAAATATTATAATTTTTTACCCATTAATTCATCACCATTACTTAACTATGTAATTTTCCATTTTCAATCATAACCTTCAATTTAGCCAAAAACAAAAAATAACAATTAACAAGCTTAATCAATATACGAACTTACCTAGATAAAAACAATTACGAATATGATGCCGACAACTAATCCACTAACTTAGCTTTTCCATGGTTTGAGTCCGATTGATTTGTTTCTTGATCTAAATAAAAATTTTCATTCAATTAATCAATGTAAACAGCTTAAGTAATCAAACTTATACTTATACACCATTTTATTATCAATTTACAAAATTAACCAAACATTTTACCCATTATGTAATTTAGTCCCTAAACTCAAAGCTTGCAAATTAACCACATTTAACCACAACTCATGTTAGCCGAATTTCCTAGGGTCTCTCTACAGCCCATAGTTATTATGAATTCACAAAATTTTCATGATTTTTTACCATTTAAACAATTTAGTCATTTAACATTAAAATCATTAAAAACTACTTTACAAAATAGTCCTATTTAACAACTAAGCCTAATAATCTATCATCAAACTTTAAAAACACTTCAAGCTCATCAATGGCATAATCTAAAACATTTAACAGCTTTATGAATTAACCCCCAAGTTAGTTAGATTAAGCTAAAACGAGCTCAAAAACATAAAAATCACTAAAAAAATGAACCTCAAAATCACGCATATACAATGGCGAGAGCTTGTCCGAACCTCCTTGGTCCAAAAAATGGTGTTTTTCAGTTTGGGGAAGAATATTAAGAAATAAAAATGATATGTTTTGTTTATATTATTTTATCTTAACATTTTTTTTAATTTTTAATAAATTATAACACATAATTTAACTAAAAAATTAGCACTAACTGTGTATACCATTTAATTATGGTATATTTTCCACATAAACCCTTGTACCTTTCTTGAATTAGCCAATTAACTAATAGAAACTAACTTTTGGAACTTTTATGATTTAGTCCTTTTTACTTAATTAACTATCTAAACGTTAAAATTTTCTAACCAAAATTTAATACGGCCTTATAATAATCCTAAAAAAATAAATATTAAAATAATGACTCACTTATCGAAATTGTGGTCCTGAAAACACTATATCCAACCTAAAACTCGATGTCTGTTCTTTTCAAATCGGCATACTATTTTTGGCGATCAAAAGTAGCTTTTAAACAGTCTTGTATCACCTTCACTTTTTCTTCAATTTCATGAATTAAATTTGTACCCAAAAGCCTTTTCACGATCAGTTCGGTCCAGTATAAGAGAGTTATATACTTTCGACCATACAAAGCTTCATACAGGGCCTTTTTAATACTCGACTGGTAACTGTTATTATAAGCAAATTCAACTAACAGCAAAAAATTTTCCCAATTACCTTCGAATTCAAGGATGCAACATCGAAGCATATCTTCGAGTATCTGAATCACTCTCTTAGACTGGTCATCTGTCTGCGGATGAAATGTTGTACTAAAAGTCAATTTAGTGCCCAAAGCTTTATGTGACTTACCCCAGAATCTAGAGGTGAATCATGGATTACAATTAGAAATAATCGAAAAGGGCACCTAGTGCAATCTAACAATCTGAGAAATATATAACTCTGCTAATCTCTCAAGTGAAAAATCTATGTGAACAGGAATAAAATGTATGGATTTAGTTAAATAGTCAACAACAACCCAAATTGCATCTTTCTTCCTCGGCAATAATGGTAACCCTGACATGAAGTCCATGGTAACTCATTCCCAGTTCCATTCCAGAATCATAATAGGCTATAGCAACCTTGAAGGTACCTGATGCTCAGCTTTAACTTGCTGACATATCAAACATTTCGAAACAAAATCTGAGATTTCGCGTTTCATATCTAGCCACCAGTATATTTGTTTCAAATCAATGTAAATTTTATTACTACCAAGGTGAATCAAGTAATCGTTGCACTGAGCTTCATGTAAAATTTCCCATTTAACTTCAGAATTCGTTGGAACACACAATCTATTTCGGCAGTATAGGCTATCATCAACACCAATATGAAATTTTATATCTTGCGATTCCCTACTTTGCTCATGTTTAGCATGTAATTCAAGATTAATTCTCTGAGCCTCACGAATTTGTTGTAAAAACATCGAGTTAGCTTTTAATTCAGCTAAACTCGACCCGTCATCAACCAGCATCAGACGAGACAATGACTTTTGATTCAGAGCATCTGTAACAACATTAGCTTTTCCTGGATGGTAGTCGATAATCAATTCGTAGTCTTTTAACAACTCCAACCATCTATAGTGTCATAAATTCAGTTTTTTCTAGGACATCAAATATTTTAAACTTTTATGACTGGTGAAAATTTTCTCCAAACAAGTAATGTCACAAAATCTTTAAGGTAAACACAATAGCTGCGAGTTCAAGATCATGTGTCGGATAATTTTTCTAGTGCAGTTTCAACTGTCAAGAAGCATAAACTACAAATTTGCCCTCTTGCATTAAAACACGCCCTAAACCATTAAGCAAAGCATCGTTGTATACCACAAATTCTTTATCGGACTCTAGATGAGTTAACACGGGAGCTTCTGTTAACATTGCTTTCAACTAATCAAAACTCTATTGACATTTATCAGACAAGACAAACTTAACATCTTTTTGTAACAATTTATTCAGTGGTAAAGCAATCATTGAGAAACCTTTAACAAAGTTTCTTTAATACCAGACCAAAACCAAAAAATTTCTTACTTCGGTGACGTTCCTCGGAAGTTTCCAACTTAATACAACTAAAATTTTACAAGGACCAACTCATATGCCATTTACCGACACTATGTAACCTAGAAATCCGACTTCTTGAACCCAAAACTCACATTTACTAAATTTCGCAAATAGTTCTTTGTCGCGCAATGTTTGCAACACAATGCTCAGATGTTGGGTGTGCTGAGTCTCATCTCTCGAATAAATATGTATGTTATCGATGAAAACAATAACAAACTTATCTAAATATAGCCTAAATATTATGTTAATTAGATCCAGAAATACAACTGGAGCATTTGTTAAACCAAATGACATAACTAAAAATTCATAGTGTTTGTACCTAGTTCTGAAAATTGTTTTCGACACATCTGAATCTTTAACTCGAAGCTAATAATATCCTGAACGAAGATCAATTTTTGAAAACATAGTTGCACCTTTTAGCTTGTCAAACAAATTGTCAATGTGGGGCAACAAATATTTGTTCTTAATTGTGACTTTATTTAGCTATCGGTAATCAATACATAAATGCATTGACCCATCTTTTTTCTTAACAAACAACACAGGCGCATCCAAAGGAAGAACGCTTGGCCGAACAAATCCTCTGTTTATCAATTCTTACAACTGTACTTTTAATTCGGTTGGAGTAATTCTATAAGAAGTGATCGATATCAAAGAAGTTCTCGATACTAACTCAATAGCAAACCCAACCTCTTTAACTAGCAGTAACCTTGACAACACTTCTGGAAATACATCAGCAAATTCACAAACAGTTGAAACTAACTTAACCTTTGATTCTAAAACTCGAGAGTCTAAAATATATGCCTAAAATGCTTCACACCCGTTTTTTACAAGTTTCTGAGTTGATAAAGAAAAAATTATGTTGGCTTTACCATCTATTCTGTCTGTCTCAACACTGACTAAATCATCATTCTGACATTTCAATGTAATCTTCTTTTGTCTACAATTCATAACTACATCATGCAAAGTCAATTGGTCCATGCCGAGAATAACATCAAATTCATTAAATGGCAACAACATCAAATTAGTTGAAAAATCAATCCCAGAATTTTAGTGGAAAATTCTTACTGGTATTTTATCTCGCAGTCATATGTCAACTAACATATACTGACCTAGCAGATTAGTTACTTTGACCACAAATTCAGTTGACTCTACTGGTATTTTCTTATTTGTTACTAATGTAGTGCATATATATGAGTGAGTTGACCTTGGGTCAATCAAAGCATATATAGTAACATCAAAGAGAGAAAATGTACTATCGATCACATCAGGTGCTCAAGCATCTTCACGAGCTCGTATCGCAAAAACTCTAGCTGGTGCTCATGCCTCAAATTGAACTGTACTGTCTTTAGTTCCACTTTACCGACTCCAACATTTCCATTATTTTTTGGTTGTCTACCTTTAAAAGGTGTAGTCCTTGATCACACATTCTGAGCTTTATCTCTATCATATCTATCTAGGTAATCTTTAAGGAAATGATCTAACAAGACACATTTAAAACACGATCCTTCCTTTAACCAACACTCACCAAAATGTCTCTTGCTAAAATGTTGACACTCTGGCTTATTGACATTACGAACGCTGCCAACACTAGCTATTGAGGTAGCTTAAGGTCTCGAGCTAGCCTACTTTTCTTGACCTTTACCAGAAAATCCAGATGAAGTTGACATATGACTGCGAGATTATTTTATCTTCTTTGAAGGAGAAGAGAAAGATTTTCCCAATTTTCATTTACTCGTGTCTCGTACTTCAGAATCTATTTTTTTTCTTTGCTTTGCTAATGTCCTCCATTTTCTGAGCTCTATAAACTAAAACGACAAACTCTTTTAATTTAAGTGCCCCAATGACCAATTGAATCTCTTCATTCAAGCCCTCTTCAAAGCGAGTACACATAGCGACTTTGGTTGGAATTATTACTCCGGCATACTTATTGAGTCGAACAAACTCTCTATCATATTCAGCTGCTGTTTGGCATCCTTACTTCAACTCAAGAAACTCTTTTCACTTTTTTGTCAAGGTATCACTGACTGACATATTTATTTCTGAATTCAGTTTGGAAAAATTCCCAACTCAACGAATCTATCGGTACCACAACTAACAAAGTATTCCACCACTGGTGTGCTTCATCTTTTTATAACGAGACTACACACTTCAAATAATTAGTGGGAGAACATGTCAACTCATCGAATATCCTTATAGTATTTTCTAACCATAATTCAGCCTTTTATGGATCATCATCGACTTTACCACAAAATTATTCAGCCTCATATTTGTGAATTTTATCTGTAGGAGACTGTTTACTTGTACATGTTCCAAACCTTGAGGAAGAGGGGTCCTGATTGGGGTACAAAAAGGGCAGAGGTTGTTGAGCCATCAAATTAGTTCTCATAAAATCAGTGAACTAAGCTAACATCATATAGAAGAAGGCTTCCCGTGCCTCACTTTCCTGGCCCTCAGAAACGAGCTCATTATGAACAGCCCCATGCATCGAGGCTTGAGCAATTCTCTAACTTCATCGAAATTAGCTCAGTTGGATAGAGAAGGCATCTTTTATCTATATGAAAAACAGAATCAATTTGAGTTAGGAGGCATCACATTATCATAGGTTATAAAATGACATGTATTTCTAGACTCTATACTTGCTAAGTTTAGTCAGAGAACCGGCTAAACTGTAGCTTTGATACCATTAAATGTAACACCCTATACTCGGCCTGGTCGCCGACCCAAGCTATAATGTATTACAGTTATAAAACTTTAACATTTTTCATAAATTAATTAAACATAATCAAAATAATTCTTATACAATAATTTCCATCCTATTCAATCAATTCGAAACCTAATTCGAGCTTATCAAATATGGTTTCAAAATGGTCTCCCCTTATCTAAAGGATAACTTAAAGTTTCCTCTTTTTTAACTTGAAGGGCGATGGCATGTCAATGTCTCAAGCTTTGCCCGAAGTGATAACTTAAGAAAAAGGCACCATTGAAATTAATGGATGAAAAGTATTAATAGGGGTTGCACTATTTGCAAAATAGAAAGGAAAATCTAGAAAAATGGAAACTTCCAAATGATACAAACAAGAATTTTATTCCCATATACCTGCATCAAAGGTATCTAAGAGATTTTCAAATACATTCTCATATCATCATTTGAGCGATGCATTAGGGAGCTCAGCATTCAAGTGATTACACAAACATTGGAGAAAAAATTAGGACCATTCCTCATTCACTTGATAGAAACCTCGCTCAAACTGCAAGCGTTTGAAGGACGAAATTAAACTAAATTGAATAAACAAAAAATTGACAAACTGTAACACACCAAACCCGGTCGAGTAGGTTCGACCCGAAGCCGGTGTGCCACATTAGCCACCAAAGTGACTCTCCATTAACTCCTAACCTATCCTCCGACACACCACTTAATACAACAAGGAATATGCCAAGTTATCACACGGTGGCAGAATAAACTTATACATAGTATATAAATCATTTGAGCTTATAAAACAATTAAAGGAAAGGTTCGTACCATAACTTAATTAACTCAACACAATAACATATGAGCTCGCAGTATAACATAAAACATGAGTTCGCAGAATAATCACAGATTGTATAATAACACATAAATCATGAATTTGCAACTTAACAAGGTTCGCAATCTAGCATACTTCGCATATAAAAAGGAATTGTGTGTGCATGGTTTCCATACATCAATAAGATTCATATAACTATATGGGTTCATTAGATCAAGGGTAAGCATGTAATTTTATGGTCACAAAGAATGGAGCTTAAAAGTAAATCTAACTTGCATACTAAGGCAAAACACAACATAATGAATATGCATGAAGAAACATCAACTTTATTCTTAATAAAGACAATAAGTATTTTAGGTCATAGTTCGGAAAACAAAATAGCTAAAACTTCAAAGAAACTATTCGGATAACAAAATAAAAATATTATATGTCTAAACCCTCATAAAAATAAACCCCATCGCCTATGTTCCAAGGTTCACCAATATCTAGTTAGGAGTGAGCCTCGCCAAGTCATCTATCTCGCCACTGCTATCCACGACCTACTTACCTACGAAGTAAAAAAGGAGTGAGTAAGTTCATTTCAAACATGGTGAATAACTAGAAATCCACATGGTATGCTTTAAAACAAAGCTCAAAATAGAAAGAAAACTTAGCCTTAAAATCATTTTGTATCACCCTATACCCGATATGGTCGTCGATCCTAACTATAAGGTATTACAATTATAAAACTTTAACATTTTCATAAATTAATTAAACATAATCAAAATAATTCTTATATAATCATTTCCATGCTATTCAATCAATTCAGAACCTAAATCAAGCTTACGAAATATTTAAAACAAATCGGGATCAATTCTAGATTAAATTGTAATTTCTAAAAAATTTTGAGTAAAAAGTGTAAACAGGGCTCACATGACTGTGTGGCCAGGCCATGTGAAGTAGACCAGCCCATGTGGCCCCAAGCATGGTCATGTCGCTACTGCACACGCCAGTGTTCTCAGACCGTGTACAATTCTAATATAAGGTCACACAGCCGTGTCATTAGGATGTGTACCAACTTGTGGCTATGTGGGAAAACCTGTACCAAAATTAAATAGGCCCCATGGCCATGCGGAGTGGCCATGTATGGCACACAGCCATGTCACACCTCGTGTCCCAGGCCATGTGCACCTAAAATGACTTCTAAAACAATCCAAATGATCAACCATATCTTAGGTACCAAGCCAAACCATTTCCAACCATTTTCACACATTCAAAACTCATTCAAACATGCCTAAAACATACAAAAATATTCAACCTAGGTGCCTAGCCAATATGCCCTCATTGGTACCACAATTCAAACACTAATTTAATTTCACATTCAAAGCTCACAAGTTCTTACCATATAAACATGTTAAACATACCAATACATCCATTCCACTCACATACATATTACAATACCGTCAACTACTTTCATGAAAAATAAACCAAATGACCAAAAGCACTTATATAGATATACAAGAGCCAAAATACCAAATATATACACAACCACAAATCTTTCTTAATTAAAGCTATAAACAACATCATCATAAGTAAAAGAACTTAAAGGCTCCGAGTACATGCCATTTATAACCAACTTCAAAATTATCAAAACTTTTACCAATTCGAAGAACGAATAGTATGTGTACTCCAAGTTGAATTTCCAACCAACTTTAACTTTCGATGATCTACAAAGAATGAAATGCAACAGACATACGCAATCAATGCTTAGTAAGCTAGTATAACTTAAACTTAAACTCTCTGAATAAGTATTTTTCAAGCCATTCACGTATAGATTCATTAATTAGCTCATAAGCACATTTCTTTCCTATACACCACAAATCTCATAAGGTTACTGAGTTCAACGATGAAACATATAATCCCAACATATTATAGAACATTTATAAGTAAACATATTAAGTACACATTTCATTCATCACATATCCAATAAGCATAACTCTTTCATTTCAAATGTTTATACCAACATTTTCCATTTCACATGTCAAGATCATATAACATTTCATATATAAGCATCCGTTTAAGCCTTTATCACTCGTTGAACCAAATGAAATAACATCGGATACTCAGGAAACAATGCTCACACAAGTTGTGACTGTAACTGTATATGCTCACAAGAGCTGTGAAATGGGCTTGCTCACATGAGCTGTGGGTTAGGATGATAGGCTGCATGATATTGCTCACATGAGCTATGGTGAATTTGCAACAAATTCAGGACCTAAGCCATTGATAGCACATCCAAAACCAGCACTCGAAACTGTAATAATCCCCTAATGACATGTCATTTGTATTCTAAGAACTCACAAGGTTCAAACGGGCCATTCCTTATCCAAATCTTATAATTATTTACACATTAATTCATCACCATTACTTAACTATGTAATTTCTCATTTTCAATCATAACCTTCAATTTAGCTAACATTAAAATTTAATCTAAATCACTAATTATCATTTAACAATCAATTTAGGCTATACAAAATACAAATGTTAATGAATAATTCACCCAATACAGCAATTAACAAGGTTATTCAATATACAAACTTACCTAGACAAAAACGATTATGAATACGATGCTGACGACTAATCTGCTAACTTTGCTTTTCCATGGTTTGAGTCCAATTGATTTGTTTCTTGATCTAAATAATAATTTTCATTTAATTAGTCAATTCAAACAGATTAAATAATCAAACTTATTCTTATAGGCCATTTTACTATCAATTTACAAAATTACCCTACATTTTACCGTTTATGCAATTTAGTCCCTTAACCTGAAACTTGTAAATTAACCATATTTAACAACAATTCATGCTAGCCGAATTTCCTAGGGTCTCTCTATAGCCCATATTTATCATGATTTCACAAAAAATTCATGACATATTACCATTTAAATAGTTTAGTCCTTTAACATTAAAATTATTAAAAACTATTTTACAAAATAGTCCTATTTAACAACCAAGCTTAATAATCTATCATTAAACTTCAAAAGCACTGAAAGCTCATTAATGGGATAATCTAAAACATTTAACAATTTTATGATTAACCCCTAGGTTAGTTAGATTAAGCTAAAACGAACTCAAAAACATAAAAATCATTGAAAACAAACCTTAAAATCACATACATGCAATAGAGAGAGCTTGGCCGAACCTCATTGGTCTCAAAAATGGTGTTTTTTTTTATTTGGGGAAGAAGAACATATAGGACTAAAAATGATATGTTTTGTTTATTTTATTTTATCTTAACATTTCTTTAATTTTTAATTAATTATAACACATAATTTAACTAAAAAATTAGCACTAACCGTGTATACCATTTAATTATGGTATATTTACAACATAAAACCTTGTACCTTTTTCTGATTTATCTAATTAAATAATAGAAACTAAATTTTGCAACTTTTACGATTTAGTCATTTTTCCTTAATTAACTATCTAAACATTAAAATGTTCTAACCAAAATTTAATACGACCTTATAGTAATCCTACAAATAAGAAATAAATAATAAAATACTGACTCACTTGTCGTAATTGTGGTCTCAAAAACACTATTTCTGAGACCACAGAAAATGGGTTGTTACAAATTTCTCGTGCTGGGTTCGTAGGTGAGACAAGGGTTCGCAGATCCTGTCAGAAATATGAGTATCATAAGAAAAAGTTTCAAAAACTTAGTAGTCAAATCTCAAAGTTTGTGAGCAGAGCATGCCTTAGGTTGCGAGGCCTGTTACAACTAAACAAAAAACATTTAAAAACTCGAGTTTGGGTTTGCTTTAGGTTGCAAAGCCTAATCGAACATACTTTTCAAAGAACATGAACAAGGTCTTCCTTAGGTTGCAAGAACTGTTCATTTTACGATAATCTTGTCTCGTTGGATATGCAGATGTCCTTATAATGCCTTAGAATGACTCACAGAGTCTAGATACATGTCTTATAAGTGCAGTGCAAGATAATACACTCTCCTATACACCAACATGTCCCAGTGAATGGAGCATAGCTAGACATTCGCTTATCTCTCCTTATGTCCCAGGGCCTCAATGCCCAAAATCGTAGAAACAGAGTGATGGATACTCACAATCCTTTAGTATATGTCGCGTGTAAAATGATGTGAGATTTGTGCAAGTATACTCGTCGGTTCAAGTAATAAAGTGATGAGTGAGTATCATTCCCACGAGGATCAGTTTGAGGCACAAAAGTGGTTAAGTTATTATAATAAAATACGATTAATGTTATGGCAAAAGTCAATGCTAAATCTGCAGTGGCAATTAGTGGAGTAATGATGTAAGCAATACGTGGAATTAATGAATAACTGGAAATGCTATGGCAAAAGTGAAAGCAGAAATGTAATGGAAATAACAAGAGTGATTATCCGAATGACTGTAACCAAAAAAATAAACAACTAAATATGCTATGACAAAGATACTATGATAAATAATAAGGATGGAGTGATGTTGATTCAGAAGGTCGAGATTACCTAGAATCGACCTTTACTGTCAATAATGCCTTGGAAAAATTGTATCTACTTTACTGCAAAACCTCAAGCTACCTTACCCGTGTCTAGAGATCGTTGCATTTTAATTAAGAAATAAGAACAATCAAATGAAAAAATAAAGTAAATAAGATATATATACGACATTCATAAAACAATTAAGGGTTCATCGAAGGTAATCCCAACCTTATGAGATTTAGCTCATGGGCTGGGAATTAAAATTCCCAACCAAAATATGATCCAACATCATAATCAGCTACTACAATTCATATGTTTTTCCAATTTTCTTCCTCCTCCTCTCTATTCCACATCCTTAATGTGTATAACACACTTAAACAACATTAACTACAAATTCACTATTCACTCACATGTATATTCAAAGTTGTCTATTCGCGTAAGAGTCACTAAATTATTTTTACCCGGAGCTACAGAACTCAAAATTAAGATCTGTAAATTTTACCCGAAATTAGATTCACATATCTTCTTACCATAAAATTTTCAGAATTTTTTATTTATCCAAATAGTACAATATATTCTTTAAAATTTCCCCTGTTTCACTACTCGACAGTTCTGACCTCTCTTCACTAAAAATTAATTATCTTATTGTATAGAATTCGGATATTGTTTCTATTTGTTTCTCTTGAAAATATATTAACTGAGGATTCTAAACATATAAACTTTATCCCATAATTATTTTTTTTACAATTTTACAAAGTCAGAACAGTGGATTCCAAACTCATTCTGACTTTGTCCAACTAAACTTCAAATATCTCAAAATATATACTCTTTTGCTAGCTCTATTTTATTTTATGTGAAAATAGACTCATTCAGCTTCAATTTCATATATTATTCAGCCTCTAATTCAATCTCCGCCATTTTTGGTGATTTTTCAAAGTCACACAACTGTTGTTGTCTAAACTATTTTATTGCTAAATGTACTCTTTCATAATTTCACTTTTTCACTTTCAATCACAATTCAATTCAAAATTCACTTTTCCATTTCTATGTCGATATTCAATTCAATTCCACACCTATATTCATTGTTCAATAACACTTAGTCAATTTCCCGATGAACACTTCAGAATAATAACAGATACTCGGTGGATTCAACACATAGCAACCACCTTATTAATCAATGATGTCCGGTGGAATCAGCACATAGCAACCACCTTACTAATCAATGATGTTCGGTTCACGTAGTAGCCTGCACATAGTACTACACATGTGACCATTACCATTCGGTACGCATAGTACTACACATTCAACCTATCATTCCGATACACGTTGTAGCCTGCACATAGTACTACACATGTGACCATCACTTTCACTTTTACATAGTGGCCTACACATGATCCGTGCCACACATGTGATCATTTCTGTCACTTCATTCCTATCCCTTTTTATTCCAAAGGTTCATTCGGGAATTTTTCACTTTTTCTCACTTTTCTTTTTATTGATCAATTTCAATTTCTAGTCTTTCTTGATTTATAACAATACATTTAACTTATATAACCTTCACACTATTCATTCCAGTCCAAAAATCATACTCTGGCAAAATTACATTTTTCCCCCTAAACTTTCACAAAATTATGATTTTTCCCCTAGGCTAGTAAAATAATTTTTATTCAATTTCCTTACATTTTAGGCCTAGCTGAACCATTTTCATAACTATAGCAATCCACAATACTCACTTATTCACACACTTGTGACATATTTTATAACTTTTACAAATTAATTCTTTTAGGCATTTTCATCGAAAATTACTTAGTACAAGTCGTTTATCACACTCCAAACATTCATATTCTTCCATAAAACATCAAAACACATGCATATCATTCATGCATAAATTTTTAAACACAAACCCTAGTTCAAAACAATGGTAAAAATAGGTAAATCTTGTTACGAGGATTTCAAAAACGTAAAAATCATTAAAAACGGGGATAAAACAGACTTACAATCGAGCTTGGAAGCTTGAAAAACCCTAGCCATGGTTTCTCCATGCAATTTTCGGCCTAGGTCTTGAAGATGGACAAAAATTGGCTTTTAAATTTGTTTTTAATTCATTTTAATAACTAAATGACCAAAATGCCCTTAATGAAAAACTTTGGAAACATGCCTAACCATACCCATTTTTGTCCACCAACTTAACCAATGGTCTAGTTACCATATAAAGACCTCCAATTTAAAATTTCATAACAATTAGATGCCTCTAACATATAGAACTCAACTTTTACACTTTTTACAATTCAGTCCTTTTGACTAAATTGAGTGCCCAAACGTCTAAATTTTCGAACAAAATTTTCACGAAATCATTTTGTGAAATCGTAGACCATAAAAATATAATGAAAATAAAGTTTTTTCTCATCAAATTTATGGTCTCGAAACCACTATTCTGACTAGCCCCAAATTTGGGCTGTTACACTAAAGGCATGAAATATAACTCTTTTGAAGAGTTATCAGTATACTAATATATCCAACATAAGGCTCGTAAAGAAGCACACATAAAGACATGTCACAGAGAGAGCTCACATTGGGAGCTTACTTGAAAACACTTGTATAAAGCTCACACAAATTCTCGTTGAAACACAGTTTATGAAACCGTTTAAAATATACTTAAAAACACCGGCTCGCATAGGAGCTCGTATGAACCATATCTTTAAAATCATAAATTTAAAATATATCTTGAAAATAGAGTCTCAAAACTTGAAAATAGGGTTTCGTTGAAAACTTACTTTTGGAACTTAGCTTAAAATTAGAGTTCTCAAAAATCATAATAGTTCGCACACGAGATATGAACCATAAACATTCATGCTGAAAAACATATTAGTTAGCACACTTATGGTAATTATTAACTACTCAAACCTTAAACATGTAGCAAACATACTTATGCGGGATCCCAAATCAGTCACCGAAAACTGAGAATTAAGAAAGCTTACCTTTGCCTTTATCCTTGCTGGTAGATAGTGCGGCTAGTTTGCAATTAACACATAGATTATGTAACAGCCCAATTTAGGGCCTAATCAGAATAGTGGTTTTGAAACCATAAATTCGTAGTAAGAAAAATTTATTTTGATTAATTTTTAATACTTATTGTGTGATTGAACGACTGTGTGGAATTTTTGTTATGAAATTTTATTATTTGGGTATCCGAATTAATATTTAGGACTAAATTGAAATAGATGAAAAATGTGCGTTCTAGTTTATAAAGGTACTTGAGTGGAATGGGTTTTTAAATTAGAGGTCCTTAAATGGTAATTTGAGCATTGGTTAAATTGTTGGACAATAATGGACATGAGATAAGTGAAATAGGATATTTTTAAGTTAGGGGCATTTTGGTTATTTAGTAATTAAAAGAATTAAAAAGCCAAAATCAAAGAAAAATTGTGTCCATCTTCAAGCTATGGCCGAATGTTGCATGAAGAAACCATGGCTAGGGTTTTTCAAGCTTTCAAGCTCAATTGTAAGTCCATTCTAGCCCCTTTTTAATGATTTTTACGTTTTTTAAATCCTCGTAACACGATCTCTCTATTTCTACCATTTATTTGTGCTAGGGTTGATGTTTGAAAATTTACCCATATGAGAAATTCTTGTGTTTTGATGTTTAATGGTAGAATATGAATGTTCGGTGTGTAGTAAACGACTTTTACTAAGTGATTTTCGATGAAGTTGTCAAAAAAGACTAATTTGTAATAATTGTAAAATGTGTGTAAGTGTGTGAATAAATGAAAATTGTGGACTGCTATAGTTATGAAAATGGTTCATCTAGGCTTAAAATACAAGAAAATTGAATAAAATCATTTTACGAGCCTAGGGGCAAAAGTGTAAATATGACAAAGTTTAAGGGCAAAAATGTAAATTTTGCCAAAATGTGAATTTAGGGTAATTGGAGTAGCAGGATGAATAAATGAGTTAAATGTGTTGTTATAGATCAAGGAAAACTAGATTTAGACTTAGAACGAAGGAAAAACAAAGAATATGATGAATAAGTCATTTTCACCGATTGTGCTACTGAGGTAAGTTTGTATGTAAATAATGCATCGTTTTTACCTACGTTATCATATTTTATTATGTTTTATGAAATATGGCTGAATATTGAATGAAATTGACAAGTATTGAAAAGTGAGAAATTTCTCGATTGAACATTGGGAATAAAATATGATACAAATGACATGTCACTAGTAACTCAAGTGTGGATGTGAAGGCCACTTTGAGAAGAGATAGTTTGATCACAAGTGTGGTACTATGTGAAGGCCACTTTGTGAAGAAGGTAGCTTTGGCTACAAGGGTGGTACTATGTGCAGGCCACGAGGTATCCGTTATTATTCCGATGTGTTCAACGGGAAATGACTAAGTGTAAACGAATATGCCTATGTGATGAATAAGTGCAGGTATGTGTGTATAAACTTATGAGCAATGTACTCAATATATGACCGAACTTTGGTAAGATTGATACGGAATAAGTGTTATAATGAAAGTTGCTATAAAGAAAACATGAAAGAGTGAAATTTAGAAATAAAACAGTTTTCGATAGCAGCAGTTGTGTGACTTTGAAAAATCACCAAAAATGGTGGAAACTGAATTAGAAGCTGAATAAGACATGAAATTAAAGCTTATTGAGTCTATTTTCATATAAAAGAAATGGTGTAAGCAAGAGAAATTTGAATTTTTATGAGACAGGGTCAGAGTGATTTCAGAATCCCCTGTTCTAACTTTGGAAAATTATTAAAAATTGTACAAAAATAGTTATCGGTTAGAATTTATATATTTAAAATCTTGAATGAGTCTATTTTCAAAATAAATAAACGGGAACGCATTCGAATTCTACATAAGAAGATAATTAATTTTTAGTGCAGAAAGGTCGAAACTATCAGACAGCAAAATAGGGGAACTTTAAAGAATAAAATGTACTTATTGGATGAACTAAAAATTCTAAAAATTTTATGGTAAGAAGATATGTGAGTCTAGTTTCAGGGGAATTTTGTGGAACTTAATTTGGAGTTCTGTAACTCAAGATATAAATAATTTAGTGACTGTGACCCGGGTAGACAGCTTGAGATTAACATGAATAAATAGTGGAACTATGTGCAATTATGATTGAATTATCTTGAGAATATATTGTGGAGATTTTATGAAAGCCTGTTAATAAATTGTTTATTATTTACATACCTACTTACTAAGCTATAATGCTTACTCCCCCTTTCCTTTCCTTTTTCCTATAGTATCACAAATGCTAGCTTGAGTTGGAGGTCTTTGGAGATTCTATCACACTAACAAGTTATTGATTGATATTGTATCAACAATCTTCAAGTATTTTTAAGTCTATGGCATGTATATGGATTTGATTATGTGTGTATATGTCATTATGAGTTGGCCTAAAATGTTGGCCTATAATATTTGATAGTTCATTTTGTATAAGGCTGTTGAGGTTGGCTAATATTAGTTAAGTTATATGTTTATGATGTTGTATTTTGTGGATGTGCAAACTTGCATAACTTGGTTGAATGAGTATGTATTGGGCCTCGTATGCCCTATTTAGGGACTCGAAGATAAAAATTTGAAAATTTTTAATTTGGATGAAGTTTTATGACTCGATTTAATACGTTTACAAGTGTTCCGGTAATGCCTCGTACCCTATTCCGGAGTTGAATACGGGTAAGGGGTGTTACAGATTACTTAAATAGACAAAACTTATAGAATTTACACTTACAAGTGAACCTAGCATTCTGGACAACCAAACCTAACAGGACAGAGGCTTACCTTACTTGTTACGAACTTGGTTCAAAAATAGATACTTGACAGAAAAATATTCAATGAGAGAATTCTCATGAATTAAGGGTCGTATTTATAGACCTAAAGTGTCTTGAAAATATTAGGATACCCTACTTGACTTAGGAAAGGTGTTACTTGCACGTAAAGTATCCCTAGATACACCAAATCTATTTTTCCTAATTTGTGTCTTACTCAATCTTTGACTGGCGAACCCCAATTCACAACTCAACTGGCGAACACCAGTTCACCAAACAGACTGGCGAACCCCAGTTCGCAGCTTACCTGGCGAACCCTAGCTTGTCAATGATAAGGAATGAGGGGAATGAATGCAGAAGCGGATCGTAAAGTTTGTTCAAGTTGCAAATTTGACTTAGGGCTCTAGATGTTCGGAAAGAAACTTGGATTTTGAAACTACTTGAAACACAAACGAATCCAAGCCAAATAAAAAAAATTGAAGAAAAACTATTGAAATAAATAAACTAAGATAAGTAAAATAAAATAATAGAACGCTAAAGAAGAAAATAAGGAATATAGATGGAAAAGATGGAACGTGGTGTGTAGAAGTCCTAAACAGCCTTGGAAACAAGAAGAATTTACAACCCCCTTCAAGCAGCTCTAATTTCCCCTCCAAGAAAGAAAACTTAGCAAGAAAATATTTGAAGATGACCCCCACAATCTAAAAATATTGTTAAAACACTTCTAAAAGAAACTTAAGAGAAATTCTTGAAAAGAAAAGTCAAAGCGAATTTATTAACTCAAAAAAGAAGTTGAATAATAATGAATTGAATGAATTGTGTACAATGAAAAAGCCTATATATAGGCTAGCTAAATAAATCTAAATAAAACTCTTGAGTATACTAGAACTCTAATTAATTTAAATAAGAAGTAGTTTTAAACTAAATTTTCTTGTTGGCATAAAACTCCTAAATAACTTAAACTACTTAATAATTATTAAAAATTAAAAATAATAAATTAATAAGAGCTAATAAATACAATATTCGGCTCATATATAATAAAAATTAAGCCAAAAACCCGAACCCGATATGATTTACACTAGAATTAAAAGCCCAAAACTCGTAATTACCGTCATAATCCATCAAAAATTCTACTCGTGCAATCTTTAATAAAACAGTCATAACTTGAGCTTGCAAACTCAAAATAAAGTGATTCAAAGTGCTTTTTGAAGCTAAGAGATAAAACTTTGAACTCTATGAAGATATCTCAACTCAAAAATGCTCGTGCCCCTTCCAAAAAGTCATCATAGTTCAGCTGGTTTCCCAAACTTGAAAATTGGTAGCTTCAGTGAATGGAATTTAATAAATTTCATCCCATCCGTGCATATATCATTCCCTCTTTCCTCGAAAAGATTCATCCTCGAATATTGTCTTTGATCAAATCCTAGTTTGGTTTGCTTGACCTTTGACATTACTGTTGGGCCTTGAGGTAGTGTGAGCCCATCACATCCATAGGTCTGAAATTGGGCTTTAAGACTCACATCATTCCCCCTTCCTCACGAAGATTCGTCCCTGAATCTTTAACTGCACAAAAAGAAAAAGGATTAGAATAAATAAATATAAAATGAAAAAAATACTTACCTAAGCTTTCTTGTGCGCCAAAGCTACCTCCGGGATCAAAGACATTAGTTTGATCCTTCAAATCAACTTTGATTATGTATATCTCCTTTAAAAACAAGGTATCAACACTAAACAAAGAAGTGTTAGGTACATGAGTCTTCAAGTAAAAAATAAGTTGTAACTTTCTTTGAATATGCATGGTTATTCATAAAAATTTCCATCAATGAGTCAAGAATTTCACATAATTATAATAGTCAAGAAGTTTAATATTATTATGTGAAAATTCACCGTTAAAGGTCAAGATAGAAAATTTTGTTGCAAGAGAAAATATATAAAATGCTTTAAGAAAAACCTATTTAATGCAACAAAATTACCATTTTTAACATTTACAAATTTAGATAGACACATAAAATCAGTTGAACTTTTAGGCCAATGTTTAATTAAATTTGACGAATGAGAAAACATGTTGTAAGGAAATATTTTACAAACAAAATCAGTAGCATACTTATCAAAAAATTCAAGGTATGCCTTCTTAAATCAATTTCTATTGTTTCCTTACCTTTCTTACCTTGTAGCACTTGTGGAGAATTATCAATATTCAACTTACATTTTTCCCACAAGTAAAATTATCTATCGATGGTAGAGTAATATAATTAGAAGTCTGTTAATGGATCTTTGAAGTCTTGTAATAAAGAAGCACCACTAAACAAGTTTGAGTTAGAGTTAGTTAAAACACAATCATTCTTAACTTTTATATAGGTATTTTCTTGTTTTCCATTTTCTTTTACCACTTGAAAACTCTCCATTTTTACCTCATATGGATTTTCACTCACCAAATTTGGACCATCAATTAGACTTTTGTCACTCAAGGTTTTTTTTCTCTCCGTCTTTTCACATGATTCTTCCTCACTTCCCATATCCCCCTCACAAGTATTATGAATATTCAATTCAGTACAATACATTACAAACCTAAAAACAGAAACAACTTTTGTAAGTTTGTAAGAGCTTAGTGAGCTAAAACTTAGAATACCTTTTTCATTCATTCTATGTTGCATATGATATTTTGCACATCCTTGGGGTATTTCTTGACCTTTCTTCCTTCTTTGGCGAGCATAATACTAAGGCTACCATCTTTCTTTCTTTAGAACTGTTTCCCTCTTTCTTAGGCATACTGTACTTAACATCTCTTTACTTTCCATCTCTTTTCTTAAATCTTACCTTATTATCAGACTTAATAACTTATTCCATACTTACTAGTCTTATCATTATCTTCAGGCGGGGTAGACTACGTCCAATACTTATCTCAGATTTTGCTAAATATTCCTTTCTTTAGTACACTTTCTATTCTTACGCCTAACTCGTATCTTTACTTTGCCACGTACTCTGGCACACACTAGCCTTTCTATCCATCCACTGTAACTATACGAATTTCACCATTCGTTCGGTGTTTGCCCAAAGGCTTTGTCTTCAGATGGTTATCATGAATATCATTCTTCAGATTTTGCCACGAAGGCGTTCCTTTTTAGCATAGTTTGCCACCAGGCATTCCTTTAATAGCGATAGCCACAAAGGCATCGTTTTGACAAATATAGCCACAAAGGAATCCTTTTGACAGAGATCGCCACAAAGGTTTTCTTATAACATAGATTGCCACAAAGGTTCACTTATACGGTAATTGATATTTTTTATGATAGGGATTTGCCTAAATTCACCATCGTGAGGTTTACCCCTCATCGCTGGTACTCGCCCAACTGTCCTTTACATATTCCATATGATGCTATGGCCTAGCCATGATCTTACACTATATGATCTTTGGTCGTGTTTTTAGTCCTTACGGACCCCTTTAGACGACTCATAAGACAGACACATGCTTATTATGCAAACTCATACTTGACAGACTTATTCCTTTCAGACTTCTTCATGACAGATGCATTCATGTTTCTAGACATGTAAGACAACTTCTTAAACTTCATGCATAGACCCCTCATGCAGTAACTTGCTCACGACAGACACTTTCACAACATACTTGCTCACATTCTCAATACACACATAGACACACTTTACTCACTTAGACACTTTAACCATTAACCTCAGAAGTCACCATATTTCATACGAATCATTCATGTAAGTTCATCACCCATTACCTTTCTCACAGAATCATCACATCATGCATTCTTAGTTCATTGTTACTAAAAGTACTAACATTCATAATACATTTGTGAGAGTCAGTTTAGGGGCTCGCCTTACAACCTAGAAGGTTGTCAAAATTCAAATCTAATCCTTCTTTGTGACAACAATAGCTTGAGTTATAGATCTTTCATCCAACCAGATATTATAGCCTCCTCGCCTCACCAAATAGAGACACTTTGTTAGAGCTCATTTGAGTAACCTTTCACCTCCACTTTAACTTAGACATATCACTAAACCTTACTTCTTCAAGTATACTTACAGATCTGTGTTTCTCTAACAGACAGAGTCATGAAACGTACCTTGTTGGGAGGGAGCTTACTATTAGAAAACAAGAGTTCCAAACTTGTCTTCTTGGAAGGTATCCCCAATCTACTTAGCCCTTCCATCCTTAAGAAGGAAGATAACCCCTTAATTTAACCTGAGTGTCCTTTTAATTTAACTCAAGTTTTCATGGAGACTTGGTAAAGGTCATGTCCAAATTGAGTGGCTTATCAAAATCTTCCACATCTAAAAGGCTTACCTAATACTACTTTAGCCTTTGACTCTTACTATTCATATTTGGTTAGTTCCCAACCAGCTTTCCTCACAATTCAACTAGTATAGGACCACATTGGTCACTAAAGGTATTATGTCTTATGGCGTGGCCTTATACCTCATAACCGTCATTTATCATTTCACTTATCTTCCTTATCTAACTAGGAAATCCTTGTCTACTTATTTCCATTTGGGCAAGTACTACTACTTAGTCAAATATTTCTCTCTATAGTTCCTTAACCGTTCCTATTACAGAGGGGTCGTATTAAAAGAACATTCTTGGTTTGCCTATTCTATACGCCAAAATGGGCCTTTTTGGGCGAACACTTCTTTGCATGTCATTTTTCTATATAACTATACGTGTAATTCAAAGACTTATACACTCTTACCATTATTTTTCGAATCATCGTACTTAACCATAAATTTCGCTCATCTATAATACGCCAGACCAAGGTGTTACAAACACACTTGAAAAGCAACTTATACTTAATCTAATCCTACCATTAGACAACTTAAAACTATCCTCTTAAACTTTATTCCTATTGACTATATTTCAAACTTTTAGGAGTTTTCCCAAAGGCGTACTCGTAAACTTCTATTTCTTAAATGAATCCATCACTTTGCTTATTCAAAACTCCTTCCAAAATTCTCACTTCTAAAACAACACTCGAATATGAGGGCATCGCTGGGCAGGATGTTACAAAATATGCCTAGATCCCATAAAAAATTGGTTACAATTCAACTGATTTTCCAAACTTGAAAATTGACAACTTTGATAAATGAAATTTAATAAATTTTATCTCATCCGTGAATGTATCAATTTACCTCCAAATGATTATCACCTAATATTTCTAAAATTTTAAAAAATAAAAAAGATGGATGTAAAAAGAAGTTGAATCAAAAGGATGAATTATTTTATGGCCCATTTTCACCACATCATTCATCCAATTAAAAAGGACACATCATCTTTGGTTTAGAAGTTTAGTCCAAATATACATATAATGTGGAAAAAAAGATTATATGTCCTCTTTGAATTGGACGGGACCATAAATGATGTGGTGGAAAGGGTCCATAAAATAATTTCTCAATAAAAAGAGTGAATCTAAAAATTCATATTATGATGGTTGTAAGGCAGGAAGCAATTTTTTTTGTTTATTTTTAATTAAATTTACCATATTTTCTTAATTTGTTTATACTTCGAAACATTAATTTTATTAATAATATATATTATCTTAGGTGGTCCCTACAATAAGATGAAAGGAAATAATGTTATGGCATACAATTATTGGAATGGGATACAAGATGATATGGTATCTCAATTTTATAGATATATTTGGCTTAAATAATAAATTTTTATATATACATAATAAAAATTATTAATTTAATTTTTCACTTTGAAATTTTTAAAATTCAAATATATATAAATTACTAATAAAAAGTAAATATATATTTGATTTTTTTCTTTTTTAATATTTTTTCTTTTTATTAATTATTAAATAAATTTTAATATTTTTTTTATAATTTCTAATTTTTTTAGTTTTGAACTCATCTAGAACCAATTTGGACAACCATATGTCTGGATTCATTCAAGATGTAATTTTTATTAATTATTATTTTTATAATTTTCTTAAAAAAAATGTTGTTGTGGCTTGCCACATCAACATCCTTTCACGTGGCATGCAACATGTCGTCTCTTGATGGCTATCGTTAGTCACACTTTTAATGGTCAATCCAATCAACTAACGGTTTCCATTAACAGAAGGGTCCAATTGATTATTATTTTTTATCATTAATGACTCAATAGAATGCACTCTTTTTTAAGGGCTCAATTGATTTCTTTTTTCATTTTTTACTAAGGGTTTATTTTACCCTTAAGCCTTTCTTTTATTATAGGGATAAATCAACTTTACACTTAAATTTTCATTCAATGTGCAATTTGATATATGAGCTTCAATTTGGTGGCAATTACACACATGAAATTTTATTTGTTGTTCATATGAACTTATAAAACTTTGATTTTGATAGGCAGATTATAACTTAAAAATTAGAGAGTGCTCTCTTTTAGTTCTCCCAAAGAAACAGTAAGTACTGTGGTTGGGTAGGAGGCGAGTGGTGACTTTGGGAGTATGGAAGGGGGGATGAGATATCCTTTCTTGAAGAAGAACTGATTCAATTAACGGTGAAAAGTTCGTTAGTAGTTCCGTCTGAAAATCCAACGTTGATTTGTTCTATCTAGACTAGGAAAACTTACAATCCGGATAGTCTGAGAGCACAAAAGAAGAGTATATGGAAAACCAAAAAGAAGTTCGAGATTCAAGTTGCTGGACAAAATTTATTCATGATAATGTTCGAAGCTGAAGAGGATTTAGAGTAGATTTTGGAAGGTTGCCCATGGTTTTTTTGAAAACAATTAATTATTTTTGATTGGCTGTTACAATCTATCGAACGAAATAAGATCCACCTTATCTTTTTGCCTTTCTGGCTAAAGATTGACCCGTGTCCGCCAGAGTGTGATAAAAAGGACTTGATGCATGCTGTTGGTTCCACTTTTGGGGGAGTAATTCGATCAGAAATCAAAGGTGAGTTCTACCGATTAAAAGTTAATCTTTAGATGTGTAAAGACCATTGAGTAGAGGGATTTTTGTCACATCAGATAATCAGGGAAAATTTTGGCTCTCTTTCAAATATGAGAATCTTCTGACTTTCTGCTTTGGTTGTGGTCATTTGGGTCATAGGGTTAAGGACTATATGGCGATCTCGTCTGAAGATCATAAAAAGGCGGAAGATGATCTTCCTTATTCTTTGGTGCTTAAAGCTGAATCATCTTTATTAAGAAGAAAAAGTTTAAAGTTTAGTTTCTCGACGAAAAAGACAATGAATCAGTGTTATTATACGGGTGATGAAGCGATGAGTAAAGATGGTGGCTCTTCTACGGAGGTACCGAGAAAGGATTAACATAAGAAGAAGGAAGCAAGTTTGGAAAAGACACCTATTTTTTTGGAAACAAATAATATGCGGCAAATTTCTGGGGATTCAATAGCTAATTTATCTCCATAAATTACGTTATTGATTTGATGGATAGATTAGTCAAAATCCATGTGTTGAGGTGGATAATTTGGAAAGGGGAGATAGGTTAGAGGGGTTTGACAGTTTAATAGTGGTTTAATTTTCTAGTTACAAAAAAAATAGCTGGTGTTGGTTAGATAAAAAGAAAAGTTTGATATGAGTATGATCAATACGGTGATGGGTAAACTGAAAAATACTAAAGACTTGTTAGAGGAGACTGAATTATCTCTTTCTTTTGGGGATGGAGTGAAAATATTAAAACTTGTTAAATGGAACTTAGAGGTTTCTATACAATCAGATTTTTTGAGGCTTACCTTGGAGCATGATTCTACTACTTTGCAAATAGTATCAGCAGCTGCCAGTTGGCATGCCGACCAAAAACTGGCAGCCGACTGAAAATAATGAAGCTCTTAAGTTGGAATGTCTAGGGACTAGGGAATCCTCGGGCTATTAGTAGGCTTTCAAAATGGTCATCTTTATGGAGACAAAGCTGGATTGTATTAGAATGGAGCGTGTTCAAAGGCGTTGTGGCTTTCAAAATGGGCTAGATGTTTCAGCTAATGGTTTTAGAGGAGTTCAATTATGCATATTTAAAGAAATAAATATGTTTGTTATTTTCTTATTGGATTAATATAATTATTTGTATATGCAATATAAAAACTTTAAAAAAAATCTATTCTATAATGTTGTTAGATGTTCGTAAAAAATTAAATCAACCCAAAATTTCATGTTTAAAATTTTAGAAAATTTAAAAAATTATTATTTTGCAAAAAAAAAAAAATTTGTTACCAACATTTACATATTTTCCCAAAAAATGAAAACGCTGCGTTTGAAGCTAGAGCGAAACGCTGCTTTGGGATCCTCCTTCCCTTTTTTGCATTTTAGATTTCTAGAAATTCTATTGCGCTGGCCTACGCTTAATCCTTGAGCCTTAAGCAGATCTGGATCTTCTCTTTGAAAGAAAAAAAAAGGAAAAGAAAAAAAAACACGTTAAAAACGGTTTCAACTTCCCGGGAACATCACAGCTCGTTTCTTGATCATTAATCTCAGCTGTCAGTTCTAAAGGGCTAAGCTTAGAGAAGATCGAAGATGGTGCTGGTGTCGGCCGTACGGGATTATGTTTACCGGATGTTACAAGACATCTCCGGCATGAAAGTCCTCATTCTTGATTCTCAAACGGTAATTAATTTTTCTGATTTTTAATCTGTATTTACCTTAATTATATACGAAATA
Organism: Gossypium hirsutum; assembly: GCF_007990345.1. Lineage (NCBI taxonomy): Eukaryota > Viridiplantae > Streptophyta > Magnoliopsida > Malvales > Malvaceae > Gossypium > Gossypium hirsutum. The sequence continues at coordinate 23,623,810 of NC_053439.1, forward strand.
AATTTTAACTTATTGTTTTCGATTTTATCATTAATTCCAAATGTAAGGTTATTTTAATTAGAAATAGATTAGTGCTGGAAATTGTTATGATCCGAGAGGTAGAAATCAGGGGATTTTAGACAATTAGGACCTGAAGCGATCATTTTCAATTTATTACAAACAGATTTGTAATTTAATTGGCAATGAAGCCTCGAATTGCTTCTAGCTAATTAGGGTGAGCTTATTGTTATGGCTTTTCAGTTTGGTTGTCTCTTGAATGCTGGAATCTGCAAGAGATCGGTTGGTGTGGCTTAGGCCGTAGTGTAGCTTTTATGATCCTTTTTTTACAGTACAATTTCAGTTTTTGAGGCCAATTACCATCCGCTTAAGTTACCAATCAAATGCTGTGGTATTACATTCTTATATTTGATGACGCAGTAATGTTTGCATCACTTTTTTGTATGATAATCTAAGATTATATTTTGCATTTTTTGGGCTAATATATGTAGCTTTTTCATGGGTTAGCATAATACTTAATACTAATGAATCTTTAAAAGGAAAAAGAAATGTGATTTTGATTATGGGTAATTTATTCTGCTTTCTGAGTCATAGGTTAGCATTGTGAGTGTTGTTTATTCCCAATCAGAGCTACTTCAGAAAGAAGTCTTTTTGGTAGAATTGATAGACTCCATCTCCAAGTCAAAAGAATCTATGTCGCATCTCAAGGCAGTTTATTTCCTTCGGCCTACATCAGAAAATATTCAATATATGCGGCGTCAGCTATCTAACCCTAGGTTTGGAGAGTGTCACTTGTGTAAGTTCTTTGCATCTTTCAGTATTTGATGTTGCCCGTAATTTCATTTTACTGTGAAAATGTGCAAATTGTTTTATTGCCCAGTTTTAGATTATTATTTTTTTCTTCTTTTTGGTTCTTTTTCATCTCATTGGATTTTTGCAGTTTTCTCAAACATGTTGAAGGATACTCAGATTCATCTTTTAGCTGATTCAGATGAACAAGAAGTTGTCCAGCAAGTCCAGGTACATCTAATATGCTGAATTTTTTTTGACTGGCGCATATAGCTTGCAGGGCATCATCTGGCTCTCTATTTAACAGTAAAATTATCACAACTACTGAGTCTATAATTTATCCATAATTGGATAAATAAGGTATCTTATAACAATCTACTAGAAAATAAAGGAAAAGAATCATATCTTGTGCATAAGTGAGATCTCCTGATGTCAAGAGAACGCATTGCTTAATTAAAAATTGAGGACTGTTTTTTTATTGTATTATTTTTTTCCTTCTAAGAGCAACTAAATATTTAACATCTAAGAAGACCATTCCATTTGTGGTTTGATCTAAGTATCAATGGGGAATATTTTCTTTATGCCAATATTAGAAATGATGCATTACCAAAATTGACAGGGTTGATCTAATCATCGTTATGCTAGCTTGAGGGTTTTTTTAAATTTGTAGTCCAATTGACCTCTTTATATGGGTCAACCTGAATTTCCTTAATAGCATTATTCCATGCATTGCTGTATATTTCAGAGATGCTCTATAATTTTACATCAGAATTTGAAAGTTTACTTTTTACCCTTATATAGTTGCTGCCTTGATGTTGCAGGAGTTTTATGCAGACTTCATTTCAGTTGATCCTTATCACTTCACTTTAAACATGCCCTCAAATCATTATTATATTCTCCCAGCAGTTGTGGACCCTTCTAATTTGCAGCATTTCTGTGACCGAGCTGTTGATGGTATTGGTGCAGTTTTCTTGGCATTAAAACGGAGACCAATTATTAGATATTCAAGGGCATCTGATATTGCAAAAAGGATTGCTCATGAAACAGCAGTAAGTGAAATTGCAATCCTAAAACGATTACAAATATTTATACAAACAATTGACAAGAATTTTACTAATAGAAACTGTTCTAGCTTTGGTTTGATCTATTGTGTCACGAGTCCTCCAATACATGTATACGTCATATTTCAGAATGGTTTTAAAGTTTTGTCTTGGGCAAGAAGCTTTTAGTCTGTTCCAGAAATCTGGAGTCATGAAAAGGAACTGATTTTCTTCTTTTTCCTTTTTGTTGTCTTCTGTGTGTCTGATAGAAGTTAATGTACCAGCAAGAAAGTGGTCTTTTTGACTTCAGGCGGATGGAAATGTCTCCGTTGCTGCTGATAGTTGACAGAAGGGATGATCCTGTGACTCCATTGCTGAACCAATGGACCTATCAGGTACATGGTAGTTCTGATTCTTTTGTAACAATTTCTTAAATACAAACTATGCGTCCTGTTATTTTCACATGGTAGGAATATCACAGTTACTGAATTACTATCTGTAGGCAATGGTTCATGAATTGATAGGTATTCAGGATAACAAAGTGGATTTGAGAAGCATTGGCAAATTTCCCAAAGATCAACAGGTTGATTGCATCTTCTCTCTGCTAGACATATTTGTTTAATATTACAGTGGTTTTATTTTTGTGGTCTCTTGCTTTCAGGAAGTTGTGCTTTCATCAGAACAAGATGCTTTCTTCAAAGCTAACATGTATGAAAACTTTGGAGATATCGGAATGAATATCAAGCGGATGGTGGATGATTTTCAGCAAGTTGCTAAAAGCAACCAAAATATACAGACTATAGGTTCGTATGAGACAGAATAAAAATATTTTAGATTTATTAGTAAATCTTTTTGTTCATTATTACTTTGTTGCTGAGATAGGTCATTAAGTTATTATGCTTTGAAATATGCAGAAGACATGGCCAAATTTGTAGACAATTACCCGGAGTACAGAAAAATGCATGGGAATGTTTCAAAGCATGTCACATTGGTAACAGAAATGAGCAAGATAGTTGAGGAGAGAAAACTTATGTTGGTTTCAGAAACTGAGCAGGATTTGGCTTGCAATGGGGGGCAAGTTGCTGCTTTTGAGGTAGTGTTCATGTGTTTGTTTTATCTACGTTTCAAAGTTTTTGGCTCCATATCTGTTTATGAGTCTATATATATCAGTCGGTTCCGTATTACAATCTGTTATTCCATTAAGATACAGAAGATATAAATGCTATTACAATTGGTGGTTTCAAGGTAGAAGCATCAAGAGGATGAATCTGAAATATACCAAGGGACCAAGGGATTGGATCCTAGGAGTTGCATAGGGGTGTTGCATTTGTTGTTAGAGATGTTGAAAGTGAAAAGCTTCCTAGAATGTTTGAGATTGATCGATAAAAACTACTGTTGAAATGGATAGATGATGATTTCTTGTTGTTATGTGAAATTGGAACTTTTGTCAAGGGGTAACTGTTGGCTCAGTATCTATTGAGCTTATGTTTGTCTCTCACAGTGTTCTTGTTTGAAAAGGGACAAAAGGGTTTGTGGAAGATCTAAGCAGCAATTTTCTTTTCCTCTTACACACATTAAATGATATACTATTGGAAAAAAAATTAGAATGAAGAAATGATATTTAGTTGTAGCGAAAATGCCTGCTGCTATTTGTCTATGTGCTTGATTAAGACTGACGATTCAAAAGCCTGGAAAGGTTTAAGAAGCCAAGCTCTTCTTTGATTAGGTTTACCATTCTGTTTTCCTGCTTATTTTCTATTTCTGATGCTACACTAAGGGATACTCAGTCATGACATATTAGGAAATAGAGGCCAGGATTCGTAGGAACAAAATAAAAGAATGTTAATTTTCCAAGTAGATATCTAAAGGAATTAGGATGAACAAAGATTGAAGAAATATAGTTTATATATTGACTCTGAAATCTTGTTGGAGATGATCAATGGGATGTGTAATCAAATAACAAATTTATATCTAACTGATTATGATAAAAGTAATGACACTGTATAGTGGAAGAGACTATGATTTATTTACAGTACACATATTATGCTGCAGTTTAAGTTGTCTTGGTTATTACTCATCAAGTTTTAGTTTAGTTAAATCTACCTTATCTTACCATGTACAGATCAAAAGTGGGCCTCAGTATCTGTTTTAGTCATTTGATTCGGTAGTGGTCTTTTTTAGTTTATTGTTTGGAGATATAGATGGAACTCCATTTAAACTATCATGTTACAATTGACAGGCTCTAATGACCTTATTTACATGTTTCTTTTTTAGGCAGTGACAAATCTTTTAAATAATGAAAGTGTATCTGATATTGACCGACTTCGCCTGGTAATGCTGTATGCTTTGCGCTACGAGAAGGAGAGTCCTGTCCAGTTAATGCAGCTATTTAACAAACTGGCATCTCGGTCTGCCAAATACAAGCCAGGGGTAATATAACCAACATTGAAATATTTTTGCTTGAAATTCCTGTATCTTCACATTTGATTTATATTTCTTTTCTCGTGAACATGCATTCCATTGCTAAATTGTTTGTGAATGACTGTCCTTGACCAAAATTTAGTGCTCATCAATTGTGTTACAACCAGATATCTCTTTTGGCAATCTAGTTTTCTAATTAAAAATTCTTTTTGTTGGTAAAACTTATCCATCTATTCAAGCTGCATGCATTTTATATGATATGCAGTGTCATTACTCATTGGTTAATTCTATCTGATGCTTAATCAGTCAGCAATAATGTTTTTTTTTTTGGGCCAAAAGTCACAAATAATTTTTAATAACTATTCGTCTATTCTTATTGTCATTTCAATGGGGTCAAAACTGGTTATAATTTGTTGGCAATTCTGGAACAGCTTGTGCAGTTTCTTCTAAAGCAAGCAGGGGCTGATAAGCGTACTGGTGATCTTTATGGAAATCGTGATTTTCTAAATATTGCTCGCAACATGGCTCGTGGACTGAAGGTTTTATGGAAAATATTTTATTTAGTTGCTAGGAGACTGTTTCTTCATTTTCTCATGGATTATTTTCAAACTTTTCTTACTAGGGGGTTGAGAACGTGTACACCCAGCACCAGCCTCTTCTTTTCCAAACTATGGAAAGCATAATCAAAGGACGACTGAGAGATGTGGACTACCCATATGTTGGAAATCATTTTCAGCAGGGCAGGTTTGTAGCTATTTATAAAGTTATCGAACTTTTTTGGGAAAGTTTGCAGTAGATCTCGGTTTCTGAATAACTGTATGGCTACAATAAATTTAATATCAGCTATTTAAAGCTTTAAAGTAGACACCCTTTGATATTGTAACTTGCATATTTAGTTCTTTGCTGGCATCCTCTGAATTTGATGCTTGAACATTTGAATAATATGTGGCTGCTAACTTTGAGTAGTAGAGCCTGTTTTTTCTTGTTGCAAGATGATCTAGAACTCCTGAGAATGAAAAGTAAGATGATGCAGAAATTATTTGAGAGAGCTACAGTGAGCACACAATGCAGTTTAGATCTCTAGGGTACAGATTTATTAATAAGCTACAGGAAGTCTATTTCCTTGTGAAAGATGATATTATTAATGATAAAGCATATACAAGGAAAAAAAACACATATATAAAGATCGAATTAATAAAATTTCAATGATGCTTGCTCCACCTGTATACAGGCCACAGGAGGTGGTTATATTCATCATTGGTGGAACAACTTATGAGGAATCGCGCTCTGTTGCTCAGCTAAATGCCAGCAATTCTGGAATTCGTTTTATAATTGGTGGAACAGCAGTTCTCAATTCTAAGAGGTAGGCTTTGGATATTCACTGATTCTTATACCAAATAAATGCATGCTTATCTGGAATAAAATAGGTTTCCTAGTGATCTCTATGTAGTCCCTGTAAAGTTGTTTTATGAAAATGCTTTGTAAAACGAGTAAATGTTGGTTTAATGATTGCTGAGCCAGCTCTTCTTAAACTTGTTTTGGTTTGGGCTCTTAAAATGCAGGTTTCTGAAGGACTTAGAAGAAGCTCAGGGGATAGCTCGAAGCAATGCCAATGTTGTTTAAGTCCAAATTGTGGCGTATATATATACGGGTTGAGCATGAGAAGCATGTAAATAAGCATTTGTGGGTCATTAGTTTAGATGATTGGCAGTGGAACTGTGTTGGTAAAAGCAATATGACAAGGTGAGACTCGTGAAATCAGCTCATTGTCTGTGTTTAAGATGAGATAAATGGTTCGACGATCACCATTGCAGAGTATAAGTGAAAGGTAGAATTGGCTAACCCCCTCATTGTATTCGTCTTTAGGGGGCATTACCATATTTCTTCTACATAAAATTTTGTAATTTAGTATTCAACTCCTCCTTTTGTGTTTTGCTGTTGTGTACCTCATTGATGCATCTAGCATTCACCCATGTATTTGTATCGTCATCTGATTGTCAAAAATGGAAGCTATAGTTTTCTCTTTAAACCATCACTCTTTTCGAAAGGAAAAAATGAAGATCTTATTATTTATTATCATCATCGTCGTCATGAATGAATAGGGGGAGCAGGTTATGCATGCTAAAATCGTATAACATATTATTAATATTTATACTAGTAATCATATTCACCTTTAGTTCTACAACTAGGGTAAAGAAAAATAAAATCCAGAGTTTGATGGCTGAAATCAGCGGGAGGACTATAGTAACCGATAATTTTAGGTATTGTATATTTTTGAGTCAGAATTTTATTTGAATTATTTTATATTTATCTAATTTTTTGAATATTAATAATTAATGTTATAAAAATTTAGATATGATGATGCATTCCTGTTGGGTTTGTATAATGTTTTTAGTTACTTTTTATATTCTGTTGAGTAATAGATGTATTTTTTATATAGGATGGTTCAACTTTGCTTTGGCTAAAAATAAATATTTATTCAACATTATTTTTTGTTTGTAAAATTGAATTGAGTCGGAAAAAAATTTCAATATCCGGTGATCACAATCTTTTCACAGTGAAAATGATGAAAAGAAAGTTGAAACTCCTAAAGAGGCGTCGGAAGTGTGATTGTAGGGAAGAAAGGTGACTGCTGGTATATTGAATTGGAAACCTCCTGCCCGCCAACCCTCACAAACCCCATTAATACCAAATCTTAAACTTTACAACCCAATCTAATCCAGAACATCCACAATCATTTATAATGGATTTATTTTTCTTAATATATGTATTTTAATTTAATATCTTGTCTCATGGTAAAATTATCGGTATATGTCAATTTCAAGAAAAAAAATTAGGGATTTATATTAAATTTTTATTATTTAAAAGCGTGTCAATAGAAAGTTTTTTTTTTTTTTTGTGTAAAACACTTCACACAAGACCATTTTACCACATCAGTAAAGAAAAAGCCAATTTTCTTAAATTTAATAAAAAATTGTCCTAAATACGTAACTTTTTTTTCTTGAAATTGGCATATATGATAACTTTGTCCTTTCTCTCTCTAAGTTCTTCATTTATTATTAGGGTTTACAACTGTTGAACTTGTTAAAAAAATTAATCAAAATAATTATTTATTAATATGTTTATCATAAAATATTACTATAAATATTTGTTTATAAGTTGTTCTTAAATCTTTATTATTATATATTTTTTTCCAAATACACAAATAATACTTTAAAATTGAATAAGTAAAACTAATTGAGAATTTAAAATGAATCAATTGCATATATTCATTAATAAAAAAAGTAAAGCTTATGTTCTATTTATTTTTAATTTGTAAATTTCAAGAGTGAGATTAGGCTAGATTTATTCATGGGTCCGAATCACTCACTTAAGTTTGAAATTTCATTCAAAAAATAGATTTATATAAAACTTAAGACTCATTTTCTAAATAGACCAGACATTGAATAAGAATTTTTTGGCTTAAGCTTGACCCGAATATATTATTATAATAAATAATTATATTAATTATATATTTTAAATAATAATTATATACTTATATTAAATCACTAACTCAATATCAATTTAATTTATTACCATGAACTCAAAAAAAAATCCAATCCCCCAACGGGTAATTTACCAATAAAAGCCTTTTTTTTTCAAAATTTACCGAAATGGGCCAACTATTTAATTATTTATCAGAATGGTCCATTTTTCGCGAAATCGCATCCACGTCAGCGCGATGTCAGGGTACGCTCCAGGAAATCGCGTCCACGTTAGTGCGACTTGCTGACGTAGACAGAAATCGCGCCCTAGAGGACGCGATTTGCTGACGTGGTATGAACAATTTATGTTTTTTAGCTTGAAAAACTTTGAAAGGCCATAACTTTTGGCTCGGTTGTCCGATTGAGACGATTTTTTTTATTTCGAATAAATTTTTGAGATATACGCGCTGAGAAACTGCTTAGAGATGAATAGGGACTAATTTGTAAAGTATAATTTGTTAGTTACGAGTATAGGGACGAAAGTGTAATTATTTCAAAATTAGCATGAAATTTTTGTATTTAAGAATATTTGAATGTTATGGAAGGATGAAATTGAATTTGAATTGAAAAACGAAGCTTAGATTTGAAAATATGACTATTTAGGTTTTAGGGACTAAATTGAATAAAATGGAAAATTTTAGGGAACTTCTCAAAAGTGGAATGAGCTGACTTATACCTATAACAGGATGATATAAGACAATTCTGTAAAAAAAGATCCGGTGTTTACTTCAAATAAATAAGGAAAATAATGATTTGAATGTTTCAAAATTCAATTTTAAACCGAAAAAATCAAAATTTAAGGGCAAAAAAGTTATGGCCTTTCAAAGTTTTCCAAGCTTAAAAACATAAACTATTCATCCACATCAGCAAATCGCGTCCTCATAGGCGCGATTTGTGTCCACGTAAGCAAATTGCGCTGACGTGGATGCGATGTCCTAACACGTACCCTGACATCGTGCTGACGTGGATGCGATTTCGCGAAAAATGGCCCATTCCGGTAAATAATAAAAAAATCGGCCCATTTCGGTAAATTTTGAAAAAAAACGGCTTTTATTGGTAAATTACCCCCAACTAAATAACTTAGACGAAAATAGAACGAAAATATAAAATTTTAAATCTAATATTTAATATAACGAAAGTTTTGGTCACTGATTCATCTCTATGCTATTATTTTTTCTTTGACCTTCATTGTTCATAATATTATATCATAGTCTATAGGCATATATATCCATCATACCCCAATTTCGAACCTGCAAATGGGAAATAATATATTTTCAACATTATTTTTATTATAAGTTTTTATTATATCTATTTTTTTATACAATGCTTAAAACTATCCATAGTCTCTTCTCAACCTTTAAATAAAAAGATAATGAGCTTCAACACACTCGAAGCCATGTTCTTCTGCACTGGCAACAATACCAATACCAATCGAGCTAAGAATCAATCAGTATGTTGAGAAACTCATGTATATTCAGTAATGATAAAACCTTAACAGTTTAACAGTTTCACAAATTAGTCCCTGGGCTAGCTAAATTAAGCTACAACGATCCCAAAAACATATAAATCAATAAAAATGAGACAAAATACATACTTAATCAAAACATGGTCGAACCCTAGCTTCAAAAATGGCTACTTTTCCCTTGTGAAAATTGGTTGAAGAAGAAAATAAAAGTTGAAAGCTTGTTTTACTTTATTTAATTTATCATTTAATTACTTAATTACCATTATAACCTTTAAAAACTTTAATAATTACACTTATGCCAAGCCATGTACATCCACTATCACTATTCATGGTCTAATTACCATTTAAGGACTCTTACTTTAAGGTTTTATAACTATTTAATACCTTTAGCTATTAGAACTCAACTTTTGTACTTTACGCGATTTAGTCGTTTTTATCAAATTGAGCATGTAAACGGTAAAATTTCTTAACAAAATTTTCATACGGTACTTCTATCATATTGTAGGCAGTAAAATAATAATAAAATAAATTTTTGGATTTTGGATTTTTGGTCCGAAAACCACTGTTCCGATTTCACTAAAAACGGGTTGTTACATTACCCGGTTGATAATCAATGATCAAATCATAGTCTTTCAGTAGCTCAAGCCATCTACGCTGTCTCAAATTCAAGTCTTTCTGCAACATCAAATACTTCAAGCTTTTATGATTTGTAAAAATGTGACTTTTTTCGCTGTACAAATGATGTCGTCAAATTTTTAACGCAAACAAAATAGCTACAAGTTCTAAATCATGTGTCGGATAATTCTTGTCGTATGGCTACAACTATCTAGATGCATAAGATACCACTTTGCCTTCCTGCATCAAAACACAACCCAAACCATTTAAAGATGCATCATTGAAAATCACGAATTCTTTACCCGACTTAGGTTGAACTAACACCATTGTCTCGGTTAATAATGATTTCAATTGATTAAAACTTTGCTAGCATTTCTCAGACCACTCAAATTTCACATCTTTTTGCAATAATCTTGCCATAGGTGTAGCAATCATCGAGAATCCTTTAGCGAATCTTCTGTAATATCCAGCTAGTCCTAGAAATCTTCTAACTTCAAATACATTTCTCAGAGGTTTCCATTCAACAGCAGTTGAAATTTTGCTAGGATCAACTCTGATACCCTCGACTAATACAACAAGTCCCAAAAATCCAACTTCCCGAAGCCAAAATTCACATTTGCTAAACTTAGCAAATAATTGCTTTTCACACAGAGTTTTCAATACAATTCTCAAATGCTCGGCATGCTCAGACTCATCTCATGAATAAATAAAAATATCATCGATGAAAACCACAACAAATCGATCTAAATACTATCTGAAAATTTTGTTAATCAAATCCATAAATACTGTAGGTGCATTAGTTAAACCAAATAGCATCATAGGAAATTCATAATGTCCATACCTGGTCTGGAACGTGGCTTTTGGCAGATCAGAATCTTCAAGTTGCAACTGGTAGTAACCAAAACGAAGATCAATCTTTGAAAATATTGTTGCACCTCTCAACTGATCAAACAGATTGCCAATACGCGGTAATGGATACTTATTCTTGATCGTAACTTTGTTGATCTTGTGATAGTTAATACATAATCTCATAGATCCGTCCTTTTTCTTTACGAGTAGAACAGGTGCACCCGAAGTTGAAAAACTAGGTCGAGCAAAACCCCTATCTGTCAACTCTTGCAACTACTCTTTCAACTCTATCAACTCTGTAGGCGCAATTCTGTAAGGAGCTATCGATATCGTTAATAATCTTGGTACTAACTTAATAGCACACTCAACCTTCCTGATTGGTAGTAACCCTGGTAATTCCTCTGAAAATACATCTGGGTACTAAAATACCACTAGAATCGATTCTAGCTTCAACTCAAAAACTCTAGAATCAAATATCTCTGAGCTAAAATTGCTGAAACAACATTAGATATAACACCCAAACTATCTGATTCAATCTATAGCTTTTCACCGTTCTAACACTTTAACATAATAAGCTTTTGTCTACAATTTACCACTGCATCATGAAAAGTCAACCAATCTATTCCCTAAATCACATCAAACTCATCAAATGACAATAGCATCAAATCAGCCAAAAAATTATAACCTCAAATCATCAACAGACAGTTTTTGTAGACCTTATCAACTAGCACATACTGACCTAGGGTGATTATTACTTTAATTACGAATTCAATGGGCTCAATAGGTAAATTCTTACTAGACACTAGATTTGTGCATACGTACGAATGTGTTGATCCCCGATCAATTAAAGTAGTAACATCAGTATCAAAGATAAAAAATGTACCAGTAATAACATCTGGCACTAAAGCCTCCTCTCGTGCTCAGATTGCGTAAGCTCTAGCCCATGCTTGTGCCTCGAATCTCATAATAGATTCCTTGGTCCCACTGCGGCTATTATCCATATTTCCATGATTTCAAGGTGGTCTACCTCTCGCAGTAGTGTTGCTCAGTCGAATAGTCTAAACCTTTTCTTTATCTAACCTTTTTCTGCAACCGCTGTGATAATGCTCAATTGAACCACACCTGAAACATGATTCATTCTTCAATCTGCACTCACCGAAGTGTCATCTATTACATTGCTTGCATTCAGGCCTATTGTGCTGCGCACTACTGATACTCGCTACAGACGTAGTCTGAGGCTTTGGACCTGCATGCCATTTATCTCTATCTCTACTGGAATATCCTACTGAAGCCGTGGAACGATTGTGATGTTCTTTCAATTTCTTTGATGATGACTGATATGACTTTCTAGTTGACCTCTTTCTCCAGTCTCTAGCTTCATAATCAACTAAAACAACGAATTATTTCTGCTCAAGTATCTCGACTAAAAGCTTTATATTTTCATTTAACTTTTCTTTGAATCGTTTACTGTAAACGAAAAAATATATAAGATTTTTCCTATGTAATTTATCACATTTTTACTTAAATCCGTTGTTAAAACTAAGTAATTGTTTAATAAATTAATGAAATATGTGAAAATATGAAACTAGGACATAAAAATTATTAAAATGTGATTTTATGCTTTATTATATAGTTTTCATGCAATAAACGGCTTATTTTATATTGATTTGAATATATTATATTTTTTAAGACATAAAATGGGCAATGGATGATTAAATTAAATAATAAAATATAAAATTATATTTAATAATTCATTTTAAAATATTTCATTAATAATTTGGGTTTTAATTAATTAATTAAATTGGATAAATTTTATTCTTTGGTCCTTTAACTTGTTGATTTATTCTGGATAGGTCTGATAGCTTTACTAGATTACAAAACTGTCCAAATTGGAGGCCAAGTCAAACCAGTATTCAGATACACATGACTTTCCATTTAAACCATTCTTTGGTTTAATTACACAAGGTCCTTGCAGTGTTGAAGAAATTAGAGATTTGCCAGAAGATTTACGATTGACTGAGTCTCAGTCCTGAGTTGTGTGGCACCCAAAATTGCTTAAAAATCAAGCAAAAAATCAATTCAAAAGCCACTAAGTGTGGTCGGCCACAATTTGAGAAGATTTGAAAAGGTTAACATCCACTATTTTTAGCAAACTATCCCCCTCTCCTCACCTATAAATAAGACCCTCTCATTCCTTCATTCATCATCCCTTAGGCATCCCTCAAGCATCCCTCAGGCATCCCTCATTCATTCTCATCATTCATTGGAAACATGAAAATTTACACATTTTTACATACCCTTTTTAAGTTAAAATCATACAGTTTCGATAAAATTCTTGTCGAAAAAATAATTAATTTTTACAAAATAATTAATTTTTACAAAATAATTAAAGTGCACTTAAAATATGAACATGTTGAATTTTAGTTAATTTTATAATGAATTTTGGTTATTTTCAACATATTTACACAAAGGGCAAAAAATGGCTCAGTAGACACTACTAGAAGCACAAAACTGGGAAGTAATATGAAGTATCGAGGCGACCTAAATTTCAACCTAAGACGGTTCAAAATTATATGTATTAATTCATAATAAAATTAATTTTAACGTATATCCAATTTAATTTGGGTTAATAAATTATTATTGATTAATTATGAAAAAGTGGTCCAGTTGAACTGAACCGAGTGAACCGAACCGACCAAGAAATGGACAACCCAAAAACCGTGCCAAGAGCTGACCCAAATAAGCTTATTAGCTGATTATTTAAGCTTGCAAAGAGGCCCTTGAAGACTTGTTTAAGTTGCATTCAAACCCCTCCACAATTGGTGGCTTTATAGATTTGCTCCAAACCTAAATTAGCAAAGTTGAAATTATCAACCTTACCACATGTGTGGCCGGCCAAGGGAGGGATCTTTGGTTGATAATTTTAGCAATTTTTAGCAGCCATCCCTACCTATAAAAACCCCCTTAGGTTGGTCATTTTAAAAACATACCTCAAGCATTCACATCTTTCCTCTCTTCTCTCCACTTTCTCTCTCATTTTCCATTCCAAAATTCCCTTGCTCTCTGCCGGTTTCTCCTCTTGGGAAAGGGGCATTCATCAGCCATTTGGAGCAGCAATTAAGTGTTCGTAGCAGCCTTGGTCGACGAGGACAATGGAGAAGGAAGATGGAGCAACTAGTCAAGCCACGAAAAAACACCAGATTTGATTCTTGTTCCCTATCTCTTTACTTTTTGGTGTTGTTATGTTGAACATATCTATGAATACTTATGTTGTTGGAATGTTTAATTTAATCAATTTAGCTTGAATTTAATTCGTGTTATGTTGATTGAATTTTTTTTGTTAAAATTATTAAAATTGTGTTTGTGTTGTTATAGGCATCAGTAAGATGCTTGATTAAGTAAAATCATGACTAAGTTTTTCTTGCATTACAATTGTTAGATAACTAATGAATTAATTATTTAAACGGATTAAAATTGTAATTAATGGACACAGTACTTAATCAGTGCATGTTTAATCATCTAAGGTAGTTGAGGGTTAGATTAGCAACGGTATCTGACGATATATTTGCCTTGCATAACTTGCAAGATTATTGTGATTAAACTATTTCAAGGTAAGGATACTTTGTTACCTCACATAGTCTTTTATGTGCTTATTAAATTGAGTTAATTGTTTGAATTGACATAGGGATATGTACAAGAGATTATTTTGATTTAATAAATATGTATGTGCAACAACATATTTTTCTATTAAGATTTGTTTAATTGGTTGAATTGACAAAGGGATATAGTCAAGAGATGAATGGATTTTGGTAGGTGAGTATGTTCATAAGTTAGCAAATTACCGAGTTGTCGTGAACTTATTCGTAGCAACATAAACATGAGTTTAATAATTCTAAGTTAAGAAATGTAATTAATCTAACACAACTATGTCATTTTGATTAAAATCCTATTTTGAAATCATGTATTTGAGATTTATTTATTTAGTTTACTTAGTTTAAAATCTTAGTTTTTAATCACCCTCTTTAAACAAAATATTTTTCTTCACCGAAGTGTTTTAAATAGCATTCATAAATAATTCTTTTCACAGTTCCTATGGGTACAATAACTCGACATCTACTTGCACTTTATTACTTGTTACGACTGTGTACACTTGCATATTTCCGTCGTTCCATTCATAATTCTCTTTTTTCTCCAAATTCTCTTAGTCTTTTCCATTCCCACGCCTAGCATTATCTCTTCATAGAGATTTTAGCAATTAAGCCTCTTAAAGAACCCTTGGTCGGCCACCTTAGAGGGCCATCAGCAAAGAAGCAAAGCAAAGGGATGAAGGAGCCTCGTCAGTCAGAGTCTTCGGTGATAGCCACTCGGAATTGGGTTTAATCCTCTTTTTCTTTAATTTAATATAAAGATGTTTTCTATGTGTTCTTTGTTCTTATTTACAATAATGTTAGCTTAATTTTATTTAAGCTAGGATGATTGCTTTGATTAAATAATATTTATTTGATTCATGCGTATAATGTTTGTGCCTCAATCGATCATGTTTTCAATTAAAATCAAGTCTGTATTTCGTTCATATGTGATTGAAATGCACCTGAATTAGCTAAGTGATCCTGATCAGACGACGGCTAATGGACACATAATTGAAATTTGCATGCTGAATTTATATCCTAACCCGATTAAATTGAATGTTACATAACAACTCTGACCAAGCTCTGTTATCTTCATAGTTTTTAGATTTGTGTGATTAAATTGTTTCAAACCTAACACGTCCTTGTTACTTCACATGAATGCTAAGAAACCCTTAGTAAATAAGGATTAGTAAAATGCATATTTACTAAGTAACGAATTCTGAAAGGACCTAATGTGGTTTCCAAACTCATGAAAGATCGAGTTGCCATGGATGTTTTTCCGAATGTTATTAAGCATGTTGATAATAAATTGAGTTTAATTAAAGTAATTTTCGTAGTTTATTTATGTTATAATTGTTTCAAATTGTGTTTAATTTTACTAAAACCTATTTCATTCATATAGTTTGCATACTTAAGATAATTTGCATTAGGGATCATTGCATTTAGTTCAATATATTTTAATCACCACTTCTCAACTATATTGTGTTTTTATTTACCAAATTGTTAATATAATTTTACAAATTAAGTGACTTAGCACAAATACAATCCCTGTGGAGACAATAACTGAATACTTACTTATTACTTGATAATGACTGTGTACATTTGCACAAACCTGTGCGTTAGAAGTTTTTGGCACCGTTGCCGAGGATGGTAAACTATTGCCATAGTCTTTTTTTTCGTGAAATTATTTATTTTCAATTTGATTTATTTCTAACACTACTAAGTTATTCTTTTTGATTTTTGTGATTTTCTTTCCAGGTGTTTATGAGCATATATAGAATTATCGATTTACTCTCTGTAGACCTTAAAATTGAGTGAACTTTCAGACAAAGAAGACATGAACGAACAGCTCAAAGACAAGTTGAGATAGACCTTGGAAATCAGAATCAAGACCAAGGTAGTGAAGCCGATCATGTACGAAATCCTATCCTCATTGCCAATGACAGGGATTGATGCATCAGACAATATGTTGTGCCACTTTTCAGTGAGTTAAACCTAGGAATTAGAAGGCCAGATATTCAAGCAACCAAGTTTGAATTGAAACCAGTGATGTTTCGAATGCTACAAACGGTGGGCCAATTTAGTGGTATGCCCATAAAGATCTACATCTCCATCTTTGATAGTTTATGGAGGTGAGTGATTCATTCAAGATAGCCTGTGTGACTGAAGATGCACTGAGGTTGAAGTTGTTTTCGTACTCATTGCGAGATCGAGCACAAGCATAGCTCAATTCATTGCCACCAAGTTCCATATCTACATGGCAAGAATTAGCAGAGAGATTTTTGGTTAAGTATTTTCCACATTGGAAAAATGCTAAGTTAAGGAACAGGATCACAACTTTCAAACAATTGGATGACGAGTCTTTGTATGAGGCTTGGGAGCGATTCAAGGAGTTACTTCATAAGGGTTCTCATCATGGGATTCCTCATTGTATCCAGTTGGAGACAATCTATAATGGTCTCAATGTACATACAAGATTGATGGTAGATGCTTCCGCGAATGGTGCAATTTTGTTTAAGTCTTATAATGAGGCTTATGAGATCATCGAGAGGATCGCGAGTAATAACTATCAATGGCCAACAAATCGAACAACTTCAGGAAGACGTGTAGCTGGAGTTCATGAAGTTGACTCCCTCACTTCGTTATCAGCTCAGGTATCATCTATTTCCTCTATGATAAAACAGTTAACCGCTAATAGTACTAATACTTCTGTAGCTCAGCCACCAAGTCTATTTGAAGTAGTTTCTGGTGTGTACTATGAGGAAGGTCATTCTTTTGAGAATTGTCCATCAAATCCTGAGTCAGTGTACTATGTGGGGAACCAATATCAAAATAGGAGTGGACAAGGACCCAAGTCCAACTTCTACAATCCTTCATGGCGTAATCATCCTAACTTTTCTTAGAGCAACCAAGGAAATGGACCGAACAACAACTTATTACAGTAAAGACCCAACCGATCTCAAGGTTTTAATCAGCAAGCTCCAAAACCACCTTAAGCTGAGGCATCAAATAATTTGGAGAACTTGTTGAAAGCGTACATGGCAAAGAATGACGCTTTGATCCAAAGCCAAGCAGCAACGCTGAAAAATTTGGAAAACCAAATGGGTCAGTTAGCTACGGAGCTACGTAATAGACCGCAAGGAACCTTGCCGAGTGATACTGAGAATTCGAGAAATTTGGGTAAAGAATATATCAAGGCAATGGCATTGCGAAGTGGTAAAATTGTAAAACCCCGATTGATTGATCTTGAAGATAAGCTCGTTGAGAAGAATCAACCAGCTGTTGAAGTTCCTACACCGAAGGAATTAGAATCTGCAAAGTCTGACAAGGTAAACCTCAACTTAGTGAATTCAAATATTTTAACATCTTCTTTGGATGCAGATTTACCTATTCAAAAAAGTTGTCGAGTTCAACCAAAAGTTCCATCATCTCCATATCCGCAAAGATTGCAGCAAAACAAGCAGAAATAGGAGGTGCAATTCAAGAAGTTTTTGGATGTTCTGAAGTAGTTACACATCAATATTCTGTTGGTGGAGGCTTTAGAGCAAATGCTGAATTATGTGAAGTTTATGAAGGATATAATCTCCAGGAAGAAATGACTGAGTGAGTATGAGACTGTTGCCTTGACAAAGGAGTGCAGTGCATTCCTGCAGAACAAATTGCCACCGAAATTGAAAGACCCAGGAAGCTTTACTATACCCTGTAACATTGGCGAATCTTACTATGGTAAAGCTTTGTGTGACTTAGGATTGAGTATCAACTTGGTGCCTAAGTCTATTTTCAATATGTTAGGGATAGGTGAAGTAAGATCTACAACTGTGACACTTCAGCTAGCGGATCGATCTTTAGCATATCCCAAAGGAAAGATCGAGGATGTTTTGGTAAGAGTCGATAAATTTATTTTCCTGTTGATTTCATTATCTTAGATTTTGAAGCAGACAAGGAAGTGTCGATCATCCTTGGAAGACCTTTCTTAGCAACGGGAAGAACATTAATTGATGTGTAGAAAGGAGAACTCACAATTTGAGTTCAAAATGATCAGTTCTTAAAGCGATGAATTCTCCCAATATGGTAGAGGAGTGTTCAGTTATGGAAGAGATAGAAACCTTGGTCTCTATGGAAAGAAATTTTGAAGAAGATTCATTGGAGAAAGCCTTAGATCTTGACCTTTTGGAGGATGAAAAAGGTGAAGAAAACATGGCTTTCATGGAAACCAATCTGGGAAATTTTATTTAATCCACAGGGTTTGAACCGTTAAAGTTGGAAGTCAGAGAATTTGTGCAATCTAAGTTGTCAATTTAAGAACCACCTAGACTCAAACTAAAGGTACTTCCTTCCCATTTGAAATACGTTTATTTAGGTGATTATTCTAGTTTGCCTGTGATTATTTCAGCAGAACTGACAAAAGATCAATAGGAGCAACTAATTGCTTTTCTAAGGAAATTTAAGAAAGTAATTGGTTGGACCATAGCTGATATTCAAGGTATAAGCCCTTCTTTTTGCATGCATAAAATCATTTTAGAAGAAGGTGAAAGAGCTCAAATTGATGGGAAAAGGAGGCTCAATCCTATTATGAAAGAAGTTGTGAGAAAGGAAGTGAACAAATGGTTAGGTGCAGGAATCATCTATCCTATTTTAGATAGTTCGTGGGTAAGTCAGTGTAGTGTGTGCCGAAGAAAGGTGGAATCACAATTGTTGAAAATGAGAGTAATGAGTTAATTCCAACAAGAACTATTATCGGTTGGAGAATCTGTATTGATTATGGAAAGTTGAAAAAAACCACTCGGAAGAACCATTTTCTATTGCCTTTCATGGATCAGATGTTAGATCGACTAGCATGTAATGAATTCTATTTTTTTTTAGATGGCTATTTAGGATATAACCAAATAGTTGTAACCTCGGAGGACCAACATAAAACAACCTTTTCTTGTCCATACAGTACGTTTGCTTTTAGGCGAATGCCTTTTGGTTTATGCAATGCACCTGCAACTTTTCAACGATGCATGATGGCAATATTTACTGATATGGTTGAAAATTTTGTTGAGGTTTTCATGGATGATTTTTCTATTTTTGGTAACACTTATGATATTTGTTTGAGTAATTTGGCTAAGGTACTAAAGAGATGCGAAGAGACGAATCTTGTCCTTAATTGGAAAAAATGTCATTTTATGGTCAATGAGGGGATTGTCTTAGGTCATAAGATCTCAAAAAAAGGAATTGAAGTCGATAAAGAAAAGGTTGACGTAATTGAAAGATTACTGGCCCTAATAAATGTGAAAGGAATCAGAAGCTTCTTAGGCCATGTCGATTTTTATCAAAGGTTTATTAAAGATTTCTTGAAAATTTCTAAACCATTGTGTTTGTTGATAGAGAAAGATACAGTGTTTGATTTTAACAAAACATGTTTGCAAGCTTTTGAAGAGCTAAAGAAGCGGTTAACCTTAGCCTCAATAATTGTTACACTTGATTGGAACTCATCTTTTGAATTGATGTGCGATACAAGTGGCTATGCCGTTGGAGCTATGATGGGTCAAAGAAGAAATAAAGTGTTTCACCCTATTTACCATGCAAGTAGAACTTTGACGGGAGCCCAACATAATTATATGGTAATCGAAAAGGAACTCTTCACTATAGTTTTTGCTTTTGACAAATTCCGCTCATATCTTATAGGTACCAAAGTTATAGTATTTACTGACCATGCGGCCATTAAATACTTGCTCACAAAGAAAGATGCAAAACCAATGTTAATTTGTTGGATACTTTTACTCCAAGAATTTGACCTTGAGATACAAGACAGAAAAGGTGTCGAAAATGAAATAGTTGATCATTTGTCGAGGTTGGAGTAAGATAAAGTAACTCAGTCATGTGTGCCTATCAACGAGAATTTCCTAGATGAACACTTATTTGAGGTAAATCGAATTCATGAAATACCCTGGTTTGCTGATTTTTTCAATTATCTTGCATGTGGAAAAATTCCTTGAGAAATGACATACCAACAAAGGAAAAAATTCCTTCATGATAGTCAGTATTATCTTTGGGAGGATCCGCTTTTGTTTAAATAATGTGCAGATAATATAATCTGAAAGTGTGCAGCTGAAAGCGAGATTGCTGAGATCTTGTATCATTGCCATTCATCTCCAAGTGGGGGACACTTTGGTGGTTCACGTACTGTAGCAAAGATTTTGCAAGCAGGTTTTGCAAGCAGGTTTCTTTTGGCCTACACTATTTAAAGATACTTATGCTTATGTGAAGATTCCAAAGGAGTGGAAATATATCAAGGAGGACTGAGATGCCGTTGACAAACATTTTGGAGATTGAATTGTTCGACATATGGTGCATTGACTTCTTAGGCCTATTTCCTTCTTCGTATAGGAACAAATACATCTTAGTTGTTATGGACTATGTATCTAAGTGGGTTGAAGCTGAAGCATACCCTACATATTATACTAAGGTAGTCATGCAATTCCTACATAAGCATGTGTTTACACGATTTAGGACACCAAGAGATATTATTAGTGATGAAAGTTCTCACTTTGTGAACAAATGGTTTAAGTGGTTGCTTGACAAATATAATGTGAAGCACAAGATTGCTATTGCCTATCACCCCAGTCTAATGGGTAAGTTGAAAGAGTGAATCGCGAAATCGAAGGTATCCTTAAAAAGGTAGTACGCCCTATCAGAAAAGATTGGTCTCGAAGGCTCGATGATGCATTATGGGCCTATCGAACAATATTTAAGACTCCGCGAGGAATGACTCCTTATTGGTTAGTCTTTGGAATGGCATGCCATTTGACGTTAAAGTTGGAGAATAAAACTCACCGGGCTTTGAAGCAGTTGAACTTTGGTCTTAAGCAAGCCAGTGAGAGAAGGATGTTACAGCTTGATGAGTTGGAAGAGCTGAGGTTGTTTTCCTATGAGAATGCAAAAATGTGTAAAGAAAGATCAAAGAGATGGCATGATAGTCATATACAACCTCGCAAGTTTAAAGAAGGTCAGAAGGTTTTGTTGTTTAGTTCATTGTTGAAGTTATTTCCTGGGAAGCTTAAATTCTGATGGAAACGACCTTATACCATATACCGAGTTTATCCTTATGGAGCTATTGAATTATAAAACAATTACGGAATTACATTTAAAGTTAATGATCAACGTCTCAAACACTACTGGGATGGTGAAGTTGAGCGAGTTGAATCCTCACTCAAATTAATAGACCTTTAATTTTTCATGAACTCATTTTGTAAATAAATAAATAATAAGAACTTATTTTCTTAACTTATTACATTTAATTAATTCTGTCTAAGGAGATTGAAACTTAAGCGGGACCGCTGTGACCCCTCCAACCTTTCCTGGGAATTCATTTAATGTAATTTGTTAAGAAGAAAATTTCTAATTAAGACTTAATTTTTTTAAAAATTTCATTTGTTCTATTTAAATTTTAAATTTTTATGTGAATAAAGGGGATCAAATTTGGCCCAAGTACTAATCAATTTTTTTTAGTAAGATACAGTCTAAGTTTGAGGCCCAAGACAACAAAAAGGAGGGAAAAATCCATTCCTTGCCTTACACCCATTGCCTACCGCCCAATTAACCCTAATGTAGCTAATTTTTTTCTACATGTTGCCCTAACTTTTCCTATATAAACCCCTTTCCATTCTCCTAATCTTCATATTCCTCAAAGCAATTTGCTTACACCCTAAAATCTCTAAATTTCCCTTTTGTACCGTCAACCTCAAGTCTCGAAAGAAACCCTAGTTCTCTTCCCTTTTTGCTGAAATTCCCTATTGTCGTCGTAAGATTTTTTCCATAGCATGTTCTACTTACTTTGTCGATTTCTCTTTTCTCTTTTGTGCAAAAAGTTTTCCGAATTTTTGGGTAAAGATACCATGTCTCGCAAAAGAACCAGATCTTCAAAGACTACTCCTAAAAACCCGATTTTGATCGATGAAGAAGTGAAAGAGAGATTTGATTCAATCTTCAAGCATCAACCTATGATGCCGGAAAAAGGTTTTGACTTAAAGAGTAATGATTTGATGGTTGTTCATATATTGATTAGAAAGAAAATCAATGCTCTCAAGTGGGAACGATTTTGTGATACTCGTTCACTTCTCGATGATGAACTAGTTCAAGAATTCTATGCTAGTTTGACTACGCAAGATGCTACTGAAGTCATCGTTCGAAAGAAACAGGTACCTCTTACTTCTAAGTCCATCAATGATTTGTTTAATTTACCTGATGTTGAAGAAGATAAGTACTACCCTATGGTGAACAATATCAATTCGCATTTTCTTCAACAAGTGCTTGATGTTGAGATAAATTTGGGATCCCAATAGATTATAAGAAAGTATGGGAGCCATTCTTGTCTAAGAGAATACTTAAAACGAGTAGCAAAGGTATGGTTTTATTTCATTCGCTACAGTTTTATGCCTATCTCACATAGTTCCACCATCTCGATGGAACAGATGCTTTTGTTATATGCAATTTTGATAGAAAAGTCCACTAATGTTGGGAAAATTATCCTCAAGGAGATTCACGATTGTGCTGAAAAGAAGGCAGGAAGTGCTGATTTCCCATCATTAATCACTTCACTTTGCTTAAAATCCTTTGTTAAAACACAAGCAAATCTGAAGGGGCGATATGTTCAAGGATGCATTACAAATTATGATCTTGAAAGATTAGTAGAGAGGGTGTATGAACTGAATCAAGGAGAGCAAGAAGATCCAACTGAGCCGGATACAAAGGAGTCAACAGATGGAACTAAAACTGAAGCTAATTCAGTCACAGACACTAAAGAGGAAGAATCTGATAAGGAACCAAACATTCTTGAACCAAGGGTTGAGCTAAAAGAAGAACTAATCAAGCCAAGTGTTGAACCTGAATATACAACTCCCATGCCAACTTCTATAAGTACTTCAAGGAAATCGAAGTTGTCAATTTTGATGGATATGTGTAAGTTCATGCACAATCAACAACAAACTTATTGGAGATATTCAAAAATTAGAGATGGCTCAATTCGAAATACTTTTAAGAATATCTCTAATAGTTTTGTTCCTAAGTTCCCAGATTCTATCTTTGAGACATGGACAAAAGATACTGACGATGCAAGCAGAGATGGAGCTAAAGAAGACAAGGGGAATAAGTTAGAAAGATAAAAGGGGGAATTCTTGTCATGTTATTTATTTAATTATTTTTAGGTCTTTAGGAATTTATTTCTTTCGTAATTAGGATTTAATTTCTACAGAATAAAACATAGAAAACATGAACAAACTTAACACTTCTTTAGAAAGAATAAGACTAAGTGATGTGGTAATGGGAATGAACTTGTCTAGGATTGGGTTATTAGGGAAGACTTGGTATTTAAGTAGTCTTAAATGACTCACCTCTCTTTCTTTACAACCCTACCTGGTGTTCAGTTTTCATTCATTACTTTGTTTTTGCAATAAGGACATTGCTTCTTTTTAAAGGGGGTAAGGCAAATAAATTGCTCAAACTTTTAAATTTTTTTCAAGTATGCTTCAATTATTTCTTTCATAAGCATGTTTTAATAAATGCATGTTTAGAGATATTTTTTTGTTACTGAGATAGTTTGTATGCAAGTATGAATGATGATTTTATCTAAGTGAAAGTATGTTATCATGAAGAATGGAATGCTTGTATGATCTTAGCCTTAGTAATGTTTTCCATGAAAACTTAGTTTCTTTTGAGATTAGACAAGCATGAAGGTTTATATCTTTAGAATTGACTTGGTAACATTCTTGAGGCGAAATCCTAGGGGACATAAAAATCTAAAATGATATAGACACTACTTCTTTGGACTGTTTGAGCCTTTTCAAGCCAACCCTATGATATTAGACCCTTGAAACTGTAATTTTGAGCTTAAAGGCATGTTTTTGCAATTAACCTACATTATAAGCCAGTTACCATCTTTTTAAAATTATCCTAATTTTGTGCACGTATCTTAACTAAAGTTGTCTTGGGAATCAACATTTGAGGAAATTTTCATAAAGATATATGTGCTCATGCTTAAAAAAAAGAGCGAAGAAAAGTTCTCTCAGTCTCCAAAACGGAAAAATGTATGAGCTTGAGTTCAAAATAAGTTTGGGGGTGTTCCAAAGGTTCACTTAAAGAAAAATGTAGTATTACGAGAAAACCAAGACAAAGTTAAAGGTTAAGATTTTTAAAACCGAAATGTCCCATCTCTTAAAATCCCTACCTTTAACTGAGCCCCATTACAACCTTATAGAAGACCTATTGATTTGATGATTATGTCACCTACATTAGTGGAGAGGAAGTCCTAAGTTCAACATATGAATTTCATTAATAAGCCGTGTGATGTTTGCTTGATTGATAGGAAATTATGTTGAATGAAGAATGTTATCTATGGCTATGACATACATACAATCAATGATTCATGTTGGCATATTTTGACACTTAGTATAATCTTAAGGAATGTTTGCATATGAATTACTTGTTAATAAAGAAGATCGATAAGCATGAAGTCATGATTATGGGACAAAGATTGATGCTGCTTACACAGTTAGCAATTTTGCCTCAGCAAGATCTTTTACTGTGCATAAACATTACTCGGGACGAGCAATGATTTAAGTTTGGGGGTGTGTAAACTAAAAATTATATAGAATTTTTCCTATGTAATTTATCACCTTTTTACTTAAATCCATTGTTAAAACTAAGTAATTATTTAATAAATTAATGAAATATGTGAAAACATGAACTTAGGACATAAAAATTATTAAATTGTGATTTTATGCTTTATTATATAGTTTTCATGCAATAAATGACTTATTTTATATTAATTTGAATATATTATTTTTTAAGACATAAAGTGGGCAATGCATGATTAAATTAAATAATAAAATATAAAATTATGTTTAATATTTCATTTTAAAATATTTCATTAATAATTTGGGTTTTAATTAATTAATTAAATTGGATAAATTTTATTCTTTGGTCCTCAAACTTGTTGATTTATTCTGGATAGGTCTGATAGCATTGCTGGATTACAAAACCGTCCAAATTGGAGACCAAGTCAGCCCAATATTCGGCTACACATGACTGTCCATTTAAACCATTCTTTGGTTTAATTACACAAGGTCCTTACAGTGTTAAAGAAATTAGAGATTTGCTCGAAGATTTACGATTGACTGAATCTCAGTCCTGAGTTGTGTGGCATCCAAAATTGCTTAAAAATCAAGCAAGAAAATCATGTCAAAAGCCACTAAGCATGGCCGACCACAATTTGAGGAGATTTGAAGAGGTTAACATCCACTATTTTTAGCAAACTATCCCCCTCTCCTCACCTATAAATAAGACCTTCTCATTCCTTCATTCATCATCCCTCAAGCATCCCTCAATCATTCCTCATTCATTCTCATCATTCATCATTCTCTTTTTTTCTCCAAATTCTCTTAGCCTTTTCCATTCCCATGCCTAGCATCATCTCTTCATAGAGATTTTAGTAATTAAGCCTCTTAAAGAACCCTTGGTTGGCCACATTGGAGAGCCATCAGTAAAGAAGCAAAGCAAAGGAACAAATGAGCCTCGTCAGTTAGAGTCTTGGGTGACAGCCACTCTGAATTAGGTTTAATTTTCCTTTTATTTAATTTAATATAAAGATGTTTGCTATGTGTTCTTTGTTCTTGTTTACAAAAATGTTAGCTTAATTTTATTTAAGCTAGGATGATTGCTTTGATTAAATAATATTTATTTGATTCATGCTTATAATGTTTGTGCCTTAATCGATCATGTTTTCAGTTAAATCAAGTCTATATTTCGTTTATACGTGATTGGAATGCACCTAAATTAGCTAAGCTATCTTGACCAAATGGCGGCTAATGGACACATAATTGAAATATGCATGCTCAATTTAGATCCTGACCCGATTAAGTTGAAGGTTGCATAACAACTTTGACCAAGCTCTGTTATCTGCATAGTTTTTAGATTTGTGTGATTAAATTGTTTCAAACTTGACACGTCTCTGTTACCTCACACGAATGCTAAGAAACCATTAGTAAATAAGGATTAGTAAAATGTGTATTTACTAAGTAAAGGATTCCGAAAGGACCGAATGTGGTTTCCGAACTCATGAAAGATAAAGTTGCCATGGAATGTTTTTCCGAATATTATTAAGCATGTTGATAATAAATTGAGTTTAATTAAAGTAATTGTCCTAGTTTATTTATGTAATAATTGTTGCAAATTGTGTTTAATTTTACTAAAATCTATTTCATTCATATAGTTTGCATACTTAGGATAATTTGCATTAGGGATCATTGCATTTAGTTTAATATATTTTAATCACCACTTCTCAACTATATTGTGCTTTTATTTACCAAATTGTTAGTATAATTTTACAAATTAAGTGACTTACCACAAATACAATCCTTGTGGAGACGATAACTCGATATTTACTTATTACTTGATAATGACTATGTACACTTGCACAAACCTACGCGTTGCATATACACATGGCAGCTTCGGTTGGAATACATTCTTGGGCCTACTTGCTCAGTCTAACAAATTCCCTCTCATAGTCAGACACTATTATTCGATCCTGTTTATGCTCAAGCAATTCTTTGCGTTTTTATCAAGAAATCTCTGACTTATATACTTCTCTCAGAATTCAGTTTGGAAGAATTCCCAATCTATACGCTCCTTCAACACATATGAAACCAGAGTATTCCACCACTGATAAGCTGAATCTTTTAGTAGAGATACGACACATTTCACACACTCTGTCAGTGTACAGGATAACTTGTTGAAAACTCTGATAGTATTTTCTAACCAGAGCTCAGCTCTCTCGGAATCATTTTCAGCTATAGCTCTAAATTCTTTAGCCCCATATTTGTGAATTTTATCAACTAGCGGCTTACTAACTCGCAGTGGTTCCAAACCCTAAGGAACTACAGGAATCGGTTGGGGGAACAGGAGGGGTGGAGGTCGTTGGGCTACCAGGTTCGTTCTTACAAACTCGGTAAACTATTCATTCATCATTTGGAAGAAGGCTTCCTTAGCCTCTCCTCCCTAGCCCTAAAATACGGGCCTTGTACCACTCTACACTGCTCTGTGAATAGAGGCTTGCGC
This sequence comes from Gossypium hirsutum, assembly GCF_007990345.1. Lineage (NCBI taxonomy): Eukaryota > Viridiplantae > Streptophyta > Magnoliopsida > Malvales > Malvaceae > Gossypium > Gossypium hirsutum. The sequence goes on from NC_053439.1 coordinate 23,651,234, forward strand.
ATTACTTTCAACTTCATCAGAGTCGGCTCAGTTGGATGCCATTACTATACGAAAACATAAGTTTCAAATGAGTTAGGAGTTATCACACTATCACAAGTTATATAATGGCATGTATTTCTAGACTTATACTCACTATGTTCAGTCTGAGAATTGACTAAACTGTAGATTTGATACCCTTAAATGTAACACCCTTAACCTGTATCCATCGTCGGGATAGGGTCATGAAGCATTACCAATAATTCATAACTTAAAACATTTGATTTCAAACATTTCATAAACCAACGAAATTATCAATCAAAATCATACATAATGTCCCTTATTCAATCCATCGAGGCCTTAAAAACACTTTAGAAATGATTCAGGACTAAATTAGAAACATATAAAATCTCGGGGAAAAAGTTAAAACATTTCACACTGCAGGGGTCACACAGTCATGTGGCCAGGCCATGTGACTCACACGATTGAGACACATGCTCGTGTCTCAGACCGTGTGGACATTCGAAGTAGGGACACACGGTTTTTCCCAGCCCGTGTCCGTGCCCGTGTAACTCTCTAACTTGGGTCACACGGCCAAGCCACACGCCCTTGTGCCAGGCCGTGTAACTCTCAAAATGGCCTCACACCCCATGTGCCAGGCCTTGTGCTAGGTCGTGTAACTCTCGAAATTGCCTCACACGCCCATGTGCCAAGCCTTGTGCTAAGCCATGTAACTGCCTGACTTTTAACCCTTTGAAATCTATAAGGGACGTATGGCCGTATCGCATGGATATGTGCCATACACAGTTGAGATGCACGCCAGTGTCTTAGGCGGTGTGGACAAGAAATAGGCCATTTTAAAGCCAATTCTCTCACCCAAAACAAGCTTACATATACAATCCATTTGCACCTATATTAAGGCATTCTAAATGTATCGAAAACATGCGTAATCAAGCTAAATCATAATGGTATTTGTTAATACAACCAATGTGCCCAAAAGGCACCTCAATCAAAACAACCAAACACATACATGTTTTAGCATAAGTCAACTATACACAACCATAATTAAACATGCCAAGATAAAGCATAATTGACAACATGTCAAACCTCAACAAAATATACTAAATTGATCATTAAAAACATACATCTACTTGACCATTTCAAAATCAACCATTTAAGTACCGAAATGCAAAAATGTCATCAATCATAAAACCACATATATACATGCCAACATGACAACTAGTTCCTCAACCAAAATACCATATATACAAACCAAACATAATGGCTATTTCATCAAGTACAAAACACCTACCTATACATGCCATTATAACCATGACTTAAAAACATCAAAATCTACTGGTATAGCCGATGGATAGTATGATAGGTCTCCACCAAGCTTCCAACTCGAACAAGCTTTCGATAACTATAAAACATGGAAAATAACACTAGTAAGCATATAATGCTTAGTAAGTTTGTATAACATAAAACTTAACTTACCATTTCATTACGTGACATTAAAATTTAGAGGACATAGTCGAACCAATAGCTTGGCCAAAGCCTAAGCATCAACACAATCATGTTAGCATATTTGAACATAATTCATAAGCAATTAAACATGGATGGCCATTAAACTTAAACATGATTCCTTTGGATTTTTCATCCATCTCAACAAAACATATTTTCCATGTAGCGTACGATTTTAAAGTATTTCATACATTCATGTTTTGGTTCATATAGAACACTTACCATATCCTTGTAAATTGATGCCGGTTGAACCGATTAGAATATCATTGGACATGTGGGATAGCTCACTTCAAGTGTGCTAAACATAAAACCGTAGTCTGTCCTTTCCTTTACATATATGCTCACACAAGCTATGAAATAAGTATGCTCACACGAGCTATGAAATAGGCCTACTCACATGAGTTGTGGGTCGGAACATAGCTACACGGTGCTGCTCCACAAGCTGTCAAGTATCTGCAACAAATGTTGGAGCTCAACCACTGGTAGGACATTCAAGACCAGCACCCAAAACATATAAACTTTAATAACATGTCATTTTTATCCTATGAATTCCTAAGGTTCAAACGGGGATCAGTACTCGATGTATCATCGTTGGATATACAACAGTTATTTACAACGTAATCCACAATATATACATAGTTCGATAGAAAGCATATAAACACTATGCTATTACATGGACTTACCTCGATGATAAAAATGTAGAAACGAAGTCGATTAATCCGAAGATTTATCTTTACCTCGATCTAAAGCCGTACGAGGTCTATCTTGATCTAAACAAATAAATTCAATCCATTTAATATCTATTCTAAAAAATTCAATTCAAAATTCATATGTTTACAAAATTACATTTTTACCCCTATTATTTTAATTTCTTTACAATTTAGTCCCTAAGCTCGTAAAGTGCAATTCATGCAAATTCATCCTTAACCCAAGTTAGCTGAATTTCATATAGGCTCATAACAGTTCATACATTTCATTATTTCTCAAATTTACCTCATATTTTACACATTTTTCAAATAAGTAATTGTTTGGCATTTTCAACAAAATTTACTTTTCTTCCATCAAACATCAAAGAACAATATGAATACATTCGTGGTAAATTTTTCATCTTTTAACAGTTTTGCAAATTTGTCCCCAAGCTAGCTAGATTAAGCTACAACAACTCCAAAAACATAGAAATCATTAAAAACGAGATGAAAATACACTTACATGCACAAATTAATGTTGGACAAACCTTCATGATCCTCCCATGGAGTTTTTAGGAAGAAACAAAGATGATGGCTTTGTTTTAACCATTTTACTAGTATATAATTATTAATTTACTAAATTAACCTTAATTAATAACCTTTAAAATCACTTAAATGATATCCCTAAAAGTCCACTCATAATAAAAATGGTATAATTACCACATAAATCCCTTAAATATTTAATTTCATAGCCATTTAGTACCATTAGCTTGTAGAACTCAAATTTTGCACCTTTGGTAATTTAGTCCTTTTTATCGAATTAAGCATGTAAACGGTAAAATTTCTTAATGAAGTTTTTATATGATAATACTAACATGCTATAGACATTAAAATAATAATAAAATATTTATTCCCACATCAGATTTTTGGTCCTGAAACCATTATTTTGATTTTACTGAAAACGAGTTGTTACAACTCTCCCCTCTAAAGGAATTTTCATCCCCGAAAATCTTTCTTGAAAAGAGGTTCAGATATTGGACTTTCATAGCTTCTTCGAGTTCCCAGGTGACCTTTTCTATACCATGTTGTTGTCAATGCGCTTTCACTAAAGCTATGCTTTCATTTCTCAATTCTTTAACCTTCCTAGCTAAAATTATGATTGGTTCTTAGCTGTACGACATATCAGGCTGAATCTCAATGTCAACAAGTGAGATAACATGTGAAGGGTCTGATCAGTGCCGTTGTAATATAGATATGTGAAACACATTATGAATCTTTTCTAACCCTGTTGGAAAATCTAAACAATACACTAATGGTCTGATTTTTTCAATAACCTTATATGGCCCGATAAATCGTCGACTTAGCTTTCCTTTATGACCGAATTGAAGAACTTTCTTCCAGTGTGATACTTTCAAGAACACTTTATTGTTGACTTGAAATTCAATGTCTTTGCGTTTTAAATCTGCATACGATTTCTATCAATCTGAACTTGCTTTCAAATTATCTCGAATTACTTTTACTTTTTCTTTAGTCTCTCGAATCAAATCAACCCCATGAATCTTTTTCTCACTAAGCTCAATCAAATACATTGGAGTTCATCATTTACGACCATACAGAGCTTCATATAGTGCCATCTCTATGGTCGATTGACAACTGTTAATATACGCGAACTTAACTAAGGGTAGAAATTTTTCCTAGTTTCCTTCAAACTCTAAAACACAACGTCGAAGCATGTTTTCAAGTATCTGAATTACACACTCAGACTGACCATTGGTCTGAGGATGAAATGCAGTGTGAAAATGCAAATGCGTACCTAGAGCCTCAAGTAGTTTGTTCCAGGATCGTGATGTAAACCGCAGATCTCTATTCGAAATAATGGAAACTAACACCCTATGCAATTTGACAATCTCAGTAACATATAACTCGGCTAATCTCTCAAGAGAATAATCTGTACACACTGGAATAAAATGTGCAGACTTCGTTAGACGATCAACGACAACACAAATCACATCTTTCTTTCTCGGAAAAAAAGGTAATCCCGATATAAAATCCATCGTGACGCACTCTCTTTTCAATTCTAGTATCATAACTGGCTGTAACAGACCAAAAAGCACCTGATATCAACTTTAACTTGCTGACATACTAAACATCTCGATACAAATTAAAAAATCTCTAGTTTCATACCCGACCACTAATACATTTTTTTCAAATCACTTTACATCTTATTCCTACTAGGATGAATAGACATACTAATACTATGAGCTTCATGCAAAATCTTCTTAACAAGACCTGAATTCCTCAGAATGTAAATTCTGCCTCTATAAAGTAAACAATCATCGGATCCAATCTCAAAATCTGAATTAGGGGTCGACTCACTCTATTTTCGTTTAGTTGACAACACATCATCGCAATTCTAAGCCTAGTAAATCTGTTGTAAAAACATCAGTCTAGCTTTTAACTCAACTAAAATTGATCCATCAAACAATGTCAATCGCGAATTCAACTCTCGCAAAGCAAACAAAGACTTTCTACTCAAAGCGTCAGCAACTACATTTGTTTTACTCGGATGATAATCAATGATCAAATCATAGTCTTTCAATAGCTCAAGCCATGTATGCTATCTCAAATTCAAATCATTCTGCAACATCAAATGCTTTAAGCTTTTACGATCTGAAAAAATGTGACATTTTTCGCCGTACAAATGATGTCACCAAATCATGTGTCAATAATTCTTGTCATGCAACTAAACTGTCTAGAAGCATAAGCTATCACTTTGCCTTACTGCATTAAAACATAGCCCAATTCATTTAAAGATGGATCACTAAAAATCACAAATTCTTTACTCGACTCAGGCTGAACTAACAACGGTGCCTTAGTTAGTAATGCTTTCAACTTGTTGAGACTTTGCTAGCATTTCTAAGATTACTCAAATTTCACATCTTTTTTGCAATAATCTCGTCATCGGTTTACTAGTCATCGAGAATCCTTTAAAGAATCTTCGGTAATATCTAGTTGCCCCAGAAAACTTCTAACATTAGATACATTTCTTGAAAGTTTCTAGTCAATAACAGTTTAAATTTTGCTCAGTTCAACTATGATGCCTTCGACTGATACAACATGTCCCAGAAATCCAACTTCCTGAAGCCAAAATTCACATTTGCTAAACTTAGCGAATAATTTCTTTTCACGTAGAGTTTGCAAAAAAATTCTCAAATGCTCGGCATGCTCAGACTCACCTCGTGAATAAATCAAAATATTATCCATGAAAACCAGAATAAATTGATCTAGATATTGTCTAAAAATTCTGTTAATCAAATCCATGAAAACTACAGCTGCATTAGTTAAACCAAACGGCACCACAAGAAATTCATATTGTCCGTACTTGGTCCTGAATGTAATTTTTGGGACATCATAATCTTTAACTCGCAACTGATAGTAACCAGAACGAAGATCAATCTTCGAATATATTGTTGCACCTTTCAACTGATCAAACAGATCATCAATACGCAACAATGGATACTTATTCTTGATCGTCACTTTATTGAGCAGGCAATAGTTAATACATAATCTCATAAATCTGCCCTTTTTCTTTACGAACAGAACAGGTGCACCCTAAGGTGAAAAACTGGGTCGAGAAAAACCCCTATTTGTCAACTCTTGCAACTGTGTTTTCAATTCTATCAACTCTATATGCCCCATTCTATAAGGAGCTATCAATATCGGAGATATTCCCAGTACTAACTAAATAGGAAACTCAGCCTCCCTGATCAGCGGTAACCCGGGTAATTCCTCTGGAAATACTTCTGGGTACTCACATACTGTTGGAACTTATTTTAGCTTCAATTCAGAAACTTTAGAATCAAATATGTAAGCAAGATATGTATCGTAGCCTTTTCTAACATATCAGTGAGCAGAAATAGCTGAAATAACATTAGATATACCACCCAAACTATCTGATTCAATTTGAAGCTGTTCACTGTTCTGACTGTAACACCCCAAACTCGGCCTAGACATTATGGCCCAATCTGGCGATGTCACTTAGAATGGGATTTGAAGACAAGATTGTCGAGTTTAAAAACACTAGTTGATTTGCCTACAGTAAGTTAGCTTTTATTTAATTCGGGAAAAAAACTAGTTGATTTGCTTTAAAACTTATCTCTTAGCAGAAGCTTTTGTAATCAATTAATTTAGGAAAAATCGTTTCTATTTACGAAAACCTTAGTTTTTAAAAAAATTGCGTTTTGTTGAGTTGCAGTTTAAAAAAAAAACAATTCATAAAAATAGTATAAAGTCCCAAATTTAAAGCCAACCAATCCATAGTCCAAAAGTTACATCCAAGACCCCAAATAAGTAATAAATTCTAGGCATTAATAGAAAACAGTCTAAAATTTACATGTGGCTACCATCGAGTGCTCCGCGATGCCGACCCGTCAAGTCTGGGATTACCTGTACAGATTAAACAGAAAAAGGGTGAGTTTTGTTAAACTTAGTGTGTAATTCGCACAGAAAACATGCATACAGATATTCAACAGAATTCAGTTAGATATAATCTGGGGCTTAGCCCATTCAAATACAGTCTCAGAAATACATTAGGGCATTGGTATTTTCTCTAATTTTTGATAATTTTCCAAAGTTAGAAAGGGGAACCCGAATTCATTCTAATCTTGTCTCACAAAGTTTATTATAACTCATGATTTACAATTCCATTACTTACACTGTTTCTTTTATGAGAAACTAGACTCAATAAGATTTAATTCCATATTTGTTCATCCTCTAATTCGATTTCCACAATTTATGGTGATTTTTCAAGTAGCAAGCAGTTTCGGCTTTTAGGTGAATCCCATTTATTTTGTGTTTCGAGTACACACCTAGTTTTGTTTGATGCTAAAATAGTCCCCGAGCACTCTGAAGCCTATAATTAAGATACACTACATTAATTTAATAGATTTACAAGTGAATTGACAATGAAGAATGAACAGAAACCCAACTTACCACCAACGATAACCCTCCATTTAACTATTGTTAAGACGAGAACACTGAATTCACCAGTCCAAGCCTCCCCCTACACCCAAATTGCAGTCGCTAAGAAATTCATAACAAAAATGAAGAGAAATAAATACTGAAACTAAGTGAGCACTAACCGCGTGCGAAAACAAAGGAAAATAAATGGATTAGGGAAAAATCAAGAAGAAAAAAAAAGATAAAGATGGAAAAACCCAGAGAATTTTGGCAAGAGGACAAGGAGAAGAATAGACGGCAAAATTGTTTTGGAAAAGAGAGTCAAAATTCGATTATGGGAAAGAAATAAAATAAAATCCTGATAACCCCAAAATCTCTTAATCTTCTCCCCTAATTCCCACTACACATCCATTACTTAGAATCCCTCTATTACACAACTCTATCCCGAAATCTGAACAAAAACAAAATACCCTTGCCTGCATAGGGATTCGAACACAAGACCTCCACCATAATAACACACTATTTAACCACCAGACCAGCAGGCCCATTCTGATATAATTTACCTAAAAATCAAATAAAAGCTTATTTTACAAGAGTAAGGCCTAATTTATTCAAAATACCAAAATTTGCCGAGCGAAGGCTTGAACTTAAGACCTTCCAAACACTCCTAGAATACATAACGACTAAAGTTGACAGATATTTGTGTCATATTTTTACAATAATGAAATTAGAAATTTTAGAGCGTTACAACTCTACCCCCTAAAAATATTTCATCCTCAAAATTTACCTGATCAGAAAAAATGAGGATATTGCCAACACATCGCATCCTCAGGCTCCCACGTGACCTCTTCAGTGATATGATTATGCCACAGAACCTTCACTAAGGGAATAGAATTTTTCCAAAAGACCTTTACATCACACTCTAGAATTTGAACCAGCTCCTCCTCGAAGGTCAAGTCTAGCCTAACCTCATTCTCCTCAACAGAAACAACATGCATTGGATCAGAGCGGTAATGCCTCAACATCGAGACACGAAAAACATCATGAATATAGTTCAACTTCGAGGGTAACTCCAACTGATAAGCAACTGGTCCCACACGTTTCAAAATGTGGCAAGGTCCAATAAACTGGGGGCTCAGCTTGCCCTTACGACCGAACCTCAAAACCTTTTTCCATTGCGAGACCCTGAGAAAAACTAAGTCTCCCACAGAATACTCGATCTCACACCTCTTCAAATCTGCATATGATTTTTGCCTATCAAAAGCCGCTTTCAAACGATCCCAAATCAATATAACTTGATCCTGTCTCAGAGACCAACTAAAGACCCAGAACACGTCGCTCGTCCAACTTAGTCCAACATAAAGGAGTGCAACACTTACGACCGTACAGTGCCTTGTAAGGTACCATCTGGATGCTAGACTTGAAGCTATTATTGTAGGCAAACTCCGCTACTGATAAGTTCTCCTCCCAACTTCCTCGAAAATCAATAACACAACTCCTCAACATGTTGTCTAGTATCTAAATCACCCTCTCTGATTGACCATCTGTCTGTGGATAGAAAGCAGTACTGAAGTCTAATCTTGAAACTAGAGCCTCACGAAGCTTCTTCTAGAATTGAAACGTGAAACGAGGATCCCTATCGAAAATGATAGAGACAGGTACCCCATACAGTCTCACTATTTCCGATATGTAGAGCTTAACTAATTTCTAAAGAGAAAAGTTTGTCTTTACCAGGATGAAGTGAGCAGACTTGGTCAATCGATCCATGATGACCCATACATAATCCTTCTTAGTGGGTGTTAGAGGCAACCCACTAACGAAGTCCATCGTTACTCGCTCCCATTTCCATAACGGTATCTTAACCGGCTGCAGTAAACCCGAAGGTAACTGATGCTCAGCCTTAACCTGCTGACAAGTCCAACTGCGAGCAACAAAGTCAGTAACCTCATGCTTCAACCATGGCCACCAGTACAATTCCCGTCGGAATGCATAGTATAGGGACTACCATGCGCCTCTCTCAGAATCGACTACCTTAAATCCTCATCATTCTATACACAAATCTGATCGCGAAAACAAAGTACCCCATATTGTTTATTCCAAAATCAGTAGTGCCACCATTCTCAACCTGACGAAAACGCAACCTGAGAGACTTATCCCCTAACTGTTTACCTCGAATCTATTCAATCCATATCGGTTTGACCTGAAGTTCTACCAACAGTCTTCCATCATCGAATAGACTAAGTCGAGCGAACATCACTCTTAGATCAGCCATAGCCCTCTGGCTCAACGCATCGGCCACCACATTGACCTTGCCAGGATGGTACTCAATGGTACAATCATAATCCTTAAGGAACTCAACCATCTATGCTGCCTAAGATTTAACTCCTTCTGAGTGAGGAGATACTTGAGGCTTTTATGATCGGTGTAAATAATACACTTCTCATCGTACAGATAATGCCTCTAGATTTTCAATGCAAAGACTACGGCGGCCAACAATAAATCATGCGTCGGATAGTTCGCTTCGTGTGTCTTAAGCTGACGAGACACATATGCAATCACCTTACCATCCTACATCAATACACATTCCAAACCAACATGTGATGCATTACTATAAACCGTGAACTCCTTTCCAGGTTCAAGCTGTACCAAAACATGAGCCTTAGTTAGTACAGTCTTAAGCTTTCCAAAGCTCTCTTGCTGCATATTAGTCTAGTCAAATGGTACACCTTTATGTAACAACCTAGCTAAGGGTGCTGCGATCAGTGAAAATCCTTCCACAAACTGTCGGTAATAACCTACCAGCCCCAAAAAGCTGCAGATCTCAGACACATTCTTAGGCTACTTCCAGTCCAATACAGCCTAAATTTTTTGAGGATCGACTCGAATCCCCTCAGCAAACATCACATGACCCAGAACTTGCACTTGTTGAACTTAGCATAGAGATGCTTTTCCATCAAAATTTGAAAAACAATCCTAAGGTGCTTGTCATGCTCATCCTCAGTCCTCGAATAAACCAATATGTCATCGGTGAACACCACTACAAACTTATCCAGGTAGGGCTGAAACACTAGGTTCATCAAATCCATGAAAGCTGCCGGTGCATTAGTCAGTCCAAATGGCATCACTAGGAACTCGTAGTGACCATAACGAGTCCTAAATGTCATCTTATGCACATCAGCCTCCTTAACCCTCAACTGATGATACCCAGAACGCAAGTCAATTTTGGAGAACACAGACGCCGCTCGAAACTGGTCAAACAAATCATCAATCCTCGAAAGTGGATACATATTCTTAATAGTCAAATTATTTAGTTATCGGTAGTCGATACACATCCTCATAGATCCATCCTTTTTCTTAACAAATAGTACTGGCGCTCCCCACGGGGACACACTAGGGCGGATGAACCCACGATCCAACAACTCTTGAATTTAAGCCTTGAGCTCCGTAAGCTCCCTCGGTGCCATTCGATAGGGACTGATAGACACCAGAGTTATACCAAGGAAAAGCTGAATCTCAAACTCCACTTCTCGATTTAGAGGTAAACTTGAATCTCCTCAGAAAAGACGTCTAGAAAATCCCTCACAGTTCTGATGTCCTTTACAGTAGAGTCCCCAGAAGTGGAAACACTTACGTAGGCCAAATACGCCTCACATCCCTTGTGAGCCAGTTTCTCTGCTACCAGTGCAGAGATCACGTTAGCCAAGTAATTCTAACATTCCCCAATCACAACTACTTCGTTACCCTCCTCAATTCTCAATACGACCCTCTTAGTCGCACAGTCCAAACTAACACGATGCTTGACTAACCAGTCCATCCCCAATATCATATCGAACTCCCTAAAAGGAAGGTCCATCAAATCAACCAAAAATATCGTCCCTTGAACCCCTAAAGGAACATCCCTGTACAGTTTGCTAACTTTAAAAGATTGCCCTAGCGGGCTCAGTACAATCACCTCACTAGAAGTACTCTCAACCAAAATCCTTAGGTTTTTGGAAACAAAACCAATAATATAGGAATACATAGATCCTATATCTATCAATGCAGTGTAAGGCACATCAAAAATAGGAAACGTACCAGTGATGACATCTGAAGTATCTCTATCTTCTCGGCGACGAGCAACATAAACAAGGGCCTGCTGTCTTGCCTCAACCTGTCCAGCACCTCTGCCCAAGAGCCATACCATTACCACCCCTAGCCTGACCACGGCCCTTAGGCGGCTTTTGAACTACCCTCGGTGGCTGTGTAGTACCAGAACTCGTAGCTTGAACCTGATCGGCCCTTAGTGGACACTCTCAAACACGGTGCTTAGTAGACCCACATCTTACACAAGCCCTAGTCGTCCTTCAACATTCGATCGGATGGTGTCTTCCACAATGCCCACAAAGCGTGATCCTAATAGGTGCAATAGGGGCCCCAACTCTAACTGGCCCACTAGATCTGACCTTTTTCTTAGGCCTCATCACAGAACTCGAGGGCTCTGAATCCCTCTTATTCTTACCTCTCTCCTTATCCCAGTTTTGGCACTTAGTGCGCTTCACCTCCTCAGCGATCTTCGCCTTCTCTACTAGTGCTAAAAAGTCATGCTCCCTCTGACTCTTAAATTATCCCTGAGTCCATCCTCGAAGCGAATACAACACTCATATTTAGTAGCCACCATGCCTCGCGCATAGAGGCCCAATCTCAGAAACTCGGCTTATACTCGGCTACTGAACAATCCCCTTGCGTGAGATTCAGAAACTCACGTCTTCTAGCGTCAATGTAGCTTACCCCTACATATATACCTTGGAAAGCAGACTTATAGAAATCCCATGTCAATCGTTCGGGCTGAGTGCCCTCCTTAATGGTCAGCCACCATTGGTATGCTTCATTGCGAAGCACGGAAACAACCCCTTTCAATTTCTGTTCAGGGGTAAAGTCCAGATCGTCCATGATCCTTTCTATGGCCTCCATCCAGTACTTGGCCACGCTAGGGGTGACTCCAATGACACCCCTAAATAGCTCAGCCTCATTGGACCGAGGTTGTTCCATAACCGACCCTCGGCCCTCAGATCTAGTGTTGCGCCCAACAACCCTCTCTAATCTCCTCAGCATAGCCTGGGACAAGGCGTTGTCCCTGGCCATACGATCATAAGACCTAGTCTTTATAGGAGGTGAAACCGGATCTCGCTCATATCCAGATTTGGCATGCTACCTAATGACAAGGTCTTAGCTCGAGCCCCTCTATGGCTTCTACCTCGGCCTCTAGTACCCCATCCGTGGATACCTCGTGCACTCATTGTAGAATTCATAGCTTGTCTGTGTTAATAGTTTTATGAAATCGTTATAGTTTCGATAATTATTAGTAGATATTTTATGCAAAATAGTATTAGAAGTTTAGAGTTTGTTATCACGAATCGCAGACTTACTACAGTTTTTAGTTTCACTACTGTTTTCAGTATACACTATCTATAGTGTTCTCAGTACAGTGTACTACCTATAGTAGTTTCAAAATATGCTACTCATATTTTCAAAAATTTATTAGAGTTTTTAGAACACTTACAGAACCAGCGCCGGAGACTCGGTGTACCACATACTTAGTCAAAAATATTTCAAACCATTTAAAAATCATCTCTTTAAAACCAAGTTTTTAAAACCCAAATCTATAGTCAAGTTCTGCAACCTGGCTCTGATACCACTAAATGTATCACCCCAAACCCAGCCTAGACATTATGGCTGAATCTGGTGATGTCACCTGGAATGGGATTTGAAGACAAGATTGTCGAGTTTAAAAATTATTACAGTAAGTTAGCTTTTATTTAATTCGAGAAAAAAATACTAGTTAATTTACTTTAAAACTTGTCTCTTAGCGTAAGCTTTTGTAACCAATTAGTTTATGGAAAATCATTTCTATTTACGAAAACCTTAGTTTTTAGAAAAATCATGTTTTGTTGAGTTGCAGTTTTTTTAAAAAAATCCATAAAAATAGTATAAAGTCCCAAATTTAAAGCAAACCAGTCCATAGTCTAAAAGTTACATCAAAAACCCCAAATAAGTAATAAATTCTAGGCATTAACAAAAAACAGTCTAAAATTTATGTGTGACCACCTTCCAGTCCTCCGCTACGCCGACCTGTCAAGTATGAGGATTACCTGTACATATTAGACAGAAAAATGGTTAGTTTTTGTAAACTCAGTGTGTAATCCCCACAGAAAACATGCTTACAGATATTCAATAGAATTCAGTTAGATATAGTCTGGGGCCCGTGCCCATCACAAAATCAGTTTGGGCCTTAGCCCATTCAGATACAGTCTGAGAAATACATTAGGGTCTTGGCCCAGATCAGACACAGAATGCGGATACAGTAAATCAGAATCCTACCCACCAGCCTCTACACACCATCTCTATCTAACCCTACACAATATGTGGGGATTAAATCAACCCACCCATAAATGCGGCACATAATCAGAAGGTTGTAGTTGAGCTACCAAATAACAGACTTAATAGTCTTTCAGACACTTCCTCCAAATATCATCAACCTACCTCGATGCAATGCTACATACAAAATATGTCATGCCATTATGCAATTAATAGTAAATACATTCAGATATCATAAGTCATGCTCGGTACAAAAATCATACAAATAGATCACACATATAGGGGTCTAAGTAAAGCTTACTGACCTTACAGTAGGTTCATAGTCGACTTGGGTGAGCCGTGCAACCTTACAAAACTTTTCAAAAAATGGGCTCACACGCCCATGTGGCCCACTCGACCCAAATTGGCCTTGGCCATGTGATCCATTATTAATCTATCCCGTGCTAGTTAATTATTCATATATGTTTTCACTAATTACTTATATGTTCCTTCGAAGTTGCCTACATGAGTCACTGTTACTAAATTATTTATATCTTGAGCTACAGAATTCCGAATTAAGATCCACTTGATGTGTTTGGAACTAGACTAATATATCTTTCTAGTATAAAAGTTATAGAATTTTTGGTTTAGCCAATAGGTACAGTAAAATCTTCAAACTTACTACTGTTCTGCTATTTGACAGCTTCGACCTTTCTTTGCTAAAAATTAATTATCTCTTAGTTAAAAATTTGGATGATGTTTTCGTTTGTTTCTATTGAAAATAGACCCATTAATAATTTAAACATGTAAATTTTAACCCCAAATTATTTTTTTTTCAATTTGGGATGATTTTCCAAAGTCAGAACAGGGGAACCCGAATTCATTCTGACCTTGTCTCACAAAGTTTATTATAACTCAAAATTTACAATTCCATTACTTACACCGTTTCTTCTATGAGAAACTACACTCAATAATATTTAATTCCATATTTTGTTCATTCTCTAATTAAATTTCCAGAATTTATGGTGATTTTCAAAGTTAGCCTACTACTGTTGTCCAAACAGCAAGCAATTTTGGCTTGTCGTAAAATCCCATTTATTTTGCATTTCGGGTACACACCTGGTTTTGTTTGACACTAAAATAGTCTCCGAGCACTCCAAATCCTATAATCAAGATACACAACATCAATTTAACAAATTTACAAGTGAATTGACAACCAAGAACGAACAGAAACCCAACTTACCACCAACAAACCCTCTGTTTAACTATTGTTAAGACGCAAACACTAAATTCACTAGTCTGAGCCTCCCCCTATGTCCAAATCACAGAGAAAAAACATTACCGCTTCAGTCGCTAAGAGATTCATGATAGAAACAAAAAGGAACACTTACCAAAACTAAGCGAGCACTAACCGCGCGCGAAAATGAAGGAAAGTAAATGGATTAGGGAAAAATCAAAAAGAAGAAAAAAAGATAAAGAGGGAAAAACTTAGAGAATTTCGACAAGTGGAGAGGGAGAAGAATAGACAACAAATTTTTTTTGGAAAAAAGAGTCAAAATTTGATTATGGGAAAAAAATAAAATAGAATCCTGATAACGCCTAAAATCCCTTAATATTCTCCCCTAATTCCCACTACACATCCACTACTCAGAATCCCTCTATTACACAACTCTATCCCGAAATCTGAGAAAAAAATAATTAATACCCTTGCCTGCACAGGGATTCGAACACAAGACCTCCACCTTAATAACACACCATTTAACCACCAGATTAGTAGGCCCATTCTGATGTGATTTACCCAACAATCAAATAAAAGCTTACTAAACAAGAGTAAGGCCTAATTCATTCAAAATACCAAATTTTGCCCAAGCGTAGGCTAGAACTTGGGACCTTCTAAACACTCCCAGAACAAATAACCATTAAAGCTGACATATATTTGTATCATATTTTCACAATTACAAAATTAGAATTTTTGGGGTGTTACACTAACACTTTAACATAATAAGCTTTCGTATACAATTTACCACTGCATCATGAAAAGTCAACCAATCCATTACCAAAATCACATTAAACTCATCAAATGAAAATAGCATCAAATCGGCCAGAAAATTATAACCTCAAATCATTAATGAATAGTTCATGTAGACCTTATCAACTAGCACATACTAACCTAGGGTGTTCATTACTTTAACCACGAATTTAGTGGACTCAACAGGTAAATTCATACTTGACATTAGATTTGTGTATACATACGAATGTGTTGATCTGGGATCAATCAAAAAAGTAACATCAGTATCAAAGATAGAAAATGTACTAGTAATAACATCTAGCGCTAAAGCCTCCTCTTGTGCTCGGATCGCGCAAACTTTAGCCGGTGGTCATGCCTCAGATCTCACAGTAGAGTCCTTAGTCCCACTGTGGCTATTATCTATATTTCTAGGATTTTGAGGTGGTTTACCTCTCGCAGTAGTGTTACTCGGTCGAATAGTCTGAACCTTTTCTTTATATGACCTCTCTAGGCAATCTCTGGTATAATTCTCAAATGAACCACACCTGAAACCTGATTCATTCTTCAATCTGCACTCACCAAAGTTTCGTCTATTGCATTGCTTGCATTCAGGCCTATTGTCCCTCCCACTACCCACACTCGCTACAAACGTAGCCTGAGGCTTTGGACTCGCATGCCATTTATCTCTAACTCTACTGGAATACCCAACTGAAGTCGTGGAATGGTTGTGATGATCTTTAGATTTCTTTGATGATGACTGATATGACTTTCTAGATATCCTCTTTCTGGAACGTCTAGCTTCATAATAAGTTTTTCTCTTTCTTTTGCGAAGCGTCTTAGCTTTATGTGCTCAATCAACTAAAAGAACGAATTCTTTCTGTTCAAGTATCCCGACTAAAAGCTTTATATCTTCATTTAAACCTTCTTCGAACTATTTACACATGGAAACTTCGGTTAAAATACATTCCAGGGCATACTTTCTCAATCTAGAAAATTCCATCTCATACTCAGACACTGTCATTTGTCCTTGTTTAAGCTCAAAAAATTATTTGCGTTTCTAATAAAAAATCTCTGACTTGTGTACTTCTTTTGGGATTCAATTTGGAATAATTCCCAATCTATACACTCTCTCAGTAGAAATGAAACTAGAGTATTCCACCCGTGATAAGCTGAATCATTTAGTAGAGATACGGCACATTTCACACACTGTGTCGATGTACAAGATAACTCGTTAAAAACTCTAATAGTATTTTCTAACTAGAACTCAACTCTCTCGAGATCATATTCAGCTGTAGCTTTAAGTTTTTTAGCCCCAAATTTACAGATTTTATCAACTAGCAGCTTACTGACTTGTAGTGGTTCCAAACCCTGAGGAACTACGAGAATCGGTTCCGGAACAGGTGGGGATGGTGGTCGTTGGGCCGCTAGGTTCATTTATACAAACTTGGTAAACCATAATTCATTATTTGGAAGAAGGCTTCCTTAGACTCTCCTCCCCGGCCCTCAGATACTGACCTTGTACCACTTGACGCTGCTCTGTGAATGGAGGCTTGCGCGTTACTCTCAACTTCATCAGATTCGGCTTGATTGGATGTCATTGCTATATGAAAACATACATTTCAAACGAGTCAGAAGTTATCACACTATCACAAGTTATATAATGGCGTGTATTTCTAGACTCGTAGTTACTACGTGCAACCCGAGAATCGACTAAACTGTAGCACTGATACCACTAAATGTAACACCCCTAACCCGTATCCATCTTCAAAATAGGGTCATGAAGCATTATAAAAAATTCATAACTTAAAACATTTGATTTCAAACATGTCATAAATCATGGAAATTATCAATCAAACTCATACATAATGTCCCTTATTCAAGCCCTCGAGGCCTTCAAAACTAAAGGGTGAAATCACTAATAGGTGTGCATAAAGGTGAAATCACTATGAGAGTTCAAGATGATTTGGTAACATTTCATATTCCGAAGGCAATAAAATTTCCCGATCTGATGGAGGAATGTTTAGTGATAGAGGAGTTAGAAATCTTATTTCTATGGAATGGGAGAACAATCTTGTAAAGGGCCCATTGGGGAACACCTTAGGATCTAAACCACTGGAAGATGAAGAAGGTAATAAAAATATGGCTTTAATGGAAGCCAATTCGAGGAGCTATGTTCAACCGACACGGTTTGAACCATTAGAGTTAAAAGTTCAAGAATTCACAAAATAGAAGTTTTTAATCGAGGAAGCACTTGAACTTGAACTTAAGGTACTTCTTTCCCATTTGAAATATGTTTATTTGGTTAACATTCTACTTTTCCTGTGATTGTTTCAACAGAACTAATAGAACGCCTAGAGGAGCAATTGATCGAAGTTTTAAAGAAATTTAAAAAGGTAATCAGCTGGACCATAGTTGATATTTGAGGAATAAACCTTTCTTTCTATATGCATAAAATTATATTAGATGAGGGTGAGTGAGCTAGAATTGATGATCAAAAGAAACTTAATCCTATCATGAAAAAGGTAGCTCGAAAGGAAGTTATCAAATGGTTAGATGTGGGAGTTATCTACCCCATCTCAGATAGTTCATGGCTAAGTCTGGTACAGTGTGTACCAAAGAAAGGTGGAATCATGATTGTTGAGAATGATTGAAATGAGTTAATTTCGATGAGAACGGTCATGAGTTGGAGAATCTGTATAGACTACAGAAAATTGAACAAAGCTACTCGAGAGGATCATTTTCTGTTCCCTTTTATGGATTAGATGTTAGATTGACTAACAGGTAACGAATATTGCTGTTTCTTAGATGGATATTCAAGATATAACCAAATAGTTGTAACCCCGGAAGACCAACACAAAACCACTTTTACTTGCTCGTACGGTACGTTTTCTTTTAAGTGAATGCCTTTTGGTTTTTGTAATGCACCTGCCACATTTCAACGATGCATGATGACATTATTTACTAATATTGTAGAAAATTTTGTTGAGGTTTTCATGGATGATATTTCTATTTTTAGTAAGACTTACGATGTTTGTTTGATTAATTTGGCTAAGGTACTAAAAATTTTTAAATGAGAGGAGACAAATCTTGTCCTTAACTGGGAGAAATGTCATTTTATGGTTAAGGAGAGAATTTTCTTGGGCATAAAATTTCCAAAAGAGGGATTGAAGTCGACAAAGTGAAGGTGGACATAATTGAAAAATTACCACCACCAGATTGTGTGAAAGGAGTTAGAAGTTTCTTCGGCCATGCCGATTTTTACCGATGGTTTATCAAAGATTTTTTAGAAATTTCCAAGCCTTTGTGTTTCGTATTAGGAAAAGATACCATTTTTGAGTTTAACAAAGCATGTTTGGAAGCTTTTGAAGAGTTGAAAAATTAGTTAATCTTAGCCCCTAGAATCATTACACCTAATTAGAACTCATCGTTTGAGTTTATGTGTGATGCAAGCAATTTTGCTGTTAGAGCTGTGATGGGTCAAAGAAGAAACAAAATATTTCATTCGATATATTATGCAAGTAGAACTTTGACAGAAGCCCAGCTTAATTACATGGTAACTGAAAAAGAACTCTTTGCTATAGTTTTTGCTTTTGACAAGTTTTGTTCATATCTCATAGGTACCAAAGTTACAGTATTCACTTATCATGCGACCATTAAATACTTACTCACAAAGAAGGATGCTAAATTGAGGCCGATTCGATGGATACTTTTACCCAAAGAATTTGACCTTAAGATCCAAGACAGAAAATGTTTTAAAAATCAAGTAGCCGATCATCTGTCGATCATCTGCCGATCATTTCTAGATGAGCATATCTTTGAAGTAAGTTGAATTCATGAAATACCTTGGTTTGCTGATTATGCAAATTATTTAGCATGTGGAATAATTCATTGAGAAATGACATACCAAGAAAGGAAGAAATTCCTTCATGATAGTCGGTATTATTTTTGGGAGGATCCATTTTTTTAAACAATATGCAGATAACATAATTAGGAAGTGCATAGTTGAAAGTGAAACTGATGAGATTTTGTATCACTGCTATTTATCTCCAAGTGGGGAAAATTTTGGTGGTTCTCGCACTGTAGTGAAGATCTTACAAGTGCACTCTTTTGGCCTAAAGTGTTCAAGGATACATATGCATATGTGAAAAATTGTGATAGATGCCAAAGGACCGGAAACATATCAAGGAGGAATAAGATGTCCTTGACAAAAATTTTAGAGGCAGAATTATTTGACGTACGGGGCATTGACTTTCTAAGCCTATTTCCTTCTTCCTATGGTAACAGGTATATGTTAGTAGCTGTGGATTATGCATCTAAGTGGGTTGACCCAAGGCATAGCCAATGAATTATGCTAAGTTTGTAATGTGATTCCTATAAAAGCATGTATTTACATGGTTTGAGACTCCTAGAGCTATAATTAGCAATGAAGGATCTCACTTTGTAAATAAATGGCTTAAGTGGTTGCTTGACAAGTACAATGTGAAACACAAGACTGCCACTGCCTATTAGCCATAGTCAAATGGGCAAGTTGAACTAGTAAATCGTGAGATCAAAGGTATCCTTGAGAAGGTGGCTTGAACTAATAGAAAAGATTGGTCTCGAAGGCTCGATAATGCTCTATGGGCCTATCAAACTGCTTTTAAGACACTGTTAGGAGTGGCTCTTTATCTATTAGGATTCGAAAAGGCATGTCATTTTCCGATTGAGTTGGGGAATAAAGATCACTGGGATTTGGAACAATTAAATTTTGATCTTAAATAAGCTGGTGAGAGAAGGATGTTACAGCTTGATGAGCTTGAAGAGTTGAGGTTATTTTCATACAAGAATGCCAAGATGTAAAAAGAAAAGACTAAGAGATGGCTTGACAGTTATATACAATCTCGTGAATTCAAAAAAGGTTAGAAAGTATTGTTATTTAATTCAAGGCTAAGGTTATTTCTGGGAAAGCTCAAATCCTGATGGAAAGGACCTTATATCATCCATAAAGTTTATCCATTTGGAGCTGTAAAATTGTACGACAACAATTAATGTATATTTAAAGTTAATGGTCACCATCTCAAACACTATTAGGATGGTGAAGTTGAGCTAATTGAAACCTCGCTCAATTTAATAGACCCTTGATTTTAATATTTTTATTTTTAATAAATGGCATACTTACAAATTATTTTTCTTGAATTAGTACATTAAATTAAATTTGTCTAAGGAGATTGAAACTTGAATGGGACCATTAGTGACCCCTCTAACCTTTCCTGGGGCATTAATTTAGTATAATTTTTCGAGAAGAAATTTTCTAAGTAGTTTGAAAGAAATTTTTATTTGTAATTTTTTTGTTTATGCTTTATAAGAGGGTCAATTTGGCCCAAATACTAATTAGTTTATTTTTCTAGTTCAATTTAATTTTTCAGTACAAAAAATAATTGAAGTTAGGGCATGAGGTTTAGAATAGTGAACAGGAGGAAATTACCCATCATTCGGTCCAAAGAGTTCCCCAAAACCCTAATTTTTTTCGCCATTTGCATTCTCTCCTTACCTTGCCACCTAGGCATCTTTTATAGCTAAATTTTTACTACAAGTTTTCCATAATTTACTACTATATAAACCCCTCTACCATCAAATTTTTCACACCATTCAATCAATTAGCTTAAACCTTAGCCACCTACTTTTCTTCTCTTTTCCGTCGGCCCCAAATCTTGAAAGATCTCCCAAATTTTCTTTCCTTTTCGAAATACCCTCCTATTACCACAACAACATCATCGTTAGAGCAACCTTGTCGCTGTCGCAATGTCCCATTTTCATTCAACCAAAAAGTTGGCTTTAAGTAGATGATTTCAACGTCACAATCTTTCTCATTGTCAATTCCTTTTTCTTCCTTTACCAAAATTTCTTTTATTTTTCAGGAAAAGTTACCATGCCTTGCAAAAGAAATAGATCTTCCAAAACTTCTGCCAAAAATCCAATTGTGATTCAAGATGAGGAAGCAAGGGAAATATTTGATTCTATCTTCAAAAATAAACTCGTGATGTCGAAAAAAGGTTTCAATTTAGAGAGAAATGAAAAGATGATCATACCATTGTCACTTCAAAAAAAAAATTGGTGCTTTAAATTGGGAGCAATTATGTGATGCACGATCAACGTCTGATGAGGATTTAGTGCGAGAGTTATATGCCAATTTGACCACGCCAGAGTAATATGTTCCATTAATGATTTGTTTAACTTACCTGATGTTGAAGAAGATGAGTACTCTACCATGATGACAAATATAAATTGAGATTTTCTTCAACAAGTACTTAATGTGGTTACGAATCCAAGAACCCAATGGATTATAGGAAAGTATGGTAGTCATTCTTGCCAAAGGGAATATTTAAATCTAGTGGCTAAAGTTTGGTTCTACTTTATTTGATAAAACTTCATACCCATCTCACATAGTTCCACCATCTCGATAGAACGAATGATTTTGTTGTATGCAATTATGATAGAAAGGTCTATCAATGTTGAGAGAATTATTCTCAATGAGATCCAAGATTGTGCTAAAAAAAAGGTAGGAAGTGCCTGCTTTCCATCATTGATTACTTCACTTTGCTTGAGGGCCCAAGTAAGATCAAAAGCAAACCTAAAGGACCTTTATGTTCAAGGCTGCTTAACAGGGCATAACCTTGAAAAGTTAGTGTAGAATATTGAATTATTGAACCAAGTTGGTCCAAATGAACCAGAATCTGATGAGTCATCAACCAAATCTGAATTAGAAGTTGACTTAGTAAATGAAATAGAAGAGGCAGAGACTGAAGAGAAACTAAATAACCTTAAACCTAGGAAGGAACCAAATGTTGCTGAACCAGTGGAGACAAGTTTTAATCCTGAGTTGACCATTCCTACTTCTTCAAATAGTATGAAGAATTCAAAATTTTCAACTATGATGGGCATGTGGAAATTCACGCATAATAAACAACAAGCTTACTGGAGATATGCAAAAGTTAAAAATGATACCATACAAAATACTTTTAAGAATATCTCTAACTGTTTTGTTCCTAAGTTTTCAGATCATATCTTTGAGACTTGACAATAAGAGATTGGGCGATAAAGTGCAACAAAAAAGGGAATAAGAAAAAGACATGGAGGATGACACGAGTTAAAAAAGGGGGGACAATTCTTTTTCTTAAGTATTTAGTTTTAGGCATATATTTCTTTCCTTAGTTAGTGTTTTTGCTTTTGCACAATAAGGAAGAAATTACAAACATGAATAAATTAAGCTCAATGCTTCTTCTCTAATATAAATTAAAGCGATGTGGTAATATGAATGAACATGTCTAGAATTGGATTGTTAAGAAGGACTTGGTATTTAAGCAGTTTTTATGACTCACCTCCCTTTTCTTACAATTCTACCTAGTGTTCAGTTCTCATCCATTACTCTGTTTCCGCAATGAGAACATTGCTTCTTTTTAAAGGGGGTAAGGAAATATTTGCATAAATTTTAATTTTTTTATTAAGTATGATTCAATGTTTTCACATAAGTATGCAAAAATAAAATGACGTTAAGAGAAAATTTTTGTTCATAAGTTAGCTCAAATGCAAGTATGATTTCTGATTTTATTTGAGTATTTCTATGTTATCTTGAGCTATGGAATGCTTGTATGTTTTTAGGTCTTATGTAGCTTTTTCCATGAAAATTTAATTTCCTTAGAGATAGACATGTATGAAGGTTTAAATCCTTAGAATTGTGTCACTTCCTAAAATTTAGGTTAGTAGAAATTGGGTTAATGAAATGAGAGAGTGGTCGCCCAAATTTTATTTATTTGTTTTAGATGATATTTTGATATTTATAAATATCAAGTATAGTGTTTGAGTAGTGGTGGAGTTGTTGATGATGACTTGTGCTCGAATCCCTTCCCTCACACTATTTTCTATGTGGTGCAATTTTGCCTCAGACTTTAGCAAATGTCACACCATGTTTTTAAAATAAATGTGGTAGGAATTAAAACAAGGAAGTGAAGTGGTCAAGTGGCTAAATGCTCCTAAGCTATCTTAGAGGTCCTAAGTTCAAGTCCCTTTGTTCTTATCTTTTTATTTAATTATTTTTAACACAATTTCTATGTGCATAATGTGCTTGTTGTCTACCCCATTGTTACCATGTTTATGAGTATTCCTTTCCCTCTTTATGAGTCAAACTTACCATATGTTGAGGTAACATGATCTTCTTTTCACTCCATGTCTCTCTCTATTGCCAAAACTTTATACTTTGCCTATTTATTATGATTCAATGAACCTGGTCACAGTCGACCAACCTTACCACTCCCATTGCCGTCCCTACCTCATTCATTCTCCCATATTCCCATTTTTTTTCATTTCTTTCACCTCTATTTTCTCTCAACTTTAAAAAAAGAACCACCACCCCATTTCTTTAGTCTTTGCTCTTCCTTCACCACAACTGACCCTTGTACCACCATCAATACACATTTTAGCCACCATAAGCACCGCCCTTCCTCCCTTCTATCACCGATCACCGCCACGAGCCACTACAGATCCTTCTCCTCCTTCACATTATTTTCTTTTCTTACTCATTTCTCCCTCTCTTTCTCACCAAAACACCATAGCCCTTTATTGTTAGACCGCCACTCCATCATCACTAGACCGTAATCGAACCACCACCGTCGTTGTCACCAGACTACCATCACTCTTTAATTGATTGAACTCACATTTTCTATTTACTCTACCAATCATTTTAGATCACTCAAATCAAAGATCTCATTCGTTTCTTGATTAATCAACCATTCCATATTGAGTCAAGTGTAAGTGTGGGTAATTTGAATTGTAAAATCATTCTCTTGGTGATTTCATATCATGGTTGAATGGTATAGTGGCCATAGGGACAACATACTATTTTATTATTTATTATCAATACTAATACAATTTCATATTGAGTTTGAAGGGTCGAACGATATTCATAGGGGAGACCCCTAATTTCGCATTGAAAACCCTCCTTTCAAGAGTCTTAGATCGTGGGGTAAGTGTTGATGAGACTTGTAATAATCGAACTTTAAAGTGAAAAAAATATTATTAACCTTATGATTGTTTTGCCTAATTAAGAAGGAAATTTTGATTGAATGGTAAATATTATGTATGATCTTGAAAAACATGCATTCCATGACTTATGCTAGCATTTTCTTGCACTTAGAATAAATTTTTGAAATAATGTTTGCATGTGAGAAACTTGTCAAGAAAAAGAGTTTGTGGGCATGATTTTGTTGATGTATGTGTATGTAACAGCCTGATTTTAGGCCGAGTCGGAACAGTAGTTTCGGGACCGCAAATTCGATTAGGAAAAAATTATTTTTATTATATTTTTATGGTCTACAATTTCACGGAATGATTTCGTGAAAATTTCGTTCAAAAATTTCGACGTTTGGGCACTCAATTTAGCCAAAAGGACTAAATTGTAAAAAGTGCAAAAGTTGAGTTCTACATGTTAGAAGTGTCCAATTGTTATGAAATTTTAAATTGGAGGTTCTTAAATTGAAATTAGACCATTGGTTAAATTTTTGGACAAAAATGGACAAGAGATAAGTGAAATAGGATATTTTTAAGTTGGGGGTATTTTGGTCATTTAGTAATTAAAAGTATAAAAAGGCCAAAATAGCCAAAAATTTGTCCATCTTCTCCATGATGAACGAAAATAGCAAGGGGAAGCCATGTTTAGGGTTTCAAGCTTCCAAGCTCCATAGTAAGTGATTCCAAGCCCCGTTTTTAATGTTCTTTACGTTTTTGAAGTCCTAATAGCTTAATTTAGCTTATTCTAGCAATAATTTAACCTAGGGTTTATATTTGGAAAATACACATAGGTGAAATGTGTTTATTTTGATGTTTTATGGTAGAATATGAAGCTTTAAATTGTGTTAAACAAATTTTGCTAAGCGATTTTCAGTGAAAGCAAGTGAAACGGCATAATCGGTAAAAATTATTATTGTTCATAAGTGCATGTTAGAGGAAGAATTTAATGTTGCTATAGAAGGAAAAAATGTTTAGCATGTTATAAAACATAAGAAAAAGGAATAAAGTTTAATTTCTGAGCCTAGGGGCAAAATCATAATATTGTGAAACTTTAGGGGCAAAAATGTAATTTTCCAAAATATGATTTTTGGACTGGATTGAATTATGTGAATGTTATATAAGCTAAATATGTTATTACAGATCAAGAAAGAAGTAGAATCGACCTTGATCAGAGAAAATAAAAGATTGAACGCTAAATTGCTAAATTTCTATATTGTTGCACCAAGGTAAGTTTGTATGTAGATAATATATTGTTTTATTTATGCTTAAGTGTTTTCTTATTTTATTTAAGATATGTACTATATGTGGAACAAATATATGATGCAAATTACGAATTAAGATTGGTTAGTGAAGAATTGGTAAAATATTGAAAAGTAAAAATTTCCCGTTTGAAACTCAGAATAGAAAAGATATGAATGATCGTAATTGGGTCACGTGTGGTACGGACTAAGTGTAGGCCACTACGTGTACCAGACTGATAGGTCGCATATGCGGCACGAACTAAGAGCAGGCTACTATGCGTACCGATATTCTGTCATGACACAAGAGTGGCACGGACTGTGTGCAGGCCACCAATAATCTGTTAAGATACAAGGCTGGCACGGACTATGTGTAGGCCACCGAAAATCTGTTATTACACTAAGGTGGTACGGACTGTGTGCAGGCCACCGAGAAATCTATTTTTATTCTGATAAGTTCAACGAGAAATTTATTAAGTGAAAATACATGATATGACGAAATGACTATGTGATTTATAAGTGCATATATAGTGGGAAAATTTATGAACAATGTACTCGTTATTTGATCGAACTAATGACAAAATGAAATGAAGTAAGAGAAATTCATGAAAGAGTGAAAACTTGAATTAAAATGGTTTTGACAGTAACAATGGTGTGAATTTTAAAAATCACCAAAAATAGTAGAACTTGAATTAAAGGGTTATTAAGATATTAAATGAAATCTTAATGAGTCTATTTTTACATAAAATAAATAGAGCAAGCAAAAAAGTTATATATTTTGAGATATTTTAATTTTAATGAGATAGGATTGATTTCAGAATCCTCTATTCTAACTTTGGAAAATAATTAAAAATTGTACAAAACTAATTATAAGTTACAATTTATATTCTTAGAATCCTTAATGAGCCTATTTTCAGAGGAAACAAACAAAAATATCATCTGAATTCTGTACAATGAGATAATTCATTTTAAGTGAAGAGAGGTTAGAGATGTTGAGCAGTGAAATAGGGGTGATTTTGAAGAATAAATTGTACTAATTGGCCAAGTAAAAAATTCTGAAAATTTTACGATAAGAATATATGTGAGTCTAGTTTCAGGGAAAATTAACGGATTTTAATTTAGAGCTCTGTAACTCTAGATAAAAATGATTTAGTGACTCTGACTCAAATAGATAGCTTTGAATTTAAATATAAGTGAATAGTGAAATTATGTATAATTCTATTTGAGCATGTTATATACATAAAGGATGTGGGATGGAGAGGAGGAGGAGGACAATAAGGTATATGAATGAATTGTGTATAATTGGTTATATGCCTGATTATAATCGATAAACATCGAAATATGAGTGATGTTTATATTGGTGCATTACTGGTCATGGTAAGCTCATGAGAGAAAATAAAGTTTCATAGATATGTGTGTGGTATATTTGGCATGAAGTGATGTCATGAGTGACTCATGAATTAAATCATGCTGGTAAGTTGATGCATAATTATAGTATTAAAATATATACATATTTGTAATATTTTGCTATGTGATTCGGAAAAAGGGTAACAAATAGCATAATGAAAATTCGGCCATGGTGCTAGTTTATGTTAAATGAGTGTTTTATGGCATATCTTAAGTAATGGAATGTTATATTGAGGTTAGTTTGCTAGTCAAATAAATGAAAAATGAATTTATTGCGTATTCGTAATTTTGACATATGCTTGGTATATGAAACATAATAATATATGCTTGAATAAACTTTAACTATTCGAATGACATGGATTTGATGGTGATAAGAACTGAATATTGAATTCATAAAGCATAGGTGATGTATTATTGTTGTGTGATAGCTTGGTTCAAGAAATTGATTAGGTAAATGGTAAGTGGAAGCATTTATGGATTTGGAACAAAATTTGGAATGAACATGAAATTTAGCTCAATTAAATGATTTCATCAATTAAACATTGTGTATAATAGAATGTGTTAGTGAATTACATATTTGTAAATTAACATTCAAAGTTCAGTAAGTGATATATGAAATTAACATGAAAAGATTTATGATTGTTATTAATATTAATTCTGACATAAAGGGGATTCTTCAATATCGAATTGATTTAACGAATATATTGAGCATATGGATAGGTATGTATTGAGCCTCGTATACCCTAATTAGCTACTCAAAGATAATAATTTGAAAGTTTTTAATTTGGATGAAATTTTATAACTCGGTTTAATATGTCTATAAGTGTATTTATTCTGGTAATGCCTCGTACCCTATTCTAGCGTTGAATACGAGTAAGAGGTGTTACACTGTGACATCACCAGATTCGGCCCTAATGTTTAGGCCGGATTTGGGGTGTTACAGTGTATGTGCAAAAGTTGATTCTGCTTAAGGATTCTATTTAGACTATTGGAAGAATATCTTATCTAAATTTTTGCTTTACATTACTTGGGACGAGTAATGAATTAAGTTTGGGGGTGTGTAAACTCTAATTTATATAGGTATTTTTAGTAGTTTATGACACATTTCTGACATAAAAATAATATTAATCCCAAGTGTTTGATTACTAATTGGGAGAATTTTATTTATATTTCAATAATGAGTATGATTTAATAAATAATGTGATTTTATGCTATTTTGCATTAAATTTGTTCATAACTTAAATTATTTTATGTTATATATTGATCTTGACATTATTTTTTAATACAGTTGGACCAAGGAAATTATGCATGATTTATTTTTAAATTAAAGCTACATGGATGTCAAACACATGCAAAATGGGTCAAAAAGAGCTGATTTGATCCAATTAAAGAAGGGTTAATTGATGGACAAGTTTGGTAAATAATTGGGTCACCAAACCATCCAAACAAGGGAGAACAATCCCAATTTGGCAAAGACATTTGGAATGCTCAAAAATTCACTTTTAGGAGATTTATTGGAGGTCCATACACTAGCAAATGAATCAGAAAATAGAACACCAACTTTGCCCATGAAACCATCCACCCCTTGCTTGATTCAAGCATGATATCATGCATGAATCAAGCAACCAAACAACTCCCTTCTCCACTATTAATGGTCGGCCATGGGAAGGAGAAACCTAAGGGATTCACCATGCAATTTGTAGAAAACACACCTACCATCTTTCACTATAAATACCCATCTCCATTCCTCATTTCATAATCATTTTTCACTTTTCATTTCATTCTTTCATTTGTTCTTTTTTGCCCATACATAAGCATTCATGATCCTTTCTCCCTTAGCCAGCATAACCTTAAGAAGATACTTTCTTGGCCGGCCACCTTGAGAAACATCTTGCAGAGGAGAAACATGAGGATTGGAGGAAGCCACTAGGATCAAATTCTGTAGAATTCTTGAAACAATCAGAGTTTATCCTTCCTTATCTTAGTTTACTTCTAATCATGTTTGCAATGTGCTTTGTTATCTCGTCATCAACGATGGAAGCTTAAATTTGTTTAGCTAGAATGGTTGCATTATTTTAATAAAGTTTATTTAGATTGTGTTTATGATTTTCTCTGCCTCAATCGTTCATGTTTTCAATTAAACTCAAGTATGTATTTGATTCATATGTGATTGAATGCATTAGAATTAGTTGAGCAGCCCTAACTAGACGACGACTAATAGACGCAATAATTTAAAAGTTCATGCTTAATTTAGATCCTAACCCAACTAAATTGAAGGTTTATAATAACTCGAAAGAGTTTTATTATCTTTATAGTTTTTAAGGTTATGTGATTAAATTGTTTCAAACCTAACCCATCCCTGTTACTTCACATGAATTCTAAAAAACCCTTAGTTGAATATGATCAGTAAAATACATGTTTTCCTAAGTAAAAGATTCCGAAAGGACTTAATTTTGGTTTCAAACTCATCAAAGATCGAGTTGCCTTAGATTATTTTTCTAGAACATCGTAAGCATGATGAAAATGAACTAAGTTGAATAATGTGATTATTCTAGCCTATGCATGTTATTATTGTTGAAATTTGTGTTTTTGCTGCTAAACTCATCTCATACATTCTTATTAATAATCATACATAGGATAAATCACATTAGGGATCATCTTGCATCTAGTTAATTATTCTTTACATCCATCACTCAAAATATTGTGTTTTTATCACCAACTTGTGAGCTTTAATTTTACAATTAATTGATGTACATACACAACCATTGTGGAGATGATAACTCTTCTACTTATTACTTGATAACAACTATGTACACTTGCACAAATCACGCATTACACAAGGCTACCGGGGAGAAGGTCTTGTCAAAATCGATGCCTTCTTTCTATGTGTAGCCTTTCCCTACAAGTCTAGCTTTATGTGTTTCCACTTTCCCGTCTATATTTCTCTTCTTCTTGTAAACCCATTTACACCTTGTGAGTTTAATCCCAACTAGTAATTCTACAAGTTCCTACATCATATTGGATTTCATAGAATCCATTTCAGCATCCATAACCTGTTTCTAGAGCTTGAAATCAATGTCTACATAGCCTCCTCGTAAGTGAGTGGATCATCGTCCTCATGATTAGCTTTTGTATTATAAATGCTACCATCATAGATGAAAAAGTTCGGTTTCTTAGAAACTCTTCTAGTACGATGAATTATCCTATGTTGTTCATTATTTACAAGTCTTTCTACAACTTTATTGAGAATTGAACTTGGTGATTATTCTACAGCTCCTGAAAGTTTCTCGAGTACCACTTTAGTTCGAGGCTTAAAGTTATCCATATAACTTTCCTCGAGGAAAGTAGCATGAGTAGAAACTTTGATTGTCTTATCTTTTGAAATGTAGAATAATCAACCCTTTGTTCCTTTCTGATATCCAAAAAACATGCACAATTCTATCAGTTCATCCAAATTTTTTACATCCTTATCTAGAACATGTGCTGGACAACCCCATATTCGATAGTGATTTAAAGCATGTTTCTTTCCATGCCACAGCTCATAAGGTGTCTTACAAGTAGACTTGGTTGACAGATCATTCAGAATATAGCAAGCCATTTGCATCGCAGATCCCTAGAAGGAAGTAAGAAGTTGTGAATAGCTTAACAGTGAACGAACCATGTCAAGAAAGATTCTATTCCTTCTCTCATCTACACCATTTTGCTATGGAGTGCTCGGTGCAGTCAACTGGGATAAAATCTCATTCTCTGTGAGGTATCCTAAGAACTCATTGGACAAGTATTCCCCACCTCGATCAGATCAAAGATTCTTTATAGATAAACCTAATTGCTTTTCCACTTTTGCACGAAACTTTCAAAATTTATCAAAGGTTTTGCTTTTGCACTAAATTAGATAAACATATCCATATCGAGAATAGTCATCGATGAAAGTCACGTAATAATTATAACTTCCTTGGGCACTGATGTTCATGGGACCACATTCATTAGTGTGCACAAGTTCTAAAGGTTGGTTTGCCCTTATACCTTTCGCATTAAAGGCTCTCTTAGTCATTTTATATTCTAAGCAAGATTCAAATTGTGGAAGACTAACTTTCTTAAGCATACTTAAGGGATCATCTTTCACGAGTATGGTGATTCTTTCTTGGTTAATATGGCCAAGCCTTTAGTGCCATAGGTACTCCTTATTAGAGTGGGAAGTTTTAAGGTTTTTATTCACTATTTCAGTTTGAAGCATCAAGTAGTTATTTGGTTCAATAAAGTAGAGATTATTTTTCATCCATCTATTAAAGATTAAAAAAACAATTTTTGTGAATAACAATCCCTTTATTGAATGTCACAGTATAACTATTATAAAATAAACATGCTAAATAAATTAAATTCCTCTTGAATGTGATACATAAAATACGTTCTTTAAAATAATCTTCCTAAAATTATCAAAATGTGAATAACTATCATTTTGCTATCAAATACATCTGTCTCTACCTGTGGAGTAAACTGCTCCAATAGCAAAAACTAGTCATCTCCTTTTCTTTTTTGGTAATCACCAAGTAAAATGTATTGACTATAATGAAACTTTTGCTCTCGTGGCAAAAATGGAGATTGTATTGAGATTCTATTGAGATTTGATAGTGATTTGTCCTTAAAAGGGTGGTGTGATTCGGATTGGGTTGCTTGTTTGTTAACTCGACATTCCTTTATTGGTTGACTTATCTTTCTGGGACAATATTCTATTTCCTAGAAAAGTAAGAAACAACATATTGTTTATCATTCTTCCGTTGAGACTTGAATATAGGTCTATGGCTTCTGTTACTCGTGAGCTCAAGTGGCTGAAGGCCTTGCTATTGAGCTTAGGTGTTCATCATCCTAAAGTTATTCATTTATTTTGTGATAGTCAATCTACCTTGCATATTGCACATAATACTATATTTCACGAGCATACAAAACATATTGAAGTGGATTGTCACCTTGTTAGGGATGCAATCCAAGATGGGTTGACTGCACCTTTCTTTGTTCCGACCTCCGTTTAGTTGGCTAACATTTTTACAAAGGTGTTTGGTAAACTGTAAGTTGAATACCTTCTTAGCAAGTTGGACATTTATGATATGTATGCTCCAACTTAAGGGGGTGTTAGGATATTATTATAAGATATTATCTTTTATGAATATATTGTACATTACTATATACCTTTTAGGCATATATTTAGGAATATATTATATATCTTTCTTATTTCTATGTGACTACTGTTGTATAAATATTATGTATATTCTCGAGGTCTATCAATAAGATTAAAAAGGATTACCCTATTCTGGTCTTAACTCAATTTGAAATTTTTTCTAATCGAGTCGAGTGAAATGAAATTCAAGTTGAGCCGAATCAAGTGAAATTATTCGAGTTAAATTAAAAAAATTAAAGATATCAAATTAAAATCTTTTTACAGTATAATTAATTCCATGTTAGAGCACATAAATTAGAAACCATGTATATTTGAAAACTTTTTCAAAGTAAAATAAGAAAAAAAAAGATATTTGAATCATTAGTTAACTTATTTAGGCCCCAAAATTATTATTTTAGAAAATGTTTAAAATTTTAACTTTCTTTATATATTATTTAGATTGCTTTTAAAATTTTTATAATTTTTAAAAAAATATATAAATCTTCGAATATTTATAAATATTTTGAATTTTATAATTTTTTTATTTTCTTTACTAATTTTTGTTGAGAGAGATCAATTTACTCCTTTTCTAAATTGACAAGAACCAAAGGGATATTTATACCAATTTGTTTTTCGAATTAGTCAAATTATTTAAATTGTAAAATTTAACTCGACTTGAATTTGGAACTCGAATTACTTATTTGAGTTGGCTCAAAAAAATTAAATAAATCGATTTAGTTAACTTAAAGTTTAAATTTTTTTTCACTTTTTTCGAATCAAATCAAGTTTTACTTACATTAAACATAATTCGTTTAAAAAAAAACAAAGAAATGGTCTATATTATACTACATCAAGGAATGATGAAAATCTCACTAAATTTGAAATTTAAAAGCGGAACGGGAAGGAATGCTCTAAAACCTAATCTCATACCTCTTTTCCCTTTTATTGTAAGCACAATTTTACCTTTCATGCTCCTTTCTATTTTCCGCTTAAGCCCACCTTTTTAGACCCCAGCTTTCGCATGGCTGCGGACTTAAACCTCAAAGTCTTTTTATGTACCAAATCCAAGCTTAAAAAAATGATTAATAAAAATTAAATTATCCTGCACAATATAATTGAAAAAATTATATAATAAATATAATTATAAAATTTCAATTAAACATAAATGAAATTTTGATAGAATTAGTAAGGTTAATTATTTAGACATGATGATGTTTATGTTCAATTCATATTATGTATTTTTAAAAAAAAATTGATTTTATATATTTTATGTTTAACACATCAAAAGAAAATAAAGGGTAAACTATTTGGAACAATTCGTTTTTCAGTGTTGTTAGAAACAGGGGTTTCAGGGGCACAAATTCGATGAACGAATCTATAAATATTATTATTTAATATTTGTGAGTCTAATATAGTGTTATAATAAATTTTGATTTGACAATTTATGTTATTTAATCGAATAATTAGGTTCAAGTGGTAAATCTTTAAACTCAAGTGGGCTAAAAAATGAGGTATTAAGACCTCGTTTCAATAAACTGAGCCCGTAGATATTATATAAGATATTTATGGAGCGTTATTAGGGTAATATTAAAATTTAGTTAAGAAATTTTAAAGTTTAAATAGTTAATTAAGTGAAAATGGTTAAACTGCAAAAGATGCAAAAGTTGAATTCTATATGTTAAATGAGTCAAATGGGTAAGAAATTTTAAATTAAAAGACTTAGTGGGTAATTATACCATGTATATTGATAGTGGACAATGATGGGTATGGTTTTGTCATTTTTAAGGTTATTACTATTAGGGTAAAATGGTAATTAATTAATAAATTAAGATAAAATAAAGATGAAAACAATGTCATCTTCTCCAAGTAAATGGACAACCAAATTTTCCATGGAAAGAAACCAAATCATTCGACCATGCTTGATTCTTCATGCATGGTGAATAAATTTTGCCCCGTTTTTAGTAATTTTTATGTTTTTGAGCTCGTATTTGCTTAATCTAGCTAACTCAAGAGTCAAATTGTAAAATTTTTAAATTTTATAAATTGTGCCATGAATGAATTTAATATGTTTTTGAAGTTTTATGATAAATTGATAAGCTTGGTTGTTAAATAAACAAGTTTTGTTTTGTGATTTTTTATAATTTTAATGTTTAGGGATTAAATTATTGAAATAGTAAAGTTTAAGGTAAATTGTGCGAAATGAGGAAAAACATGGGCTGATATGGAACCCTAAGAAAATTGTTTAACATGAAATTTTTTTAATTGGGGTGAAATTTCAAGTTTTGGGTTTAGCAACTAAATTGCATAAAAGCTAAAATATTACGAGTAATTTTGTAAATTTCCCAATAATAAGAGTTATAAGTTAAATTAATTATTTTAAGTTATTGAATGGTTTAATTGAGTGACATTATTATTTAGAACACAAAATGAACCAAACGGATTAAAATCGAGGAAAAGTTTAGGGTTGGATTAGCCATCGACTTCGTTATTACAACTATATTTGTCGAGGTAAGTTTGTATAAGGAGGGAAATTATTATTTTCCATTTTTGAATGAATGTAAATAGTTATTTATGCTATGTTTAAATCAATTGATAAATATGTGATAAATTATTATTATTATTATTATTATTATGGATCAAATAGAGGAATTAATCAAATTAAAGGACATGTGAACTATTACTAATGTATTTGGTGATTATGAATTATAGATTGTCTATTTAAATTTTACAATGATTAAGGTGAGTTCATAGTGTTTGTTGAGTAAATTATAAGTTTCTTGAAAATAAGTTATATTTGCTGGTAAATTGTATAACTACATGTGAAAGTTCATATGTTGTTATAGTATATTAAATATTGAAATCAATTTCATATGAAACTGATTAATGGATGGTGATGATCCTTGTGATGTCACATTTACAGTATGAATATATTTTGAATTCATATTATGTGTACGGATGTGATGAAGTGCCCTTGATTGATAAATAAGTATAAAGGAAATGGATTACATCAAATGTCTGGATGAACGTAGTAATCGCTAGGATACGATTAGCATGCTAATAGGGTTAGTATGTGCGCTTGTATGTGATTTGCACTTCGGTGCCTTTGTATACACTTCAGTGCCCTTACTTGAATATTTGTGCCCTTTTTTGCACTTCGATGCCCCTATTATGCATCTATGATGCCTCCAGTGTGCTGTAGTTACTCGAGTATCCAAGTCAAGTTACTAGTTAATTGGGCGATGAAATAATTGAATTGCAATCTATTTATGTGCTTATATATAATATGGCATATTTATGGTATTGGTAAGTGAAGGATATTGCAACGGGTTTCTTAGTTACAAGTATAGTTTGTTTCCTAGAGTAAATATGATTTATGGTATGGATAAGTCCTTGGAAATGGACTTTGTGTTGACGTATTTGGATTAGAAAGGTAACATTTGAATTATGTGGATGAATAATTTATATAGTGAAATTATTTTCATTATATGAACAAGTAATTAAAGTTTCACAGAGTATATAACTATCTAAAATGATCTATGATTTAGAGTAAGGATATGGAACATATGATAAGCATGGTTAAAAGAAAATGAAGGTATATTGTAGTCATATGATAGATGAATGGTGAAATTGAAATGCTTGGTATGTTATATGCCTTGAATAGGTCGAAATTATATGCGTATTGCTTCAGCTACTAACCTTGTGAGGTTGGTGTATAGGAAAAGGGAAATATGATTTATGGCTAAATGGAATTACTCATAGTTGATTAATTTATTACAACTGGTGAGTTTAACTCCTTTTATACGAGCTTACTAAGCATTAGTTGCTTATATAGTTCTTTTATTTGTTTTGTAGATCACCAGAAAGTTCGAACTGTTGGAAGCTTTGTCGGAGTACAATCACACTATCCATCGAAATACTTTGGTAGCTTTTGAACATATTGAAATGGTTATAAGTGGCATGTATAGTGTAACGCCCCAAAATTCTAGTATTTAATTTTTGTATGTTTTGACACAACTACTTGATTGCTTCAGTGGTTAAGTAATTTGGGTGTGTTTGGGAGTGTTTGAGGAGCCTGGGTTCAAGTCTTAGCCTTGGCAAAATTTTTAGTTCTTCCCTAAAAATGAATTTGGATGCTAATTTGTAGGCTTTATAAGTAATAGTGTTTATTTTATGTCACAAAAAGGGCTTGTGGTCTAGTGGCAAGGTGGAGTATTGTGTATCTGTGAGATTTGAGGTTCAAGTCCTAGGGTGCACAATGGATTGTTATTTTGCTGCTTGAGCTGTGAAGGTGGCAGAGCTGGAGTGGAATACTATCGAAGGAAGTTTGAACTGGTCATGGAAGGAGTTGAGGAGAAATTGGTGGAGTGATAAGGGGAGAGATTTGTGTCGAAAATCGAGGAGTTGAGGAGAGGAAGAGTTGTCCTGAATTGGGACTCTGGCACTCAAGGAATTTCGGCTAAGGGGAATGCAAGTGTCGAATTCGTCATTCTAGCCATTTGGTGTTGGAGTGTTTCTCTCTTGTACAGGTGAAAATTTTGGTCAGTTTTTGCTTTTGGCATTTGGTATTGATTTTGGCAAATTTCAAGTTGTTTTTGTTCATCTCTATTTTTTTCCCCTCCTTTTTGCTTTTGGCTGAATCTCTCTATTGCCTTTCTTCTTGTTGGCCGAACCTCTTTCTCCTTCTCTACTATTCTCTGCCGAAAGTTTCCTTCCTTTTTCCCTCCCCACTTTGCTACTTACTTTCTCGTCCTTATTTTCCCAAACCCCAACATCCACTCTTTCTTCTTTAGGCTGAATTCTTGTGGCCGAATTCTACATCTAGTTTCCCTCATATTTCGTTTCTTTTTCTCCTTACCCATTCGGTTTTCCTAATGAACTTCTTCCCCTCTTGTTTCCTCTGATCATTGTTTTCCCTTTCCTTTTTGGGGCCAATCGTCAGGCTACTTCTCGCCATTGTACTCTCGCATGTTCGGTAAGTATAGTAAAATAAATGTTTTTCCCTTATCAAATTGATTTAAGTGCTTATCAATTACAGTTAGTGCCTAGGAATCTTGAGAAGGGACAAGGGTTGGCGAATACCTGAGTAAACGAACCGTTCTTCTTCGCTCGATCGTAGTTGGGTAAGTGAGCGATCTTGACGACTTAAGTGTAATTAACTGTGTAACGGTGTAATCGATTAACGAAGTTGATTGCCAAATATAGGTTTGGGGTCCGTGGATTTAACGCGTCTTCACAATCAGGTGTGTATCCACACCATCTTTACTTTAAATCGGCAAAAGTCGAAAAGCTGAAAACACGGCAACCGTGGCCACATGAGCGTGCAACCGCTTCTGTAGAAAATCGAGCCCACGAAACTGGGTGTTGGATGGTAGAGGCCTCCATGGGTGTTGCCTTGGGCTTAGGCCGTAAAATTTCCAAAATACCCTCGATAGGTAAAATTACCAAAATACCCTCGATAGGTAAAATTACCAAAATACCCTCAATGGGTAAAATTACCAAGATGCCCTCGATGGATAAAATTACTAAAATACTCTTGATGGGTAAAATTACCAAAATACCCTCGATGGGTAAAATTACCAAAATACCCTCGATGGGTAAAATTACCAACATACCCTCGATGGGTAATATTACCAAAATACCCCAAAAGGGTAAAAATTACTAAAATACCCTTAAAGGGTAAAATTATTAAAATACCCTCGAAGGGTAAAATGACCGTTATACCCCTAGGAGAATAAATGACTGTTATGGCTTTATGCTATGTATGACTGTATGCTTTATGACGTTTATATGACTATTATTGAGTATGAAATATTGCTTGCATCTATAATTTATGACATGACATACTGCATGGGTTGGGAGTTTGGTATGGAGGAAGTTTTGTTTCTGGTGGCTTTCCTAGAAATACTGATACTGGTGGCTCTGCCACAATTACCGTTACTGGTGGTGTTGCCACATATACTGTACTGGTAGCTCTGCTGCGTTATTATTATTGGTAGCTATGCTGCACTATTAGTGTGTGGGCTAGGTGGGTCAACTTTGTCTCCACATGGTGTGTTGGTTGGATTGGGGTGGGTTTTGCATTCGTGCACCATACTAATACTGTATTAGGATTTGGCCCACACTGTTTCTTTATTGCGCTAAGGCCCACACTGTACTGAGTTTGATTAGGGCTCAAGCCCAGATTGATACTACGTGGTGGGGGATTACACACTAAGTTCTCGTAACTCACCATTTTCTTCTGACTGTGTAGGTAATCCTCATCCTTAGTTGATTTGGAGCTGCGAGGGACTCGGAGGTGGCCACACGTTCACTAATATTCTATTCTAGACCAATTATTAAAATTTTACTTTGGGCTGACTTTTATGTAATAAGGCCTCTGGTATTTTAAATTTTATTTTAATTGGGTTCTTAATTTTGTATTTTGAATTGTTTAATGGATACAAATAAGTTTTCACAACAAAAAACTAGTTTTCAAGGCAAACGCGTATTTTCAACTTCAAGACAACTGTAAATAGAGTAGCTTCCGCAAATTTAAACCTGCAATAACAAACCGTTTTACCGTGTGGTGTATTTTTATAACTTACCAAATGGTGCCAAGAAGTAAAAACTAATTGGATTTTTACTGAATGATTTTCCCCATCAAACTTTGATTTCATAAAACTCTTTCATGTGACAAGTCAGATTCGGCCATAACGTGTAGGCCGAGTTTGGGGTTTTACATTTAGTGGTATCAGAGCCAGGTTACAAAACTCAGCTGTGGAATAGGTTTATTTGAAAATAGCTGAAATTCTTGGAAACTATTTTGAATTATTCCTTAAGGTTACAAGAGTGGCACACCAAGTCTCCAGTGCCAAATCTGTAAGTCCCTATATACTGTAGATTTTTTTAACTGAAAAACACTGAGGGATTACTATAGATAATAGGACTGTACTATGAAACTCTAGATAGATGAAACTGAAACCGTAGGAGACTGTAAACTGTAGTGAGACCTCGATCCGCGAAAACAAACCTCGCATGAGTATTTTCCATAATACATTTGTTAATAATTACTGAAATTATAAG
This sequence comes from Gossypium hirsutum, assembly GCF_007990345.1. Classification (NCBI taxonomy): domain Eukaryota; kingdom Viridiplantae; phylum Streptophyta; class Magnoliopsida; order Malvales; family Malvaceae; genus Gossypium; species Gossypium hirsutum. Next base: position 23,690,621 of record NC_053439.1, read on the forward strand.
CTAATACATAAGACTTTTTAAACAGATAAGCGCATATAGAAATGAGCACAAGAGGTACTCACGAAAAGGGTACACGGGGCCGCGGTAGAGGCCGAGGAAGTGCTCAGGCCGGATCGTCGACATCGGCCATATGCCTATAGGGGAAGCACCAGCCTCTCTAGTAATTGAGACGGGGTCTTTTGATCGAGCATCTGGGGATGATGCCTTATCCCAAGCAATGCTCGGCGTTCTAGAGAAGGTTGCTGGAGCTAGTACTGGAGCAATGGGCCGAGGGTTAATTTTATAATTACTTTGGTCTAATGGAGTGAAAGTTTTTACAGGTATTTCTGGTGTAGCCCCAAATGTGGCGGAGTACTGGTTGGAGGAGACCAAATGAATAATGGATGACCTTGACTGTACCATGGAGCAAAAATTAAAGGGGGTAGTGTCCTTACTGCGAGATGAGGCCTAGCAATGGTGGCTTACCGTGAGAGAGGGTACGCAGGCCGATTGTGTGACGTGGGATTTCTTTAAGCCAGCTTTTCAAGGGAAGTACGTGGGCACGAGTTGCGTGGACGCCCGCAAAAAGGAATTTTTGAGCCTGACCCAAGGGGGTAAGACAGTGGCAAAATATGAGGCAGAATTCTTGCGGTTTAGTCGGTATGCTTGAGGGATAGTAGCAACTGACTAGAAACGCTATGTACATTTTGAGGATGGTCTACGAGACGAGTTAAGGGTATTGATATCTTCATAGAGGGAGCGAGATTTTGCTGCTCTTATAGAAAAGGCAAAGATTGCTGAAGAAGTGAAGCGCTCGGAGCGCCAAAATTGTGAAAAGGATAAGGGTAGGAATAAGAGGGATTTTGGGCCCTCAAGTTTTTCTGGGAGGTTTGTTAAGAAGGAGAGGTTTGATGGGCCGGTTCGGACTAGAGTCCTATTGCTATTGCTAGGTCGCAGCCTTGTGCTGGTTGTCGGAGACCTCACCAGGGTGAGTGTTTGAAGAGGACTGGCACGTGCTTTAGATGTGGGTCCATGGATCATCGCATTAAGGATTGTGCTTAGAGGCCAGTTTAGATACAAGCTGCAGGACTAGGGCATGTTTAGCCAGTGAGAGGTGGTCAGCAGCCACTGAGAGGCCGTGGGCAAGTCAGAGGTGGAAACGGTATGGGATGAGGTTGTGGAGCCCCAAGCAGAGGTACTGGTGATACGTCTCGCCAGCTCTGGTGTATGTTGCCCGTCACCGAGAAGATGGTGACGCCCCTGACGTAATAACTGGTACGTTCTTAATTCGTAATGTACCCTACACTGCTTTGATTGATATTGGGTCTACACATTCATACATTGCATGTATTGTGTCTAGCACCTTGGGTATTCTTTGTGGGAATACTTGTAGCACCCCTTACCCGAGACTGTTGTCAAAGTCAAGCATGACGCGTTACCTGACTTAACTTACTAATTCAGAGCATAAAAATTTGCTTTTAAAATTAATTCACTCATGTTCAATCATCATGTCCCTAAAAAGGACCCTCGAGACCCTAAAACATGGAACAAAAATATTTCAGGTCCAAACCGAGAATATTAAAAATTCTTCGAATACTTAAACAAGCCAAAATTATATATTTCACTATTTACAGTAAAACTGTCTATCTGCATTACAATCACTAATTTATTTATAACTTGAGTTAAAAAACTCAAAATTAATAGTCGTTAATTTTCCCTGAAACTATAATCATGTAACTTCTTACCATAAAATATTCAGAATTTTTGGCTTAGCCAATTAGTACATTTTATTCGTTAAAGTCTCGCCTATTTCACTGCTTGACAGTTCTGACCTATTGTCACTAAAAATCAATTATCACATTGTACAGAATTCATATAATTTTATAGTTTGTTTATTTTGAAAATAGACTCACTAAAGAATCTAGAAATATAAATTATGACCCATAATTATTTCTGTACAATTTTTAATGACTCTCTAAAGTCAGAACAGAGGACTTCAAAAACCATTCTGACCCTGTATCACTAAAATTCAAATATCTCAAAATATAAAATTTATTTTCCTACACCATTTACTTGATGTAAAATTAGACTCAATAAAATTTTTTTGCCTACACCATTTCTTTGCCTACACCAGTTATATTTCTAGCAGACTTGATGGAGCTACCGTTTGCTGAATTCCACTTAATCTTGGGGATGGATTGGTTGGTTAAACACTGTGCTAATTTGGATTGTGCTGCTAAGCATATGATATTAAAGAGTATTAAGGATGAGGAGGTGGCTATGATTGGGGAACGAATGGACTTACTGTCTAATGTGATCTTTGCTTTAAGGGAATAAAAACTGGTTCGCAAGGGTTGTGAGGCGTTTTTAGCTTTTATTAATTTATCTGAAGCTAAGGGTCCTTATGTTGGAGATGTTAGAAGTGTTAAGGAGTTTTCCAATGTTTTTATTGATGAGCTCCTTGGCTTGCCTCCGAACTGTGAAGTTGAATTTGTTATTGAGCTCCTGCCTATAACAGTTCCAGTGTCTATCACCCCTTATAGGATGACACCAAAGGAGTTGGTGGAATTAAAAGCTCAAATCCAAGAGTTGTTAGATTGAGGATTTATTCGACCTAGTGTGTCTCCGTAGGGAGCACCAGTGTTTTTCGTTAAGAAAAAGGATGGGACCATGCGCATGTGTATCGACTATCGACAATTGAATAAACTGACTGTTAAGAATAAGTATCCTTTGCCGAGGATAGACGATTTATTTGATCAGTTGCAAGGAGCTTCAGTTTTCTCCTAGATAGATCTTCGTTCTGGGTACCATCAGTTAAGAGTTAAGGAGGCTGATGTATTTAAGACTGCATTTAGGACTCGTTATGGACATTACGAGTTCCTAGTGATGCCATTTGGGCTGACGAATGCACCAGCTACCTTCATGGACCTAATGAACCGAGAATTCCAACCCTACTTAGATCGGCTCGTACTAGTCTTCATAGACGATATTTTGGTGTATTCGAAAACTGAGGATGAGCATGATGCACATCTCCGAGTTGTTTTGTAGATCTTAAGGGAGAAACAACTGTATGTTAAGTTCAGCAAGTGTGAGTTTTGGCTACGAGAAGTGACTTTTCTGGGTCACGTGGTGTCTGCCGAGGGGATTAGGGTTGATCCTCAAAAAATTGAAACTGTACTAGATTGGAAACTACCTAAGATCGTATCTGAGATTCGAAGCTTTCTGGGTCTAGCAGGTTATTACAAACGTTTTGTTGAGGGGTTTTCCTTAATTGCTGCACCCCTGAGTAAGTTGTTGCGAAAAAGGGGTACCATTTAACTGGACTGATAAGCAGTAAGAAAGTTTTGAGAAATTGAAGAAATTTCTAACTGAGGCCCCTGTCTTATTATAGCCAAAGTCAGGAAAGGAATTCACTATTTACAGTGATGCATCACACGTTGCTTTGGGTTGTATGCTGATGTAGGAGGGTAAGGTGGTGGCTTATGTGTCTTGGCAGCTTAAGCCTCACGAGGCAAATTACCCTACTCATGACTTGGAGTTAGCTGTGGTGGTGTTTGCTTTGAAAATCTGGAGGCACTATCTCTACAGTGAGAAGTGTACTATCTACACGGATCATAAGAGTCTTAAGTACGTCCACACTCAAAAGGAGTTGAATCTTAGGCAGCGAAGATTGAATACCATCCTGGTAAGGCTAACATGGTAGCTCACGCCTTAAGCCGTAGGGTTGTATCTAAACTTAGAGCGATGTTTGCTCGTCTTAGCTTGTTTGATGATGGTAGCTTGTTGGCTGAGTTACAAATTAGACCAACGTGGACTGAACAGATTAAGGGTCAACAGATGTTGGATAAGTCACTGGTTCCTCATTTTCGTCAGGTTGAGAATGGGGAAACTTCAGATTTTTGGTTGAATAATGAAGGAGTACTGTGTTTCTGTGGAAGAGTCTGTGTAACTAGGGGTAATGATTTGAGGCAGTCTATACTGCGAGAGGCGTATAGTAGTCCTTATGCTATGCATCCAGGCTAGAATAAATTGGATCGAGATCTTCGTGAGTTGTACTAGTGCCCTCGATTGAAGCGTGAAGTAATCGATTTTATGGGTAAGTGTCTAACTTGTCAGCAAGTGAAGGCTGAACATCAGTTACCTTCAGGGTTACTTCAGCCAGTTAAAATTCCACTTTGGAAGTGGGAGAGAATAACCATGGATTTTGTGAGTGGGCTACCTTTGACGCCTACTAAGAAGGATTTGGTATGGGTTATTGTGGATCAATTGACTAAATCTACCCGTTTTATACTTGTCCGTACTGATTACTCCTTGCAGAAGTTGGCTAAACTGTATATGGCTAGGATTGTAAGATTGCATGGGGTACCGGTTTCTATTATATTAGATAGAGATCCCCGGTTTACATCTCAATTTTGGAAGAAGTTACGCGAGGCCTTGGGTACAAGACTGGACTTTAGTACTGTGTTTCATCCGTAGACAGATGGTCAATTTGAGAGGGTGATTCAGATTTTGGAGGATATGTTAAGGTGTTGTGCATTGGAATTCTAAGGCAACTAGGAAGATTGTTTGCCGCTAGTAGAGTTTGCGTACAATAATAGATATCAGTCTAGTATTCAAATGGCACTGTACGAAGCATTATATGGTCGTAGGTGTCGTACCCCTACCTATTGGACTGAGTTGGGCGAGCGGTGAGTTCTGGGGCTAGAGTTGGTTGCTGATACCAAGGAGAAGGTAAAACTAATTCGGAATCAGTTGAAGGAAACGTCTGATAGGCAAAAGTCTTACGCGGATCTTAAACGCATAAAGATTGAATATTCTACGGGGGATTATGTGTTTCTCAAGGTTTCTCCTTCGAAGAAGATACTTAAGTTTGGACGGAAGGGTAAGCTTAGCCCTAGGTCTATTGGGCCTTACCGTATATTGAAGCGTGTGGGACCGGTCGCTTATCAACTTGATTTGCCTCTAGAATTAGACTGAATTCATGATGTGTTCCATGTCTCCATGCTGAGACGTTACCGCTTTGATCCCACACACATTGTTCGAGTTGAGGAAATCCAGGTTAGGCTAGATTCGACCTTCGAGGAGGAACCAGTGCAGATTTTGGACCGTGAGGTTAAAGTATTAAGGAAGAAGTCTATTCCTTTAGTCAATGTGCTATGGCTTAATCAGAGTTCAGAGGATGCCACGTGGGAACCAAAAGTGGGGATGCGATGACAATACCCTCATCTTTTCTGATTAGGTAAATTTCAGGGTCGATATTTCGTTAAAGGGGGTAGAGTTGTAACGCCCCAAAATTTTAGTATTTAATTTTTGTATGTTTTGACACAACTACTTGTTTGATTCAGTGGTTGAGTAATTTAGGTGTGTTTGGGAGTGTTTAAGGAGCCTGGGTTCAAGTATTGGCCTTGGTAAAATTTTTAGGTTCCTTAAAAACGAATTTGGATACTAGTTTTTAGGCTTTATAAAGAATAGTGTTTGTTTTATGTCACAAAAAGGGCTTGTGGTCTAGTGGTAAGGTGGAGTGTTGTGTATTTGTGAGGTTTGAGGTTCAAGTCCTGAGGTGCGCAATGGATTGTTATTTTGCTGCTTGAGTTGTGAAGGTGACAGAGTTAGAGTGGAATACTACCGAAGGAAGTTTGAACTGGTCATGGAGGGAGTTGAGGAGAAATCAATGGAGTAATAAGGGGAGAGATTTGTGGAGAAAATCGAGGAGTTGAGGAAAGGAGGAGTTATGCCGAATTGGGACTCTAGCACTCAAGAAATTTCGGCTAAGGGGAATGCAGGTGCCGAATTGGTCATTCTAGGCATTCGGTGTTGAAGTGTTTCTCTATTGCACTGTTGAAAATTTTGGTCAGTTATTGCTTTTGGCGTTTGGTACCGATTTTGGCAAATTTCGAGTTGTTTTTGCTCATCTCTATTTTTCCCCTCCTTTTCACTTTTTGCTGAATCTCTCCATTGCCTTTCTTCTTGTTGGCCGAACCTCTGTCTCCTTCTCTACTCTTCTTTGCCAAAAGTTTCCTTCCTTTTTCCCTCTCCACTTTGCTGCTTACTTTCTCGTTCTTATTTTCCCAAACCCCAACATCTACTTTTTCTTCTTTAGGCCGAATCCTTGTTGCCAAATTCCACATCTAGTTTCCCTCATCTTTCGTTTATTTTTCCTAATCAACTTCTTCCCCTCTTGTTTCTTTTGATCATCGTTTTCCCCTTCTTTTTTGGGGCCAATCGTCAGGCTACTTCTTACCGTAGTACTCTCGCACTTTCGGTAAGTATGGTAAAATAAATGCTTTTCCCTGATCAAATAAATTTAGGTGCTTCTCAATTACAGTTTGTGCATAGGAATCTTGAGAAGGGACGAGGGTTGGCGAATACCTGAGTAACCGAACCGTTCTTCTTCCCTCGATCATAGTTGGGTAAGTGAGCGATCTTGATGACTTAAGTGTAAATAACTGTGTAATAGTGTAATCGATTAACAAAGTTGATTTCCAAATATAGGTTCAGCGTCCATGGATTTAACACGTCTTCACAATCAGGTGTTTATCCACACCATCTTTACTTCGAATCTGCACAAGTTGAAAAGCCAAAAACACGACAACCGCTCCCACATGAGCGTACGACTGCTTGTACGGAAAACTAAGCCCACAAAACTGGGTGTTGGATGGTAGGCACCTCTATGGGCATTCCCTTGGGCTTAAGCCGTAAAATTACCAAAATACCCTCGATGGGTAAAATTACCGAAATACCCTCGATGGGTAAAATTATCGAAATACCCTGAAGGGTAAAAATTACCAAAATACCTCTAAAAGGTAATAATTACTGAAATATCCTCGAAGGGTAAAATTACCGAAATACCCCTAAAAGGTAGAATGACCGTTATACCCCTAGGAGAATAAATGACTGTTATGGCTTTATGCTATGTATGACCGTATGCTTTATGACATTTATATGATTGTTACTGAGTATGACATATTGCATGCATGTATAATTTATGACATGGCATACTGCATGCGTTGGGATTCTGGTATGGAGGAAGTTCTGTTTCAGGTGGGTCTGCCACACATACTGATATTGGTGGCTCTGCCATAATTACCGTTACTAGTGGCGTTGCCACATATACTGTAAGCGTTATTATTATTGGCAACTATGCTACAATATTAGTGTGTAGGATGGGTGGGTCGACTTTGTCCCTACATGGTGTGTTGGATTGGTACGGGTGGGGTGTTGGCTGGATTGGGGTGGGTTTTGCATTCTTGCACCATACTGATACTGTATTAGGCTTAGGTTCACACTGTTTCTTTATTGGGCTAAGGCCCACACTGTACTGAGTCTAATTAGGGCTTAGGCCCAGACTGATACTACGTGATGGGGGATTACACACTGAGTTCTCGTAACTTACCCTTTTTTTCTGACTGTGCAGGTAATCCCTATCCTTAGATGATTTGGAGCTACGAGGGACTCGGAGGTGGCCACACATTCGCTAATATTCTATTCTAGACCAGTTATTAAAATTTTACTTTGTGGTGACTTTTATAGAATAAGGCCTCTGGTATTTTAAATTTTCTTTTAATTGGGTTTTTAATTGTTTATTTTGAATTGCTTAATGGATACAAATAATTTTTCACAACAAAAAACTAATTTTCAAGGCAAACACGTATTTTCAACTTTAAGACAACTGTAAATATAGTAGCTTCCGCAAATTTAAACCTACAATAACAAACCGTTTTACCGTGTGGTGTTTTTTTTATAACTTACCAAATAGTTCTAAGAAGTAAAAACTAATTGGATTTTTACTGAACAATTTTCCCCATCAGACTTTGATTTCATAAAACTCTTTTATGTGACAAGTTAGATTCGGTCGTAACTTCTAGGCCGAGTTTGAGGTGTTACTTATAGGGTGGAATGTCTATTTGGTTTGTAGTTGATTATGTCAAGCCTTGGTGTCCCTTAATGTTTTTGTTGATGGTATATATATGATGTGCATTTATATGATGTTAATGCTTATGCATGGGCTTTTGAATTTAGGAAGGAAATGAATGAAATTATGATGTTAAATTGATTTTAGGTTAAATGTTTGAAATGTGGTACCTTTGCATGGCACATTGGTTTGTTATTTAGGTGTTGAATGGATGAGATTGTTGTCTTTTGTGGTTAGGTAATTTCTTGGCATGAATTGAATTTGCTAAGATGAGATTATTACCATTATTGAGATAAGTATCGATACTTTGGCATTTAGTATTGTTGCATGTGAAATGATATGAGATTTTGTAAAAGTATACACGTTGATTCAAGTAATAAAGTGATGAGTGAGTATTGTTCCCACGAGGATATAATTGAGCCACAAAAGTGGTCTAATTATTATAATAAAATGCAATTAATGCTATAGAAAAGTCAATGATAAATATGTGGTGGCAATTAGTGCAATAATGGTGTCAGCAATATGTGATATGAATGAATAACCTGAAATGTTATGACTAAAGTGAAAGTAGAAATGTAACGGCAATAATGAGAGCGATTATCCGAATAAATTGTAAATAAAGAAATAAACAACTAAATATGCTGTGACAAAGATACTACTTCAAAGAATAAAATGTAGAGATGCTGGCTAATCATGATATTAGGCAAAGGTATTATTTACCTGGTTGTAATAATGGCTGGCATTACTTATTATTGGCATTTTATTAAATTATGCTATGATTGAGGACTCAATGGCAAAACTCAATTGTTGTTGCTTTTTTATTTCTGTTGGTTGTTACTTTGATTTGTGCAGAAGAGCTTTGTGCCATTTATGTCACACCTGGTTCCAGTGCGTCTGAGCGATAATTTCCTTCTGGATTTCTTTAGTGTATTAGCAATTACCTTAACAATCAAGATGCTTTTTATATGCCACATGATCTTTGATGGAAATGTCTTGGATGTGGATGAGTATGTTTAGAGAGCACATAAATTTGCATGCTCTGATAGTATATAAATGAATCATGTGTTTTATTTACTAGAACCACCAGGCCTAAACGAGTTATACCCTCGGGAGTTTAGTAGGGCTTTGCCTCTTGTACTTCTTTACATTGGCTTCCTTATTGTTCTTCTTGTCTACTCTATCTTATATTGTTTGACTGTAAAAGGTGCACTTTGGCTTGAGGCTATTACATTTGTTGCGATTATAACTCTTGACTGGAGCACGGAAGCATGCTTGTATAGGTTTCAACTTTTTAAAAATAATATTATTGTACTTATTGTTGCTGGAACTACATAGATTTTTCTCATTTACTTTGGAGTTTATTATTGGTACTTGGGGCATTGTATTAGCTATGCAGTTGTAGCATCTGCCTTATTAGGTGCGGCGCTTTTTTGCCATCTTTCAGCCACAAACCCGTTAGCTGCTCGAAGAGATGCCTTGCAGAGCACCGTGATTCGTCTAAGGGAAGGTTTTCATAGGAAGGAGTATAATAGTTCTTCTAGTTCATTTGATGGAATTTCTTCGATCTTAATTATCTTGTATGAGAATGTCTACAATCGAATTAAAAAAATTTTAGATTTAGTTATAAGGATTAATCGATAGAGATTTTAATTGACAGAAGTTTAATTCAGTCGAGTGTATCATCTTGAGGCCACCTATTCTGTTCGTGAAAAAGAAAGACGTGATGATGGGATTGTGTAGAAATTATCAACGATAAAATACATTGTGATAAAATGAAAGACAAGTTTAAATCGTTGTCCTGTATTGAAGATCTATTCAATCGACTAAAAAGTGTTAAATTATTTTTACTGATAGATCTCCTGTCTAATTACCATCAATTGTGATTTAAAGATGTAGATGTGTTGAAAATAACATTTAAAATATATGACACTATGAGTTCAGGTTATGATTTTCAGATTAATTAATATTCTCGCAACATTAATGGATCTGAAAAATCAAGCCTTTTAACCACATATTGATAGATTAATCACTAAGAATCTTTCAATAATTGTATTGCCAAGGATGAATTCATTATAAGAAAACTATTAAATTTCTTTGATCAGATAAGTGCCAACAAAGTTTTGACCAATTGAAAATTCTATTGACAGAAGTTTTAACTTAAACTCAGTCTACATTAGGGAAGATATTCAGTGTCGACGGTGGTGTTTAACTGGTAACTTTGAATTATGCTTGTTCGATTAGTATAGAAATAAGAGTTAAATTGTTAATTCTTCAGAGAATTTATGAGATGCATAAAAAAATTGAATTTGTTAGCTAAACTGGAATAGATTCAGAATAATAGATTGCTAATACAGTACAAATTGGATAATAGTTTATATTTCTGAATCCAAATGTATGAATTGAATAATTCTGAGATTATAAAGAGATATTAGAAGAGGCTTATTGCAGTGTTTGTTTGTTTCAGTTAGATATGTCAAACTGTGAAATGATTTGAGATGAAGTTACCGGTAACTGGGAATAAAACGTAAAATTTTAGAGTTTGTATCGAGATATCTAGTATGTCAAAGTTGAATATCAAGTCCTATTTGAGATGTTATGGTTTGTTATAATTTTTTATGGGATATGAAGGTGAGTTGATGGGTTTCGTATCTAAACAATTGTTGACGTTGAGGAAGGGAGAATCGATTAGGATTATTATTGTCAGATTAATGAAAATGGCACATTTTTTTATTATTCTATTCAAAGAAAATTATTCGTTTGAAAGCTAGTTGAGTTGTATGTACCCATAATTCATGAAGCTATGGTGTAAATAGATGGAAAGTCAAGACGGGTAATTTAGATTCTGGAGGATGTATATTACCGTGATATATCATCGAGTTCTAAGGTAACTAGGAAAATATTTACCGTTGGTTGACTTTGTTATAATAACCGTTATCAGTCTTGTCATGATAATCATTGGCAAACATATTTCACTTATAAGACAGAAGAATGTATAAGTTTATAGTAACCAAACTCATTTTAGGTAAGAAATTTTGAGGACGAAAATTTTTAAAGGGGAAGAGTTGCAATAGTTCATTTTTTAGTAGTGTTAGAAACAGTGGTTTCAGGGCCACAAATTTGATGAAAAAATATATAAATATTATTATTCAATATTTACGAGTCTATTATAATGTTATAATAAGGTTTGATTTGATAATTTATGTTATTTAATCGAATAGTTAGGTTCAAGCGGTAAATCTTTATAGTCAAGTGGGTTTAGAAAATGAGGTATCAGGACCTCGTTTCAATAAACTAAGCCCGTAGATATTTTAGAAAATATTTACGAACCGTTATTAGGGTAATATTAAATTTTGGTTAAGAAATTTTAGTGTTTAAATAGTAATTAAGTGAAAAGGGCTAAATTGTAAACTATGCAAAAGTTGAATTCTATATGTTAAAGGAGTCAAAGGACTTAGTGGGTAATTATACCATGTGTATTGGTAGTAGACAAGGATGGGCTTGGTTTTCTCATTTTTAAGGTTATTACTATAAGGGTAAAATGGTAATTAATTAATAAATTAAGATAAAATAAAGATGAAAACAATATCATCTTCTCCAAGTAGATGAACAGCCAAATTTTCCATGGAAAGAAACCAAAGTATTCGACCATGCTTGGTTCTTCATGCATGGTGAGTAATTTTTGCCCTTTTTAAAATAATTTTTATGTTTTTGAGTTTGTGTTAGCTTAATCTAGCTAACCGAGGGTCAAATTCTAAAATTATTAAATGTAATAATTTGTTCCATGGATGAATTTAATTTTTTTTTTGAAGTTTTATGATAGATTGTTAAGCTTGGTTCTTAAATAAACAAGTTTTGTTAAATGATTTTTGATAATTTTAACGTTTAGGGATTAAATTGTTGAAATAGTAAAGTTTAAGGTAAATTGTGGAAACTGAGGAAAAGGATGGGCTAATATGGAACCATAAGAAAACCAGTTAAAATGAAATTTTATTAGTTTTTGTGAAATTTCAATTTTTGGGTTTAGAGACTAAATTGCATAAAAGTTAAAATATTATGGGTAATTTTGTAAATTTCCCAATAATAAGAGTTATACGTTAAATTAATTATTTTAAGTTATTGAATGGTTTAATTGAGTGAAACATTATTATTTAGATCACAAAATGAACCAAACGGATCAAAATCGAGGCAAAGTTAAGTGTTGGATTAGTCGTCGACTTTGTTGTTACAACTGTATTTGTCGAGGTAAGTTCGTATAAGGAGGGAAATTATTATTTTCCAATTTTGAATGAATGTAAATAGTTATTTATGTTATGTTTAAATCAATTGATAAAGATGTGATAAATTATTATTATGGATCAAATAGAGGAATTAATCAAATAAAAGGACATATGAACTATTACTAATGTATTTGGAGATTATGAATTATAGATTGTCTATTTAAATATTACTATGATTAAGGTGAGTTTATATTGTTTTTTGAGTAAATTGTAAGTTTTTTGAAAATAAGTTATTGTTCCTGGTAAATTGTATCAATACATGTGAAATTTTATATGTTGTTATAGTATATTAAATATTGAAATCAAATTCACATGAAAGTGATTAATGGATGGTGATGATCCTTATGATGGCACATTTACTGTATGAATATATTTTGAATTCATATTATGTGTACAAAAGCGATGAAGTGCCTTTGATTGATAAATTAGTATAAAGGTAACGGATTACATAAAATGCCCGGTTGAATGTAGTAATCACTAGGATACGATTGGCATGCCAATAGGGTTAGTATGCGTGCTTGAACAGGATTTGCACTTCGGTGCCTCTATTTGCACTTCGGTGCCCCTGTACACACTTCGGTGTCCTTGTTCGCACTACGATGCCCCTGGTTTCACATTCGTGCTCCTATTTTCCCTTCAGTGCCCTTGTTATGCATCTATAATGCCTCCGATGTGGTGTAGTTACTCGAGTATCCGAGTCAAGTTACTAGTTCATTAGGCTATTAAGTAATTGAATTACAGTCTATTTATGTTCTTATATATATTATGACATATTTATAGTATTGATAAGTGAAAGATATTGTAACGAGTTTCTTAGTTATAAGTATAGTTTGTTACCTTAAGTAAATGTGATTTAGGGTCTGGAAAAGTCATTTAAAATGGATTTTGTGTTGATGTATTTGGATTGGAAAAGGTAACATTTGAATTATGTGGATTAATAATTTATATAGTGAAATTCTTTTCATGATATGAACGAGTAATTAAAGTTTTACAAAATATATAACTATCTGAAATGATCTATGATTTAAAGTAAGGATATGGAACAGTATGATAAGCATAGTTAAAAGAAAATGAAGGTATACGGTAGTCATATGATAGACGAATGGTGAAATTGAAATGCTTGGCATGTTATATGCCTTGAATGGGTTGGAATTGTATGCATATTGCTTTAGCTATTAACCTTGTGAGGTTTGGTGTATAGGAAAAGGGAAATATGATCTATGGCTAAATGGAATTACTCATAGTTGATTAATATATTACAACTTGTGAGTTTAACTCCTTTTATACGAGCTTACTAAGTATTAGTTGCTTATATAGTTGTTTTCTTTGTTTTGTAGATCATCAAAAAGCTGAAACGGTTGGAAACTTTGCCAGAGTACGATCACACTATCCATCGAATTAATTTGGTAGCTTTTGGACATATTGAAATGGTTGTAAGTGGCATGTATAGGGTGGAATGTCTATTTGGTTTGTAGCTGATTATGTCAAGCCTTGCTGTTCCTTAATGCTATTGTTGATGGTATATATTTATGATGTGCACTTACATGATGTTAATGGTTGTGCATGGCCTTTTGAATTTAGGAAGGAAATGAATGAACTTATGATGTTAAATTGATTTTAGGTTAAATGTTTGAATTTAGGTGTTTGAATGGATGAAATTGTTATCTTTTGTGGTTAGGTAATTTCTTGGCATGAATTGAATTTTCTAAGATGAGATTTTTACCATTATTTAGAAAAGTATCGATACTTTGGCAATTGGCATCAATACTTGACCAAATGAACAGTATTCACACAAAACAGAATGCCAAAATGGTATCGATTTTCAATTGAGTATCGATACTTATTCATAAAAGATCAATACCATCAACTAATTATCGGTACCATTGTTTTACAAAGAAAAACATAATTGAATTTTGGTATCGATTTTTCTGTAAGGTACCGATTGGGTATCGATATCAACTATGGAATTTTCATTTTAGCTTTAAAACTTAATGTTTTTGAGACTTAAACCTAATATATGTTTGAAGTTTAAAATTAGACCTTTATAGAGTTCTGTAATTAAAATCATATATATTAGCTTACATGTTATTGACATTTTAAATGTTAGAGTGATTGTGCTATGAATAGAACTAGTTATTGTATGCTTTTAAATTATTTGCATAACTGTTTTGGAATGATGTGAAGTGTTCTATATTGCTTGGTAACACCCATAACTCTAATCCGGTAATGGAGATAGGTTGAGGGTGTTACACTATTTATTTGGTCACCCAATATTTTGGGTACTTTTAATTTGCTCACTCAAATAAAAATACTTCTGATTTGATCATTACCGTGAAAATTTTCTTACATTTTAACCAATTATTGATACTCGCTTATCTCTAACTAATTAACCAATTTGTTGATACTCGCTTATCTCTTGAACTTGCTTATCTCCCGTCCTCACTTTCTCAACCAAGATAAATTACAATTTACTCGGTGAAATTTATCTCTCGACCTTGTTTAAACTACAATTACTTTGTAGGGTTGTCAAGCCTAAGGTTAAAGAATGCATAATTTAAACCAACTAATCCTATCGAGAAACCCTAAATCCTTTATTAATCACGCCCCTATCCACTCATTAATCTCCCTTAATGGATTTAGCCACTCATTTTATTCACAATCTCAAAATCAATTGAATTAAACATGTAAATAACACGACTGAATCAAAAGAGAAAAGAGATTAGAATAATCTTGGTTTTGATGTCGATTGAAGAATAGAGTAGATAATTAACTGTCGCCAAACCTGCAAACGTCTAGATAGGAAATACTATAGCAAATAAATATCTAATTACACAGCTGTGCCTTAAAGTATATGGGTCAAATTGTAATATAGTAAAGAATGTTACAACGAAACACTCCAGAAGTATTTTAAGGATCGTACCCAAAGGAGGTTGAATTAAACTTAAATTAACTTTTGACACTAATAGGGCTAAATAGTACAAATTGAAAATTATATTACGAAAAATCATATTAACATTAATTAGTTAAATTACGTAAAATTACCTAAAATAAAAATCAACCAATTAACAATCGAAATTAACTCCAACAAAAATAGGTAGGAGATTAACTCACTTTAGTGCTCCTAATTAGCATCAGAACTCATGTTTTGTCGAGTTAGCTATTAATTAGCAAGTTATTATCTCTCGGCCTCTAACTAATTAACTAATCAACCAATACACGCTTTCCTCTCGACCTGAGTTTCTAAGCCAGGATTAATTACGATTTACTCAGTAAACTTATCTCTCTATCTATTTATCCTATATAACTTCCTAGGGGAATCACTTCCTAAGGTTTAATTGAACATAATTTAAACCAACTAACTCAAATTTAAACCCTAATTCATCCATTAATTAGTCACACATCATTCATTAATCTCACTAAGGAAATTAGCTACTTATGGATCTAGATGCAATAATACATAAACTCATATTTAACATACAAAGAAATAAATTAAATAAAATAAGGGAATAAGAAAATAAATCATTTTCGATGCCGATTTGCGTTTAGAAGTGAAATCTCCTTTAACAGTCACGAAGATCACTCCGATTAAAATTGGAATCCAAAATGAAATAACAAAAAACAATTAACTTAAAATATTGGATCGAAATCAAATCCAAGTTAAACAAGAACAAAAAGTATTTAAAGGACTAAATTGAAATAAAATAAAACTAAAACTTAACCTCCCCAACTCGGCCTAAACGTTATGGCCAGATTGTGAAGACTACATTAGTGACCAAAATGACTAAGTAACCTTACGGGCCATAAAACCCCTAATTTATCTCACTTTAGAAAACCATGATTACGCTTCAGTTAGTTTGTGCACTTGAAGTTTTGAGCAGTTAAAGAATATGTTAACTGAAGCTTTGTTTGGACTAACAAATGTCAGAAAAGTTTTGAGCAGTTGAAGAATATGTTAACTGAAGCTACTATTTTAACTCAACCTGAATCTGGGAAAGAATTTATAGTTTATAGCGATGCGTCTCGTTGTGGTTTGGGATGTGTTTTGATGCAAAGTGGAAAACTAATTGCTTACACCTCGAGATAATTGAAACCTCATGAGTGAAATTACCCGACTCATAATTTGGAGTTACCTGCAATAGTTTTTGCTTTAAAAATATGGCGACATTATTTGTACGAGGAAAAATGTCATATTTTTATCGATCATAAAAGTTTGAAATACTTGATGACCTAGAAATAATTGAATTTATGTCAGTGAAGATGGCTCGAGTTATTAAACGATTATGATTTGGTAATTGACTATCATCATGGAAATGCTAATATCGTTGCAGATGCTTTGAGTCAGAAGTCTTTATTTGCTTTAAGGGCTATAAGTGCAAATTTAATATTAGAACATGATGGTTCTATGTTGGCTGAGTTCATAGTAAAGCCGATATTTTTTTTAAAGATTCGAGAACTTCAGAAAATTGATTCAAAGTTATTATCCAAGATCAACATAGTTAGAAATGAAAAAAAATCTGATTTTCGTATTGGAAATGATGATTGTTTATATTTTTGAGGTCGTTTATGTTTACCGAATGATACAGAGTTAAAGCGAGAACTATTATATAAAGCTCACGACAACGTTTATTTGATTCATCCTAGAAGTACGAAAAATGTATAATGACTTGATACAAAGTTATTGGTGGCCAGATATGAGGTGGGAAATAATAGAACATATGTCCCAATGTTTAGTTTGTAAATAGGTTAAAGCCAAACATCATGTACCGTCGGGTTTGTTGCAACAACTAATGGTTCCTAAATGGAAGTGGGAATGAGTCACGATGGGTTTTATTTCAGGGCTACCGTTAACTTTAAAAAGAAATGATTCTATTCGGGGTATTGTGGATAGATTAACAAAATTGGCTCATTTCATACTTGTTAAGACTGATTACTCACTTTAGAAACTAGTAGAGTTATATGTTGCTGAAATAGTGAGATTGGATAGTGTTCCATTATCGATCATATCAGATTTGAGACCCGAGATTTACTTCCAAATTTTGGGGTAAGCTGGATGAAGCTTTGGGCTTGAAATTGAATTTTAGTACCACTTTTCATCCACAAACAAATGGTTAGTTCGAGTGGATTTTTAAGATTTTGGAAGATATGTTATGCTGTTGCATCATTGAATTCGAGGGTAGTTGGGAAAAGTTTTGGTCATTGGTTGAATTTGAGTCCAATAACAGTTATCAATCGAGTATAAAGATGGCTTCGTACGAGGCTTTGTATAGACGTAAATGTAGAAGTCCATTGTATTGGTTTGAATGAAACAAAAGAAAGTTAGTTGGGATTGATCTAGTGCGAGAAACTGAATAAAGAGTACAAGTTTTTTGAAATAACTTAAAAGCGGTAGCTGATTAACAGAATCTTATGTTGATTCAAAAAGGAAAGATATTGAATTTTCTGTTGGTGAAAAAGTATTCTTGAAAGTCTCACCCTAGAAAAAGGTGTAACATTTTAGAAGAAAAGGAAAGCTCAGCCCTAAATTTATCGGGCCGTATGAAGTTCTTGAAAAGATAAGATCTGAAGCATATTTTTTAGTTTTACCTCCAGAGCTTGTTAGAATTCACAATGTTTTCCATGTTTCGATGCTTCGACGATACCGATCCGATCCGTCACATATTTTGTCTACAGAAAAAATTGAGTTACAGACTGATTTAACATACAATGGAAAACATATAAAAATCTTAGCTCGGGAAACAAAAGAGTTGAGGAATAAGTCTATACCATTAGTGGATGTATTATGGCAACATCATGGGATCGAAGAAGCGATGTAGGAAACAGAAGAAAATATGAAGTCTCAGTATCCAAATCTTTTCTCTAGTAAGATTTTCGAGGACAAAAATTCCTTTAAGGGGGAGAGTTGTAATATCTCGTTTTTCAGTGGAGACGAAATGGTGGTTTCGATACCACAATTCTGGTACATGAAGTCATATTTTTATTTTTAATAAGGTTTATGGAATTATAAAAGTATAGTATTAAATTTTGGTGAAGTAGTTTTAAGGTTTTATAAACTAATTGAATAAAAAGGATTAAATCATGAAAGGTGTAAACTTTGGTAGTTAATGAATTAAATTGATTTGATTGTGTAACTAATGAAATAGTGGGGACTTATGTAGTAAATTGTCCATAAGACTTATTGATGGACGAGTGCATTTTTATTATAGAATGTTAAGATTTTAAATAAGGGCAATATAGTAATTATATAATTAAATTAAAGAAAAATAAAAGACAAAAGAAATGGTATCATTTTCTCATACTTTCTCACGATGAAAGCAAATTTAGCTTTAGGAGTTTGAAGTTCGGTTAGCTTTTGATCATTGCATGTAAGCTTATTTTGATTCTAGTTCTTGTAATTTTTGTGTTTTTGTGATTGTTACAACTAGGTCTAGCTAGCCCAAACCTTTATTTAGGAATTTTTAAAGATTTGAGACAGTGCCATTGATGAATTCTTATTAATTTTGAATGTTAAATGATAGAATTAAAGTGTTAGTTCTTAACTTTGGTTAGTTTATTAGTTAATTTTTTATTATTTTAGTAAATGGAGTAAATTGATTAAATACTTAAAATTTCATGGAAATTGTTTAATTAATGAATAAGTGTGGACTGTCCTAAAATAGAACAAAATTTGGTTAGCTTGGAGAAATTGTAAAACTTTGTTAATTTGGAAATTTTATCGATAAGGACTAAATTGTATTAAATGAGAAAGTTTAGGGAAAATGTGTAATTAAAGAAAAGTTGAGTTTTTACATATTGAATTGAATTTTTCGTGATTGTGAAAACTCATGAGTGTGATTGATTTATGATATAGGTCAAGAAACTAGTGGAAAGGTCATTAACCGAGGAAAAGAGAAAATCACGAAATAATCCATGCGTCTTAACCGGAAGTGAATTGTAAGTTTTTTTCATAGTTATTTGCTATTTAATGGGTTTTACTTTTAATTTATATTGTTATTTTCTTGTTAAGTTGATCTCTTGATATGCACATGAAATTGAAAATTGATTATCAGTAGAGTTTCTTGAATTTGAAATGAATGGTATGAACTTGAACACACATACGTACCCCTGTTTGTACTACGGTACCCCTGAATACACATATGTGCCCCTGATTATATTTCAGTACCCCTAAATGCACATATGTGTCCTAATTCTACTACGATACCCTTAAATGGACATACGTGCCCCTAATTTTACTTTGATACCCCTAAACGCACATACGTGCCTTTAATTGTACTACGGTACCCTTGAATGCACATATGTGCCCCTGGTTGTACTTCGGTACCCCTGAATGCACATACGTGCCCTTGTTTGTGCTATGATAACTCTAATGTGTTTTAATGTCTCAAAACTTCACCATTTATGCTTCTATAAATCTGAGTATTTACTTATTATGAAAAACCGAGTTTAATTAAATTTAGAGTAAAAGTTATACTATGTTCTTGCTAAGCTAAGTAACCTTACGATTTTCTTTTATTGGGTGGTTTCGTAGATAATCATTGTTGAATTTTTGGAAGGATCAACCATTAAGCTCACACTATCCATCTAAGTTGTTAGTTTTTGCATCTGATTTATTTGGGTAGTGACATGTGTATATATAGGATAATATATGAGTTTGTGAATGATGATAGACATGTTATTTTGAATGGGATTAGTTGTTTTCTTAGAGTACATTTGGTAATGGTGGAACAAGTATGTTTAATGAATAAATTGATGTATAGTTGCTGAATGGTATGGTTTAGAGTTGTGGTGTGCTGGTTATTTGTACAAATGATTGTGTTTGTGGCTATGTTTTGGTATGTGTTTTAATTTAAAAACTTGGTGGCTTATATAGCTAAATGTTAATTTAAGTATGGAAATTAGGTATGAATGAGAATTTTGAATGATTGATGCTTTGTTAGTACAATTAAAAATATAAAATGTGGTACCAATGAGGGTACATAGGTTAGGCACTTAAGTTGGTTTTTTTGGCATGTTTTGAGCATGTTTTATTGTGTTTTTAATATGTTGAATGGCTGGGTATTGAGTAGCTTGGTTTCCAAGTAAGCATGATTTGATAAACTTCAGTTTTAAAGTACATTTAGGTACACATGGCTTGAGATGTGGTCTATCACACCGCTGTGTGTCACACATGGGCAACACACACGGGCATCTGCCCTGAACATGTTGTAAAATAGTATAGATGCAGTTTTCACACGAGCTGACACATGGCTGCGACACGACCATGTTAGATTATTTCGAAAGGCACACAGTCTATCACACAGCCATGTGTCTCAAGTCAATGACTTACACGGTTATAGACATGCGCTAGGACACGACCATGTGTCCCAACTTTGAATGCCCACACAGTCTGGGCTATGTCACACAACTGTGTGACCCCTGCTTCTCAAATTTTGCATTTTTTTCCTAAAATTTTTTATTTGTCTCAATTTGATCCCTGATTGTTTCTAATGTATTTACATGGCCTCGAAAGCTTGGTTTTAGCCCAAAATGAGTATGTTTGTTATGAATGGAATGGAATTATTGATAATTAAATTTGATTGAATTATTTGTTGATATTTAATGTTAAAATTTTTGTTTGGATTAATAACACTCCATAATTCTTATCCTACGTCGGAGATAAGGTAAGGGTGCAACAACACAAGTTCCCCAAAACTTGTCTACTAAACGCCAAACAATGAGAGCCAAGCTCGATGTTGTAAAACCACCAGTACAATAGTGCAAATATACTGCCAATAAGTATTTAGACACGCTACCAATATCATAGACAAGCAACTAGTAATGCCATTAAATTGTCAATCTCCTCGGTACTCCTAGTGTTGTAACACCCCTTACCCGTGTTAGACGCCAGGACAAGGTACGAGGCACTGCCAGACTTTAACATAAGCAATCATACAAAATCGAGACATGAAATTTCATCCAAATTAAAATTTTTATATTTTATCATAAAGTCCCTAATATGGGTTTACGAGACCCCGTACATACTTTGAAAATGGTTTAGGACTAAACCGAGAACTTTTAAAAACCTTGAAATTTTTTTCTAAAAACCGGGGCACACGCCCTAAGTGCATGGCCATGGGAAAGAAAGTTAGGCTATTTACCAAGCCTCTTTTTTTTTTAAATGCTTACACACTTATATCAAATTTATCAACTCAACATAGCATTATCAAACACGTACAAACCATCCAATATCGCCAACATCGATGGCCTTATATAAAACGGACTATTAAATAACATGGGCTGAATCAATTATGACACATAATAAAATGACCAAGTCCTTTATACATGCCATAATTCCAAAATAATGTTTTCGAAATACCAAAAGAAAGTTGATAGTGTAGATGGATCTCAGAAAATATTCAAATCCCGAGCTAGCTTGGTGACACTATAAAACAAGGGAAAAGAGAGGAGAGTAAGAATATAGCTTAGTAAGTAAGTATGTAATTAATAAACAAATTTCTAGCATGTTTCCATAAATAATATAATCATAACTACACATACATTCACTATTTATTCAAATTCAAGCAAGTTGTTTATTCAAGTCATAGTCACTAAATTATTTTTATCTAGAGCTACAGAACTCCAAATTAAGTTCTACTAATTTTTCCTGAAACTAGGCTCACCTATCTTCTTACCATAAAATTTCGAAAATTTTTGGTTTAGGAAAATAGTATAGAATATTCTTTAAAGTTCCCCTGTTTCACTGTTTAACAGTTCTGACCCCGCTTCACTAAAAATTAAATATCTCATATACAGAATTCTGATAATGTTCTTGTTTTTTCCTCTTGAAATAGACTCATTGAGAAGTTAAATCATATAAATTACAAAGCATAATTATTTTTTTACAAATTTTAATAATTTTCCAAAGTCAGAATAGGGGATTCTGAAATCATTCTCTCCCTGTCTCACTAAAATTCAAATATCTCAAAATATATAACTCTTTTGCTTACTCTGTTTCCTTTAATGAAAATAGACTCATTCAGTTTTAATTTCATATCTCATTTAGCTTCTAATTCAATTTCCACCATTTCTGGTGATTTTTCAAAGTCACACAACTATTGTTGTCCGAAACTATTTTGTTGTTTAATTTACTCTTTCATAATTTCATTACTTCATTTCATCGTACCAAGGGTCGATTAAATATTGAGCACATTGTTCATCACATAGTCTTATTTGATCACACTTAATCATTACGTGATCACATGTATTTTCACTTAGTCAGTTTCTTGATGAGCACTTTAGAATAATAACAGTTACACGGTGGATCAGCACATAGCACCACCCTCATAATCAAGTATATTCGGTGGAATAAGCACATAGCAGCCACCTTTATAATCAATGATTTTCGGTGGAGTCAGCACATAGCAACCCCCTTTATTTTCAATGATATCCGGTGGAATCAGCACATAGCAACCACCTTTATATTCAATGATATTTGTTCTATTCCGAAGGTTCAACCGAGAATTCTCACTTTTTAAGATTTTACCAACTCATCCATATTCAATCACAATTCATAATTCACATTAAACAATTATTCCATACTCAACCATATCTCATCAAAATGTTAAAACATAAATAAAAACGATGTATTATTCACATACAAACTTACCTCGGTGCAAAATATAGTAATTTTGCAATTTAGTCCACAATCTTTTCGTTTCCAGATCAAGGTCGATTCCATATCTAACTTGGTCTATAATAACATATTTGACTTATTCAATGCTTACATTATTCAAATCAGCCCAAAAACAGTTTATGGCAAAAAATACAATTTTTCCCTAAACTTTCACAAAATTACAATTTTGCCCCTATGCTTGTAAAATAATTTTTACTCAATTCCCTTGCATTTTAGGCCTAGCAGAAGCATTTTCATAACTATAGCAGTCCACAATTTTCACTTATTCACACACTTACACACATTTTACAACTTTTTACAAACTAATCCTTTTATGCAATTTCATCAAGAATCATTTAGTAAAAGTTTTTTTATCACACTCCAAACATTCGTATTCTTCCATAAAACATCAAAATACATGCATGTCATCCATGGGTAAATTTTTAAACACAAACACTAGCTCAAAATAATGGTAGAAATAGCTAGATCGAGTTACGAGGATTTCAAAAATGTAAAAAACATTAAAAACGAGGCTATGATGTACTTACAATCAAGCGTGAAAGTGGCCAAAACCCTAGCTATGGAGAAGATGAAAGGTTCGGCTATGGTGGAAGAAAATATGAGCACATTTTGGCTTTATTTTCCCTTTTAATTCTTTTATTGACCAAATGACCAAAATGCCCTTCATTAAAAACTATGGTATTTTATCCGTCCTTGGGTATTTTGTCCAAACTAAAGTATAATGGTCTAATTACTATATAAGGACCTCTACTTTAAAAATCCATTACTCACAAGTACCTTTATGAACTAGAACACACATTTTTCATCTATTGTAATTTAGTCCTAATCATCAAATTGGACACCCAATCGATAGAATTTCATAGCGAAAATTTCACACAGTCATTCAATCACACAGTAAATATTAAAACTTAATCAAAATAATTTTTTCTACTTTAGATTTGTGGTTTCAAAACCACTATTCTATTTAGGCCCTAAATCAGGTTGTTATAACTCCCTCTTTAGGGATTTTCGTCCATGAAAATCGTACCTGAAAAGAGGTTTGGGTACTATTTTCTCATGGCTTCCTCCGGTTCCCACGTAGCCTTTTCTACTCCATGTCTTTGCCACAACATTTTCACTAAGGCTATACTTTTATTTCTCAACTATTTAACTTCCCGAGCCAAAATCTTATCGGTTCCTCATTATAAGTCATATTCGGTCGAATCTCAATCTTTGTCAGAGAATTTACATGTGAAGGATCAGAACGATAGTGTCACAACATTAACACATGAAATACATTATGTATCCTTTCCAACACTGCCGGCAAAGCTAAGCAATAAGCCACGGGTCCAATCCTTTCAATGACCTCATACGGGCTAATGAAACGCGGACTCAACTTTCCTTTTCGACCAAATCTCAAAATCTTCTTCCACGGAGATACTTTCAGAAACACTTTATCGCCAACTTGAAACTTGATCTCTTTTCTTTTCAAATCCACGTATGACTTTTGTCGATCTGAAGTAGCTTTCAAACAATAACGAATTACTTTCACTTTTTCTTCAGTTTCTTTCACCAAATCAACCCCGTGAATCTGTTTTTCATTGAGCTCGGTCCAATACAAAGGAGTTCTACACTTGCGACCATATAATGCTTCGTACAGTGCCATCTGTATTCATGGCTCAGCCAATATCTAACCATCATCAGACAATGTCACACTCGTACTCATAGCTCTCAAAGCATACAAGGATTTTTTGCTCAAGCCATCTGCGACTATATTCGCTTTCCCCGGATGATACTCAATCACTAACTCATAATCTTTCAATAATTTGAGCCACCTCCGTTTTCGCAAATTTAAATCTTTTTGATTCATCAAATACTTTAAACTGTTGTGATCGATAAAGATTCGACATTTCTCACCATACAAATAATGTCGCCAAATTTTCAAAGCAAAGACGACGGGAACTAATTCCAAGTCATGCGTCGGATAATTTTTCTCGTGTGGTTTTAGCTGTCTCAAGGCATAAGCTATCACCTTTCCATCTTGCATCAGCACACACCCTAGACCATTCAATGATGCATCACTATATATCACAAAATCTTTTCCTGACTCAGGTTGTACCAAAATCGGTGCTTCTGTCCATCGTGCTTTAATCTTCTCGAAACATTGCTGACATTTTTTTGTCGACTCAAATTTTACATTCTTTTGCAACAACTTAGTCATAGGAGTAGCAATCATCGAAAATCCCTCGAAAAAACATCGATAATAGCAAGCTAAGCCCAAAAAGCTTCTAACCTCGAATACATTTTTCAACAGTTTCTAATCAACACTTACCGAAATTTTACTCGGATCCACCCGAATACCATCACCCGAAACTATGTGTCCTAAAAATTCGACCTCACGAAGCCATAATTCACATTTACTGAACTTAGCAAATAGTTTCTTTTCTCTCAAAATCTATAACACATTTTTTAAATGTTCGGCATGCTCGGACTCATCTCTGGAGTTAATCAGGATGTTATCTATAAACACAACTACAAACTTATCCAAATGCGGTCGAAAAATTTGATTCATCAAGCCCATCAAAATAGTTGGAGCATTAGTTAAACCGAAAGGCATCACAAGAAATCCATAATGTCCATACCTCGTTCTGAAAGCAGTTTTTGGTACATCTGACTCTTTAATTCTCAATTGTTAGTAACCAGATGTAACACCCCTAACCCGAAACCGACACCGGAGTCGAACACGAGGTGTTAACTGACTTTAACCCCTTATAAAATTTATTTTCCAGACACTGCCCAATCTGTGTACTAGTCGTTTTAAAAATCATATCTTGAGTTTCGTAACTCGAAAATCAGTTTCGTGATTTTTCCCAGAAACTAGACTCATGTTCCCATCTATGTATTTTTTTCTAGAATTTTTGGTTGGGCCAATTAGTACAGTTTATTAGTCAAAGTCTCCCATATTGCAGGCGTCGACTATACTGACCTTTGCCCATAACGACTTGGATATCTCCCTGCACGGGGCTTCAATACTGATGCCGTTTGTTTCTACGAAAACTACACTCAGAGAGGAATCTGTACATATATGGTACGACCCCTAATTATCTCTGGTTAATTTATAATGAATTTCCAAAGTCGGAGCAGGGAATCCAGAAACCGTTCTGGCCCTGTCCCACTAAAATCTGATTATCTCTTAATATACTGCCCATATGATCTTTTCGTTACTTCCTCATGAAAGCAGACTCATCGAGCTTCGATTACATAATTTATTCATCAATTAATTCCACTCCTACTATTTTTAGTGATTTTTCAATCTCATGACACTGCTGCTGCCAGCATCTGTTACGAAAGTAACTAGGTTCATTTCATGCCTACCCTTGATCCAACTCAATCGAACATTCGTGCCATTTTCGCATGGCTTAAAGTTTACATGCCATAATTCAAACACGACATACTAGCTTATACATGCCAAAATGATCTTCTAAGCACACTAAGAAGAGAATACCAAAACTTGCTATCCGGTGTGATGACTTCAACGACGGCCCGACCCCGCAAAAATAGATGAGTCCAAGCAACCTATAGTGGGTGACAAGGAAACATCGAGTGAGTTTATAACTCAGTAAGTCATAAGCAATGCACTACCATCTATCAACAACATTATCACAAGAGGAAACAAAATGGAGTGAGACAATTTACTCCATCCATACCGAACCATACCATAGTTCCTCCAACTTATCAATTCAATTTCATATCAATTCATGCATTCACATTCTATATACTCATCAATAGGACATTGAAGCAATTTCATAAATCGATTTATTTTCGTTACAACCAAACGACTATACGGCCTTTCACCCATCCTACGATAAATTTTATGTACGTGACTTCAAGTATATTTGTCACATAGGTTCGAACTTACCGAGCTCAACACCAAGTATAAGCATAGCACCTATTAGCCACGTACTCGAGACACTTACCCGATCCGCTGTCCGCGATCGACTCAATAATGTCGCACACATAGTGTCCATAATGATTCACGAATATTTATTGAGCCCGTACACTCAGTGCTATATAATCAACTCGCACACTTAGTGCTACGTAATCAAATCGCACACTTAGTGCCACATAGTCCATCTCGCACACTTAGTGCCGCATGGTCAATTCGCACACTTAGTGCATCATATTCATTTCGCACACTTAGTGCAACATAGTCAAATCGCACACTTAGTGCTGTACAATTTAATCCCGCGCACTTAGCGCCAATCTCATGGTCATAAATGGTTATCCCGCACGTTTAGTGCCGAGATCAACAACTCATTACATCTTACCTCTTCTCTTTCATTCAACAATTTCATCATCACATACGTACATGCATATATATATGCATATTTATTCATCCCAATCAGCATCAATACATACACATTATGACCATTTAAAATACTACCCACTACATGCTTAATGACTTACCTCGTGTTGGGTAAGACGGTTCCAACTCGGCTACTCGATAACCTTTTCTTTGCCTTTGCTCGATTCACCTCCTTTAGCTCCTTGAGCTAAATCAATAATTTAACTAGTTTAACCATCTTGCCAACCATTCATACTTCAATTACACATGCATATGTATGTTTGTATATTCGGCAATGACAATGGTAATTTAGCAACCCTTAGTTTAACTCATAATTGTTCATAACACATTTAAAGCATCCACTCCATTCCATCATTTTAAAGCACATACATTACTCAATATTATCCAAATTCACATTCGGCATTTTCACAAACACACATGCCGATTTCATTCACTCATTTCTAATGTTAATTAAGAAATGTCGAATGTCACCAACTAAATGGCATACACACTCACCCACATGTATAAAAATCATCCACACCACCTATAGCTCATTCGGCCTTCACCCTTGCTAGTTTTTCCCATTCTTTTGTCGGTTATATATACATAGTCCTAAGGTAGTATCATGAATGGGCTTACATATATTTGTGTATATATATATATGGCCGAATATGCAAAGCTTAACTCAACATCACCTATGTTCCTAAGTGATGGCCGAATATGTATTTCTATATCTATTCATCAACTATATTATTACCTTCAATTTATCTAGTCACACAATTTCATCTCATGAATACTTGACCCAAGTCTCTCAAAATGAAACAACATCTAAAATGAACATCCCATTTTACCCCATATGGCCGATTACTACATTAGTTACCAAGCTAACAAATTCAACAATTTCAACCTCATTACAACTTCTACCTATCCAATATAACATGAACACAATCCTCCACCCCTAAATTAGATTCGGCAATCACTTAACCCATTTTAACCTCAACCTTCAAGTTAAAAGCAATTAACCACTCACCATATCCTACATTACTATCCCTTTTAATGACATTACACATCTACTAAGAGTTTCAAGCTTCTTGGCCGAACTTCAACCTCAAAATCCTAAGTCCAATCTATAGGATGAGTAGAATTTAAACTAACCATCTCAAACATGCATAGATTTTCAAGAATCCTTCAATACATACCTCATTCTAGTTGCATGCATGGCCAAACCTCTTAGAAACCTTTCCCCTTGGCACCGAATTTTCAAGAGCTTCTTAATCAACTTGAAGATGACCAAATGCCTTAGCTTCACTTTCTTTTTTTTTCTTTCCTTCTCAAGTCACGGCAATGGGGGGGGAAGAACATGGATGAGACAACTTTGTTCTCATCACCCCTCCCTTTTCATTTCTTTATTACTAACCCTTTATTATATTTTTTTCTCCCATAACACACTAACACAACATGTTTCCAACATGTTTCACCCCATAACATTTTGTCCACTCTCATGCTCATGGCCGGCCACTACTAAATGGGGGGGGGAAATTGACATGCAAGTCCCCCCTTTTTCTTACATGCACTAATAGATCCTTATGCTTTGACCTATCATATTTCAAAATTTTCTCACATAAGTCCTATTTACAAAAATTCACCTACAATTAATCAAAATTCAAATATGAAATTTTCACACATGCATATATACATATAATAAGCATCAAATATGACAGCTAATTATTTTTATGACTCGGTTTAGCGGTCCCGAAACCACTTCCCGACTAGGGTAAATTTTGGGTTGTTACACCAGATCTCAAATCAATCTTTGAAAACATTGTTGCCCCTTTTAACTGGTCAAATAAATCATCAATTCTCAACAACGAATATTTGTTCTTTATAGTCACTTTGTTGAGTTGATGATAGTCAATACAAAGTCTCACAGATCCGTCCTTCTTTACAAATAATACGGGAGCACCCCAGAGAGAAAAACTCAGCCTCACAAATCCTTATTTATCAACTCTTGCAACTGAGCTTTTAATTCTTTGAATTCGGTCAGAGCCATTCTATATGGAGCAACGAAGATCGGTGTAGTCCCAGGTAATAAATCAATAGCAAACTCAATCTCTCTAATCGAAGGCAACCCATATAATTCTTCTGGAAATACATCCAAAAACTTGTAGACTACCGACACTGCTTCTAGTTTCGACTCAGACACTTCCGTATTCAACACATAAGCAAGATAAGCTCACACTGTTTCCTCATGTATTTCTGAGCAGACATGTGTGAAATCACCATAGGCAATTTATTTTATTCATCTGTTTCAACCCAAACAATCCCACCATCTTCACATTTCTACTCGAGAGTCTTCTGTCTACAATTTACTTTAGCATCATGCAATGTGAACCAATCCATACCCAGAATAACATCAAACTCATCAAATGGCAACAACATTAGATTAGCCGGAAAACAGTGATCTCAAATCATCAAAGGACAATTCTTGCAAACCTTATCGACTAACACATATTTGCCTAAAGGGTTCGACACTTTAATCACAAATTCAGTAAGTTCAACAGGCAAACTCTTACTAGATACTAAATTCACAGAAACATAGGAATGAGTAGATCTGGGATCAATCAATGCAATAACATCAATACCATAAAGAGAAAATGTACTAGTAATCACATCGAGAGATGATGCATCCTCACGAGCACGTATGGCATAAGCTCTAGCGAGTGCTCTAGTTTTTGATCTCACAGCTAAATCTTTCATCACGCTTTTACTGTTAGCTTCACTTCTGGTATTTCTCGGTGGTCTACTTCTGCTAGCAGTATTACCCAGTCTATCCCTCTGAAATTTTTCTTCTTCAACCTTCTCAAGGCAATCTTTAATGTAGTGCTCTCGAGAAACAGACCTAAAACAAACTCATTAAACTATCCAGCACTCTCCAAAATGTCGCCTACTACACTGCTGACACTTGGGTTTATTATGCCCCACATTACCCACACTTGCCATTGAAGTAGCTTAGGTTTTGAAGCTCGAATGTGATCTAGAACGATCTCTATTCAAATGTCCCATAATAGCCTTTGAACAACTAGAGTCATCTCGAAATTTCTTTGATGTAGACTGAAATGATTTACTCGAGGGTCTCTTTTTTGCATATCTAACTTTTGAATCAGCTTTTCTTTTCTCCTTCTCGAGTTCTTGACCTTTACATGCTCGATCAACGAGCACAACAAACTCTTTGATTTCTAGAATCCCGACTAATAGACGGATATCTTCACGTAAACCATCTTCAAATCTTTTGAATATTATTTCTTCAGTTGATACACATTCTCGTGCATACTGGCTCAGTCGAACAAATTCACGCTCATATTTCGTAATAGATATACGTTCAAAATTCAGATTGAAAGAAATCCCAGGTAATTCGTTCTTTTGGAATAATAGAAATAAGAGTTTTCCACCATTGATAGGCTACATTTTTCAACAAAAAAATGGCACATTTAACACATTCGTCGGGAGTACACGACATTTCATCAAAAACTCGGATTGTGTTCTCAAGCCAAAAATCAGCTCTCTCAGCATCATCATCATTAGTGGCCCTAAACTTTTTGGCCCTTTGCTTTCGGATTCTCTCAACTGGAGGCTTACTCAATCTTACTAAATCAACACCTTGTGGAGCTACGGGGACCGATTGGGGAATAGGAAGGGGTGGAGGAGGTTGGGCATTCGGATTCGCCTGAATAAATTCCGTGTACCAATTATTCATCATATTGAGGAAGGCTTCCCGATCCTCATCTCCCTGACTATGCATTTCAGATCTACTTTCAACTAGCGCGATCCCTTGTGTGGGAGTTGTGCGTTACTCTCTACTTCATCAGCTACAGCTCAGTCGGGATCTATTTACTATATGAAAACACAATTTAAATTGTGAGGAGTCATCACACTATCACAGTATTTTTATGGCATGTATAAATAGACTTTCACACAATTATGTTAGTTTGAGAATCAACTAAACCATAGCTCTGATACCACTAAATGTAACACTCTTTACCCGTGTCAGACGTCAGGACAAGGTACAAGGCGTTACTAGACTTTAACATAATCAATCATACAAAACCGAGACTTGAAATTTCATCCAAATTAAAATTTGTATATTTCATCATAAAGTCCCTAATATGGGTTTACGAGACCCCGTACATACTTTGAAAGTGATTCGGGACTAAATCGAGAACTTTTGAAAACCTTGAAAAAAAATTCTAAAAATAGGGGCACACGATTTAAGTGCATGGCCAAATGGATGAAAGTTAGGCTATTTACCAAGCCCCTTTATTTTATTTTATTTTTTAAAAAAATGCTTACACACTTATATCAAATTTATCAACTCAACATGGCATTATAAAACACGTACAACCCATCCAATAATCGCCAACATCGATGGCCTTATACAAAATGGACTATCAAATAACATGGGTTGAACCAATTATGACAAATAACAAAATGACCAAGTCCTTTATACATGCCATAATTCCAAAATAATATTTTCGAAGTACCAAAAGAAAGTTGATAGTGTAGATGTATCTCTGACAATCTCCGAATCCCGAGCTAGCTTGGTGACATTATAAAACAAGGGAAAAGAGAGGAGAGTAAGCATATAGCTTAGTAAGTAAGTATGTAATTAATAAACAAATTTCTAGCATGTTTCCATAAATAATATAATCATAACTACACATAGATTCACTATCTATTCAAGTTCAAGCAAGTTGTTTATTCGAGTCATAGTCACTAAATTATTTTTATCCAGAGCTACGGAACTCCAAATTAAGATCTATTAATTTTCCCTAAAACTAGACTCACTTATCTTCTTACCATAAAATTTTTAGAATTTTTAGTTTAGCCAAATAGTACAGTTTATTCTGTAAGACCTGGCATTTCTATGTAACTTTAATTAACTGTACAAAATTGTGTATTTCGCTGACCAAGTAACAACAATTCTCCAAGAAGATAAAAAAATAGGGCTAACACGCACCTTAGGTACCTTGAAGATAAAAGATTTGGGAAAAATTAAGACGATGTCGCAACATGGTAACCTTGTGTCACAATAGAGCATGCAGCAACAAGAAACCAAGAAAATTATCTCGATGTTATGACACCACTCTTTTGTGTCACGACATAGTAGATAGTTTCCCAAAAAATTTAAACTGCATGGTGTGTCACGACACCGAACCTCGGTGTCACAAAAATGGTAGATTGACATAGATGTCGCGACAGAGAACCCCTATGTCTTCACATCGCTGTAATTTTCTACTGGGTCAACCCGACCAATTTGCGCAACCTGCAGGCATAAATCGTATTTCACCCAAACTTTAACCTTGTAAATCTTTAGTTTTAACCTATAAACACTTTCAATCACCTTCTAAACCTCTATTAACTACTAAAAACTCTCTAATCTCCTCTATCCTCAAACCCCTATTTTTAATCCAAATCCTAAATACACCAATCTCTTTGTTTGATTCTAATCTCAAGTTCAGTGCAAAACCATCAAGCATTCGAAGAAGAAGTAAGGAGGTCAAATTGTATAATCATCAATTACTGACATTGGTAATTGGCTCAAAGTAATTTGAACTATTCCATTGAGTATTTCTAAATTGTTCCTTGTTTATTTAAAAGTAGATTAGTAAAGAATGCCTCCTAGGAAGAATATGAAACTACAGTTGAAGAAACTCTAATAATTTTGGACCTTGCAAAATTTCTAAATCCAAATGCTGAAAAATATTTTCTAGAGTTATAAGGTATACCTTTCATCCAAGAGCAAGGGTTCGAACCCTCAATGGTTTTGTGTAACAAAATTTGGACTTTAGCTAGGTGCCATCGTTGGGAGCAATTCTGTATCACTCCCAAGGAAACTGCGGTGTTCTTGGTAGTACAAGAATTTTATGTTTCCTTCAGAGACCTAGAATTATGAAAAAGGAAAAATTGGGATACCGTAATAGGGAGAGGTGAAGAGGTGTCAAATACCCCTAGAGAGATATGTGAGTTATACGATGTACCTTACTAAAGCAAAGACTCCTTTAATATGGAGGATATCATTAAGTACTTAACTCTATGTACAGGTACCTGGAACGGTAGAGCAGATACAAATTTGCCAACTAACTTCAATCAAGCGATAATATTCCCGGTAGTAAAAATGTGGATGCAGTTCATAGGCACTAGAATTGCACCCGCATTAAATGTTTCTAACGTTAATACTTTTAGAGCTATTCTGTTTTATGACATTTCGTAACGCAAGTAGATAATTTATGTTGCCTCTGTCACAACTGATTCCAGTGCGTATGAGCGATATTCTTCTTCTAGATTTTTTCTAGGGTATCATTAATCTCTTCATCATTAAAAATGGGTTGTACACTTGGAAATTTTGTAGAGTTCCATATCTTAGATTTCATTACCTCAATTTTCTTCTCGTTCTTATTGTTTAATCTATTAAACATAGTTCATCTGTAAGGGATATTCATTGACCGGAGGTAATTACATCTATTACCGTTATAATTCCTGGTTTGATCATGGGAGCACAATGATATTGATCTCAAATTGTAGAGGTTGTATTACTGCACTAGTTTTTGTTGGGACTACATTCAATTTTTCTCTTTTATTTTGGAGTACCTTATTGATATTTGAGGTATTGTTCTATCTATATGGTTGTATTTCCAATTTCATTATTGCACTATACTTATAATTCATCTATTGGTTACAGCTTCAGTATGGTTCAAAATTTTGATATTATTAATTGAAATAGTTTTATTATATATCCCATTTCCAGCATTCATGAAAAGGATAGGTAACGACAAAAGTATAGGCAATGGAAGATCGACCTTAAACTTGTATATTGGTTCTCATTCCTTAGGTATTCTCGATTTATGTCGATGAGTGAAAATGGGATGTTATGTTTTTTCAATTAGTGCAGTTTGTAGAAATCTTTGATTGGTATTCTAAGAGATTTATTATAGATTGTATGTCTGGGTTGTTTTGACAAGAAGGAGAAGGGATTATTTTGAGATGTTATTATTCGATTGATAAATCAACTTAACTATGTTATTCAGAAATGGGTTATTCGTTTGAAAAGTTAGGTAAGTTGTTTATATTCGACCTTATTTCTCGATTCAAAAATAATTGTTTTACGGATTCATGGATAAATAGATGGATAGTAAGAATTAGGGATTCATATTCTAGAAGACATGATACAGAATTATATCTATCAGATCAGTTATAATCGGGAAATGTCATAATGTGTTTAAGTCATCTCAATAGTTGAAGCTGTTGCGCTTGTGTTAAATGATATTGCTTGATGCTTCCATGAAAGGAAAACAAATATCAGTTGAAATTTACAAATGCAAACATATTAGAAACATCAGTCAAAGTTTGATAATCTGGGTTTCTCGGTTATGTTTCAATAGACGATTACTAGGAATTTCTCGGTAGTTATACTACTAATGATATAGTGATGACATGAGAACATCATAGCTACTCAAGTAAGTTAAAAAATAATATCAAGTTTTAATATGAGTTCTGATGCGAGTTCTGAATTGAGATATGAGTTCTGATGTGATAACTTTTATTAGGTGAAAAATTTCGAGGACGAAATTTTCGTAAGGGGGAAGAGTTGCAACAGTCCATTTTTCAGTGGTTTTAGGGCCACCAAATCCAACGAGTTAGTTCGTAGATTTTATTGTTTAATATTTACGAGTCAAATGTGATTGTAAAAAGGTTTTTGATTTGATAATTTATGTTATTTAAGTGATTTATTAAGTTCAAGTGGTAAGAGCCTAAGGTTAAGTGGTTTTAGAAAATGAAGTATCGGGACCTCGTTTCTATAAACTAAGCCGTAAATATTTTTATAAATATTTATGGAGTGTCATTAAAGTGGTATTAAAGTTTCGTTGAAAAATTTTAACGTTTCAATAGTTAATTAATTAAAAAGGATTAAATCGTAAAAGATGTAAAATTTGATCGATATTTGATTTGAGTGATTAAGTGGTTTATTAAATAAAGGAAAAGGGACTTAAATGGTAATTAGAAGATTTAAAAAATTTAGTGGATGGTTTTGGGAAACTAAAAGTGACGTGATCTGGCTTGATAAGTTGAGTCGAGTTCACTTAAGTTGCCCGATCGTCGACGAGAAGTTCGTTTGAAATTGTGTTTGAAGAATTAATTTAGTTAAGTATGAGCGGAAGTAGATAAAAGGGATTCAAAGATAGGCTAGGCTTAATATTTGATAGGTTCGGTTTAATAGAGAAATAAAGTAAATAGCAGATACATAGGATGGAACGGTATGTGAACTCAAGCTTGAAGACTGACTCAATACTATAAGGAGAATTGCTCGGAGACTTATACTGCTTAACGTGGATAAATGAAAGGTAGAAGATGGACCTTGACCCGTTACTTATAAAGAAGTAGGAACCAAAGGTATAAAAAAATGGGAGAATGCCACACCAAGGTTGGTGATAAGTTCAAAGAAGAGTTCGGGTTGACGCCATTAGCAAGCTAGATAAGTCAATTCGAGACTCGAACGAAATAGAGAGGAATAAACCTCACAAGAACAAAAGTTCGATTAATAATTTGGCAAAATTTATTTTTACAAGAAAGGAGTAAACTATTTATAGTCTACTAAGGATAGTCGAATAGACAAAATAAACAAGCTTAGGAACTAAGAAATTCGGCTATAAATGAGTTAACATAATCTAGAAAAAATATTCCTTAATATCCATGTCTATGTTCGGCTAAATGGAGCTTCAATGGTCAGCTTCTTGATTAAGCAAACATAAGTTTGAATGCTAATGAATGAATGGAAGCCAATTAGCCTTGTCTAGATTCGGCCAAAGGCATAATGGGCATTGAAGTTGTGGTGTTTGGCCGAATAGTGATGAGCATTAAAGATGATCCTTGAACAGCCTTTTGTGTGTGAACAACTCCAACCGAATAGCCACTAGGTGTGAACACCAAGTGTGAACGAAATAAAGGAGCTTTGGAGAGACATTAAGCCAACTTTGAGAATTAAATTAAGAGCTAACTCCTTGCCGAATAAACACCTTAGAATGCCAATGGATCAACCACAATTCATTGAAAATAACCTTGCATGATTCCTCCTTGCAATGAATCTAGCCGTGCATGCACCTTGCATTAAATGAACCTCCACATTCAGCTGAACCTACATGAAGCATAAACACATTAATGCTCAAGATATATTTGGCTGAAATAGACTAAATATTCATCAAGACATAGTAAATAATAAATTAAAAACACTTAAATAAAGACATAGCGAAAAATTAAATTCGTCTAGCTCAAAAGATGTGAATTAATGATTAAAATGATTTGAGCTAGGGAATTCGGTCATGAGCTGTATCAAGCTTAATAAAATAAAGCTAATACTTAGTTATTGTGAATGATAAAAGAAACAAGCAAAAAATAATCTAAATTGAGCTTAAACAAGCTGATTTAAGCTCAAGTGAACTGATTGGAGCTGAATGGAACCTGAGGAGCTGGAAGTGAGCTAAAGTCAGCTTGCACTAAGGTGCAAGGATTCTTCAAGGTGTTAGCTCGAGCTTCATCATCATCAATGAGCTGATTCTCCTTTCAAAGTTGAAGACATAAAGCTGAAACAGCTTCTTGAACGCGCTTAGATCGAGCTCGAGTAATGGGTCCTTTTGGGAGCTCAAATGGATCGAAGCTAGGACTTGTTGATCCATGGGGTGTGGTCATGTCAAAAAGCATGAAAATTGGATGATTGTTAAATGAACAAAACAGTAATTTGATAATTTAATTAAATAAAATAAAACCAAAATGTTTTATCATCAGTTTCATGTCTTCTTCACTGAAATTGATAGAAGAAAAAACTCCATGGAAGGCTTTGAAGCTTCGGCTTTGTCTTTGAAGATGCATGTAAGTCCATTTTAGCCCCGCTTTTGATAATTTTTATGTTTTTGAGATCGTTGCTACTAGGTCCAACTATCCCGTACCTTCAATTTTGAAACCGTTAAAGATTGTGAATGTTTTCATTTGATGAACCTATATGATTTTAGTTGTTAAATGATGAATTAGAAATATTAGTTGTTAATTAAAAGTATTTTGTTAAGTGATTTTGATGAATTTATCAATTAGGGACTAAATTAATAAAATAATAAAAGTACAAGGATTTGTTGTCAATTTGTTGAAAAATGGGCTGAAATAGAGGCTATGAATTTTTGGCTAGTGTGAAATTACAATAAAAATGGTTAATTTGAATGTTTTAGGCCTAGGGACTAAATTGAATAAAAGTAAAATATTAGGGGCAATTTTGTAAAAATGTAAAAATGACTAAATTGTATAAATTACATTTTTTTATTTTCTAAATTAATAGGTTGAATAAAATTATT
Organism: Gossypium hirsutum; assembly: GCF_007990345.1. Taxonomy (NCBI): domain Eukaryota; kingdom Viridiplantae; phylum Streptophyta; class Magnoliopsida; order Malvales; family Malvaceae; genus Gossypium; species Gossypium hirsutum. Next base: position 23,728,173 of record NC_053439.1, read on the forward strand.
AATTTAGATCAAGATCGAGTGGAAAATCAAGGAGAATAAAAAATTACCAAAATGCCCCTGTACTTTGACATTTCTGCAATTTAGCCAGGTAAGTTCGTATGAACTTAATTTTGTACAATGTTGATTAAATTGAATGTTAGCATGTGATTCTGTTGTGATTGAAACATTATATATATGTGTTATTATGTAATTTATAGTGTCACAAAACGATTGAAATTCAACGACGTATAACAACTATCGAGCCCCGTTTGAACCTTAGGAATATATAGGATATAAAGGACATGTCATTAGGGTTACTATGTTTTGGGTGCTGGTCTTGAATGTCCTACCGGTGGCTGAGTTTCGGAACGTGCTGCGGATACTTGACAGCTTGTGTGAACTGCACCGTGTAGCAACATTTTGACCGATAGCTTGTGTGAGCATACCTAGGCTTCCATGTTTTGTGTACTGGTTATGAATGTCCTACCGATGGTTGAGGTCCGGTATTAGTTACGGATACTCGACAGCTTGTGTGAGCAACATTGTGTAGCTTACATTCTGACCGATAGCTTGTGTGAGCATGCCCATTTTACAGCTCGTGTGAGCTACGACTATATGTTTAGCACACTTCGTGTGACCTTCCCACGTATTCGATATTATTCTGATAGGTTCAATGGGCATGAAAAAGGATGAATCGATAAGGGTTCCAATTGATTTCAGTACAAAAAATATAGAAAGGTATGATGTATCAATGATCAAAGTATGAATATTCATGATTATGAAAGGTATGATTTAAGTGATGCTATGTTTATGTAACATATCTTACCATGCGATTATTATTAGAGTATGCCCAAAAGATCAATCATGAGATGGTTGTAATAACCCAAAAGATAAATCATGAAATGGTTGTAATAACATACTTGATTTATCATGTTTATTAATATAAGGCGTTACCATTATTATTTCAGTTTCTTTTCTGTGTATATAAATAAATTATTTTATAATAATGTCCTGAGAATAATATGATTATTCTTAAAAGATTCTTAGTCAAGTATTATTGTTGGCTAGGACAATAATAATGCATTAAGACTAACATGTAGTTGATTGATGATAAAGAGTTGTCATTGATATGGAGTGTCAAAATCAATGCATGAATATGTATGTTAGAGAACAACATATTGGACTGACCCGTTATGAGTATGTTTTTTGGATTATTATGTAATTGTCACAACATTACTCATAGTGATTAATATGTATATGATCCTCTGACTTGAGATCATCATTATCCCAACATCGTGAGTTGTATATTTTGATATAGTCAAACGTACACCGTAACTAGTTGTTCTATAAAGGCTGATGTTGGATATACCACGATCTATGTACAAGGATATGGTTGATCGATATAGGATAAGTCCCTCCTACATAAGGGGAGTAATATCTTAGGCCACTAGATTGAGTGAGACTAGAAATGCATGGCCATGCTCAAATAAGCTGATATGAGATGTCATACGTATTTGTATATCATGGTCTACTCAAGATATCAAAGAACATGGGATCGACTATACAAGTGTGACTATTCAATGACTTGTGTCCAACCCAGAGATAAAGGACTTAAGGATTAATGCACGAAAGATTAATCGTAAAAAGGTTATGTCGAATCATGATTTCTTGTAACTTAAGTAGCAATGATGTATTGCTAGATGCCACTCATTATTTGTAACATTAGAATCGTTCTAGTATTACTGCTAACGTTACAAGAACCTACAAGGTCACACCCTATGGTTGAAATGAACGAAATAAAACATAGTTGGTATTATATTTGGTTGTCACATGAATTAAAGTAATTGTAGAATTAATTTAATTGGGTAATCAAATATCAAACATACTATATGTACAAGGTTGTTGTACACGTAATGAGAATATAGTTCTATTAATATATGAATTTGGTTCGTATATAAATTCAAATAAATATAATTGACCGAAATCATTATTATAATTAATGTAATTATAATTTTTGGTTTAAAACATTGTTATATTTATTTAATTTCAATTATGATTATTATGTTCGAATAAATATTTAATGAATTATGATTCATTATATATATCAATTATAAGAGGGTTAAAAAAAGAGTGTGTTTTGAAAAACCCTAAAAAATTAAAAATGTTATTTTTGTTTGCTTAAAAAAAGGGCCTAGTAGCCGTCAGGCAAAGTCTTCTTAAAAATACTTTTGGGAATTTATTTTGTTCATTGTCAACTGGGTGGATAACGTAGAGGCCGGAGTCATTAAAGGTTGCGGCTTGGTTCGATAGTAGATCAAAGTACTCATTGCCGAAGCGTCACTGTCTACTCAGTTTAAAGATTCAGTAATTTTGAAACCTTTATTTCACCCTGATTTATTCCTCGCACATGGATCCATGGTTTGGATCACCGGATGAATTAATTTTTGCTGCGTCGTGGGGGTGCCGGCGTTCCAACAGTGGTATCAGAGTCACTTATGTGATACAGACTCGTGTTTAAATACTTGGGTGATGCAATTGTATGAGATGTGTGCTTGAATTTTATTACGTTTTTGACTGTTTAAATCGTTTAAGCATAACCTAATAACCGTTCCTTTCAATAATTGATTAAATGTTAATCATGGTGTTGTGCCCTATTCGGTTTTATGTTATTATTGTTTAGTGTTAACAAATCTGTAATGGTGCGACGGTGGTATTTACAGTTTCTAGTAAGAGTTAACTGGTTAGTGGAACAAGGGTTGTTCTGGCATGAAACCTCAAGGATGAAAATCTTGAAAACATGATTCTGTTGATAAAAGTTATCAAATCATGAGGTTTCTTTTGACTGGGGTATGCGGTTCGTACCGCGGGGCTCTGCCCCCACACCCCTGGTCCATACCGCGGGGGCTCCGCCCCCTCACTCCTTGCTCTTACCGCAGGGGCTATAACTATTGCATTTATTTATTGCTTTATTTATTCATGTATGAGATGTTATGGATGTCTAAAGCATGCCAAATTTTAAATATATTAAAATTTGATAATAATGAACCTTATTAATTGATGAGATCAATTAAAAGGTTAAATGGACTAAAGTAGACCATAATTGGTGAGATGGAACAACCTTAATAAAATCCCTCAAATAAAATATTAAGTTAACATAGCCTTCCAATTTTGCCCTCGTTAAGGCCTCGATCAATACTGTGTAGGTTTTGCTAAAGCGAAGTACTAGTATTTATCTTGGTTAAACGCAAAGAATAAACAAGTGATATTCGCTAGTTAAAATTGGTTAATGACTTAACTAGGTTACTCTAATAGGATTAGAAACGTAGAGGCAAGTAATTTGGATAAGTCATAAGATGATTAGAACAAGAGTTGTTCGCCAAACATTAGGAGTTACATATGATGTAATTAGCAAGTTTTGCTTACCTAAATAACCATAATCTTGGGAGTAAAGCCAAAGCTGGCTTAAGAGGAGGTGAAATATGGATCCTTAACCCACTTGAAATACTTTTTGAGAAAGTCTTTTTGAAACTAATATATGAGGGTTATTAATTTTATAATAAAATAGTGGGAATATCTTTTAATAAAGTCCTTTTAATGATTGATATAAACTTGGTAAATTTACACACACATATTTTATTGTTGTAGATATATTATGGCTGCAAACACTAATACACTCTCATTGCGATCGGTCCTTGAGAAGGACAAATTGAATGGTTTGAATTTCTTGACCGGTTTCGTAACTTGAGGATTGTCCTTAAACAAGAACGAAAATTATATGTCATTGAACAATCGCTTCCTAATGAACCACCCGCTAATGCCTCGGGGGCTGATAGACATGCTTACAAGAAGCATCTTGATGACATGGTAGACGTTAGATGTTTTATGCTTGCCACTATGAATCCTGAGCTTCAGAAGCAACATGAGGACATGGTTGCTTATGAAATGATCGAGCACCTGAAAAAACTTTATTAGGGGCAAGCACGGCAAGAGAGGTTCGATATCTCTAAGGCCCTATTCCAATGTAAGCTGGCTGAAGGAACCCAGTAGGACCTCATATCCTTAAGATGATTGGCTATATTGAAAGCCTGTCTGAGCTTGGGTTTCCATTGAGCCAAGAGTTGGCCACTGATTTTATTTTGCAATCGTTGCCAGATAGCTATAGCCAGTTTGTCCTCAATTTCAATATGAATGAAATTGACAAGACTCTGCCACAGTTGCTCAGTATGTTACGAACTGCTGAAGGCAACATGAAAAAGGTTGGACCCAAGCCCATACTGATGGTCCGTAATAACAAGGGCAAGGGAAAGGCTAGAGTTCAGACAAAGCCCAAGAGCAAAGGTAGGCCCAAGCCTGGAAAAGGAAAAGCTGCATTGAAACCTAAAGGTAGGGTGTCTAAAGAAGGAAACTGTTTTCATTGTGGTGTGACTGGACATTGGAAACGAAACTGTCCTATCTATCTTGAGGAAGTCAAGAAGGCGTAAACAAGCGAAACGTCTGCTTCAAGTATTTATGTTATTGATATTAATTTATCAACTACTACTTCATGGGTATTAGATACTGGTTGTGGTTCTCATATTTTTACTTTTGTACAGGGACTACAAAGGAGTAGGACTTTGGCTAGAGGAGATATGGACCTGCGAGTTGGAAATGGAGCAAAAGTTGTTGCATTAGCTATGGGAACATGTACTTTATCTTTGCCTAGTGGACTTGATTTATGTTTAGAGGATTGTTATTTTGTGCCCAGTTTGACTAAAAACATTATTTCAATTTCTTGTTTAGACAAAATTGGTTTGAGATAATTATTAAGAATAATTGTTGTTCCTTTTATCTCAATAATGTTTTCTATGGATCGTCACAATTGATTAATGGCCTCTATATTTTAGATCAAATGAATCCCATTTACAACATAAATACAAAAAGATCAAAAATAAATAACCCAAATCAAACTTATCTATGGCATTGTCGTGTGGGCCACATAAGTGAGAAACGCATATCCAAACTCCATAAAGATGGTCTCTTGGATTCATTTTTTTTGAACAATTTGAAGTATGTGAATCTTGCTTATTGGGAAAAATGACTAAATCTACTTTTACTGGTAAAAGTGAACGAGCTAGTGATTTATTGGGCCTAATAAATTCTGATGTATGTGGACCAATAAATACACAGGCTAGAGGTGGATTTCACTACTTCATTACTTTCACTGATGATTTCAGTAGATATGGGTATGTCTATCTTGTGCGCCATAAGTCTGAGTCTCTTAAAAAGTTCAATGAATTAACAAATGAAGTACAAAATCAACTAGGCAAAACTATCAAGACACTTCAACCTGATCGAGGTGGAGAGTATTTGAGCCTAGAGTTTGATGATCTTTTGAAGGAATGTGGGATTGTCTCACAACTTACTCCTCCTGGTACTTCTCAATGGAATGGAGTTTTTGAGAGAAGAAATCGAACTCTGTTAGACATGGTTCGATCCATGATGAGTCATACTGATATACCGACTTCCTTTTAGGGACATGTACTTCAGACAACTGCTTTCACATTAAATCGTGTTCCATCTAAATCGGTTCAAAAGACACCATATGAGATGTGGACTGGGAAATGTTCCAGTATGTCTTTTATGAAAATTTGGGGCTGCGAAGCTTATGTTAAACGTCAGACATCTGCTAAGCTTGAAGCCAAATCTGAAAGGTGTATTTTTATGGGGTATCCAAAAGAAACCAAAGGATATTATTTCTTTAATCCCACTGAGAACAAAATATTTGTTGCTCGGACTAGTGTCTTCCTAAAGAGAGAATTTGTTTCTAGAAATGGAAGTAGGAGAAAGACTGAACTTGAAGAAGTTCGAGAATCACAAAATACCACTGAACCAGAGATAGAACAATAGCAAATTCCACAAGAAATTGAGGAACAAGTAACTGCTGTAGAAACACAACCACCGCGTAGATCTTTAAGAGAACGCCAAGCACCTGAGAGATACAGATTTCTCATTACAATGCATGGTGACGTTCTTCTTATAGATCAAGATGAGCCTAAGACTTTTCAAGAAACGGTGACGAGCCCAAAAATCTGAGAAATGGCTTGAAGCCATGAGATCTCAAATTGATTCCACGTATGAAAACCAAGTATGAACTTTGGTTGACCCACCCGAAGGGGTTAAACCTATAGGGTGCAAGTGGGTTTTCAAAAAGAAAACCAACATGGATGGTAATGTACAAACATACAAGGGGCGATTAGTCGCTAAAGGTTTTCTCCAAGTTTATGGTGTTGACTATGATGAAACCTTTTCTCCTGTAGCTATGTTCAAATCCATCAGGATCTTGCTCGCCATAGCTGCATTTCATGACTATGAGATATAGCAGATGAACATCAAAACAACTTTCCTTAACAGGAAACTTGAAGAGGATGTGTACATAACACAACCTGAAGGTTTTGTCATTCCAAAGGATGCTAGAAAGATATGCAAGCTACAAAGATCCATTTATGGATTAAAGCAAGCTTCTCGAAGTTGGAATCTTTATTTTCACGATGCAATCAAAGAGTTTGGTTTCATCAAAAATGAAGATGAGCCATGTGTTTACAAAAAAGTTAGTGGGAGCACTATAACATTCTTGGTACTGTATGTGGATGACATACTTATCATAAGAAATGACATACCTACCTTGCAATCTATTAAGACTTGGTTAGGAAGCTATTTTTCTATGAAGAACTTGGGCGAAGCCACTTACATCTTAGGATTCAAGATCTATAGAGATAGATCAAGACGACTACTAGGTCTAAGCCAAAGTACATACATAGATAAAGTACTGAAAAGGTTCAGTATGGAAGAATCTAAGAGAGGATTCCTACCTATGAGACATGGTATTTCACTCTCGAATGAAATGTGTTCTTCAACTCCACAAGAGAGAGAATGCATGAGTGAAATTTCATATGTTTCTGCTTTTGGATCTATTATGTATGCCATGTTATGTACCCGTCCAGATGTCTCATATGCCTTAAGTATGACGAGCAGGTACCAAGTAGATCCTGGTGAAGGTCACTGGACCACAGTTAAGAATATCCTTAAGTACTTAAGAATAACTAAGGATACGTTCCTAATATATGGAGGTGAGGAAGAGTTAAGTGTAAAAGGTTACACTAATGCCAGCTTCCAAACGGACATGGACGATTCTCGATCACAATCAGGTTTTATGTTTTACCTTAATGGTGGTACTGTGAGCTAGAAGAGTTTAAAGCAAAGTACAGTAGCCGATTCTACAACAGAGGCTGAGTATATTACAACCAGTGAGGTAGCAAAGGAAGCAGTTTGGATCAAGAAGTTCATTACTGAACTAGGGGTTGTGCCTAGCATATCTGATGCTATAGAACTCCGATGTGATAACAATGGAGCCATTGCACAAGCTAAAGAACCTAGATCTCACCAGCAATCTAAACATATACTTAGGCGCTACCATCTTATTCGAGAGATTATTGATCGAGGGGATGTAGAGATATGCAGAGTACCTACAGATGATAACATTGCTAATCCCCTGACCAAGCCTCTGACACAGTAGAAGCATGATCGTCACACTAAGTCGTTTGGTATTAGATATATGAGTGATTGGTCATAGTGCAAGTGGGACATTATTAGAGTATGCCAAAAAGATCAATCATGAGATGGTTGTAATAACATACTTGATTTATCATGTTTATTAATATAACGCGTTACCATTATTATTTTCGTTTCTTTTTTGTATGTATAAATAAATTATTTTATAATAATGTCCTAAGAATAATATGATTATTCTTAAAAGGTTCTTAGTCAAGTATTATTGTTGGCTAGGACAACAATAACGCATTAAGACTAACATGTAGTTGATTGATGATAAAGAGTTGTCATTGATATGGAGTGTCAAAATCAATGCATGAATATGAATGTTAGACAACAACATATTGTACTGAACTGTTATGAGTATGTTTTTTGGATTATTATGTAATTGTCACAACATTACTCATAGTGATTAATATGTATATGATCCTCAGACTTAAGATCATCATTATCCCTACATCGTGAGTTGTATATTTTGATACAGTCAAACGTACACCGTAACTGGTTGTTCAATAAAGGCTGATGTTGGATATACCATGATCTATGTAGAAGGATATGGTTGCTCAATATAGGATAAGTCCCTCCTACATAATGGGAGTAATATCTTAGGCCACTTGATTGAGTGCGATTCGAAATGCATGACCATGCTCAAATAAGTTGATATGAGATGTCATACTTATTTGTATATCATAGTGTACTCAAGATATCAAGGAACATGGGATGGACTAGTCAAGTGTGACTATTCCATGACTTGTATCTAACCCGGAGATAAAGGACTTAAGGATTAATGCATGAAAGGTTAATCGCAAAAAGGTTATGTCGAATCATGATTTCTTGTAACTTAGGTAGCAATGATGCATTGCTAGATGCCACTCATTGTTTGTAACATTAGAATCGTTCTAGTATTACTGCTAACGTTACAGAAACCTACTGAGTCAAACCTATGGTTGAAATGAACGGAATAAAACATAGTTGGTATTGTGTTTGGTTGTCACATGAATTAAATGAATTACAGAATTAATTTAATTGGGTAATCAAATATCGAACATATTATATGTACAAGGTTGTTGTACACATAATGAGAACATAGTTCTATTAATATATGAATTTGGTTCGTATATAAATTCAAATAAATATAGTTGACCGAAATCATTATTATAATTAATGTAATTATAATTTTCAGTTTAAAACATTGTTATATTTATTTAATTTCAATTTTGATTATTATGTTCGAATAAATATTTAATGAATTATGATTCATTATATAAAATCAATTATAAGAGGATTAAAAAAAAGAGTGTATGTTGAAAAACCCTAAAAAAATTAAAAATCCTATTTTTCCTTTGCTTAAAAAAGGGTCTAGCAGCCGTCAAGCAAAGTCTTCTCAAAAATAGTTTTTGAGATTTATTCTGTTTATTGTCAACTGGGTGGATTAAGTAGAGGCCGGAGTCATCAAAGGTGGCGGCTTGGTTCGATAGTAGATCAGAATACTCATTGTCAAAGCGTCACTGTCTACTCAGTTTAAAGATTCAGTAATTTTGAAACCTTTATGTAACACCCCGAACCCGAGACCGTCACCGGAGTCGAACACGAGGTGTTAACAGACTTTAAACCACTTATAAAAAAAAATTCCCAGACACTGCCAATCTGCGTACTAGTCGCTTTAAAAATCATATCTTGAGTTCAGAAACTCAGAATCCAGTTCCGTAAATTTTCCCTGAAACTAAACTCATATGCCCATCTACATATTTTTTTCTAGAATTTTTGGTTGGGCCAATTAGTACAGTTTATTAGTCAAAATCTCCCATGTTATAGGGATCGACTACACTGACCTTTGTACATTACGACTTGGATATCTCCCTGTACAGGGCTTCAATACTGATGCCGTTTGTTTCTATAGAAACTAGACTCAGAGAGGAATCTATACATATATGGCATGACTCCTAATTGTCTCTGGTTAATTTATAATGAATTTCCAAATTCGGAACATGAAATCCAGAAACCGTTCTGGCCCTGTCTCACGAGAACCTGAATATCTCTTAACATATTGTCCATATGACCGTTTCGTTACTTTCCTATGAAAATAGATTCATCAAGGTTCGTTTACATAATTTATTCACTATTTAAATCCCTTCCTACTATTTTTAGTGATTTTCCAAATCTACATCACTGCTGCTGTCAGCATCTGCCTTTAAGGTAGACTTTACCTATTTCATAGTTTCCATGATTCAACTAGCCCTTTTAGCATAAATAGCACGACTTATGATAGTAATTAACCATTCCCATGGCCAATCCTTGTTAAGCATATCCACACCTCTCAATAACCATGTCCATACCAAATGATTATAACATTATACTCAAACATATATAAGCCATTTTCGCATGGCTATCCAAAATTATACAAGTCCAAAGGGTCCATGACCCACAACAAAAAGGGTAGTCCTATCCATGCCATTTCGAAGTTCAACCAAAATTGTACCAAAAGGGGGGGGCTTTGATAGTGTGGGCGACTTCGACTTCAAAATCCCGAGTCCGATAGCTGGAGAACCAAAATCTATAAAACAGAGAATCAAGGAGACGGAGTAAGCAATTTATGCTTAGTAAGTTTTGAGCAAGGGATTCCAGCACAACAAAAGTATAGCATTCATGTAGCTAAACGGATAATTTCATATGCACAATTTTTCAATATCATACTTACTTCACATTACCAACCATTTTATTCATACACAAAGATCAACTTAGCCAAAGGCCGGTAGCTCATTTATCAACTGAGCGAATACTTATTTGTAAGGGCTCAACTAATTCAAAGCACATACGAAACATACCTCAATGTTGGGATGTTTCAAGCGTATTAACTGAAATTTTTACAGCAAGATCATTCATTCCCAAATCACGTACCTTCGGAATTTAACCGGATATAGCTACTCGTTCAAATGCCTTCGGGACATAGCCCGGTTATAGTAACTCGCACAAATGCCTTCGGGACTTAACCCGAATTTAGTAACTCGCACAAATGCCTTCGGGACTTAACCCGGATTTAGTAACTCGCACAAATGCCTTCGGATCTTAGTCCGGATATGGTCACTTAGCACAAAGCCTTCGGGACTTAGCCCGGACATCGTTCAAATAACCATGCACATTTAACAATAAATCATGGCACATTCATATTTCGTTTTCGTTAGCAAAACTCAAACACAAGACACTTATCATTCTTGCAATTTCGGCTCAATAGCCACACAAAGAGCATGATTTTAATTTGCTTAAAACATGATCTAATCAAATCATAATTTAAGCTCTTTTACTCAAGAACTTACCTCGGGTGTTGTCGAACGATTCCGATAGCTATTCGACCACTTTTTCCTTCCCTTTATCGGATTTAGTTCCCCTTTGCTCTTGAGCTTAATTAAACAAATAAATTGATTTAATCATTTGAGCATCGAAAAGAGGAACACAAGGCACTTAGCCCATATTTATACATTAGACATTAAAGTCACATATGTACGGAATCATGAATCAAACTCAACATTTTAGCTAATTTTCCCCCTTGGCCGAATTTTCTAAGCCAAGACAAAAGCATCAATATGCTTGCCTCTAACCGAATACATGCAACACCAATCTCCTTCCTATGGCCGAATATGCATGTCTATGTTGGGGCCGATTGCAACACTTAATACATTCTACAAGTATGATCACTTGTATTGACTAAACACCATTTTGTTTCAAGTTCAAAACTTGGCTAATACACACATATATACACTAGTGAAGCATCCTCTCCCTTTCCATCAATTTAACACATGCATTACTCATTAATATACAAAAATTATATTCGGCCTTAGCACACAACTTGCTAGCCGATTCTTCTCCATCTAGCAACCAATGCACATATGTGCTCACTCAAAAATGCTAAAAAGAAGATTCAAGAATCATCAATCCACCATCACATGCATCATTAACAAGCTTCATATTTAGCATGCAATGGCATTAACACAAAATCCACCTAGGCCGAATATCATCCCCATGACATAGCAAAGATTTGAACCATGGGCTAATTAGAACTCAAGCTAGCAACTAAAAAAAACATGCATGAATCTCATGGCACAACCTCAAACATACCTTGATCTAGATACAAGTATGGCCAAACCTCCTCCTAATCCTCTTCCAAACCAAACATGAAGTAAGAACTCCTTCCTCCTTCCTTAGAATTTTCGGCCAAAAGAAGATGAAAAAGGATGAACAAAATTTTTCTTTTCTTTTCTTTTACTCACGGCAATGGGGGGGGAAACAACCACACACTTATTTTTTTGTTTTCATCATATTCCCTTTCATTATTTTATGCCCATGCTCCTTATTTTATCATACTTCCCATGACACACTAACTCAACATGTTTATGACATGTTCTTGCCCATCACACTTGGTCTACCATGCTTGTCATGGCCGGCCACTACTAATTAGGGGGAATTTGACATGCAAGTCCCCCCTTTTTATTTCATGCACTAATAGGTCCTTATGCTTTGACCTATCACATTTCAAAATTTCTCACATAAGTCCTATTTACTAAAATTCACCTACAATTAAACAAAATTCAAACACGAAATTTTCACACATGCACATGTACATATAATGAGCATCAATTATGACGGTTAATTATTTTTATGACTCGGTTTAGCGGTCCCGAAACCACTTCCCGACTAGGGTCAATTTTGGGCTGTCACAACTCTCCCCCACTTAAGAAATTTTCGTCCCCGAAAATCTTACCGGTAAATAAGTTTGGGTATCGTTCTTTCATCGAGCTCTCGGTTTCCCAAGTAGCTTCCTCGATCCCGTGTTTGAGCCATAACACCTTAACTAACGGAACCCTTTTGTTTCGCAACTCTTTCACTTCACGAGCTAGGATACGAATCGGTTCTTCTTCATAACTCAAGTCAGATTGAATTTCAACTTCTGAGGGATTAATCACATGTGACGGATCGGATCTATAACGTCGAAGCATCGAAATATGAATGACATCGTGAATCTTTTCAAGTTCAGGGGGAAAAATCAATCTATACGCAACCGGACCAACTCGTTCAGAGATTTCGTACGGCCCAATGAATCTTGGGCTCAACTTGCCCTTACGACCAAATCTGAGTACCTTTTTCCAAGGCGAAACTTTAAGAAACACTTTATCTCCCACCTGATATTCAATGTCTTTTCGTTTCAAATCCGCATACGATTTTTGACGATCTGTGGCTGCCTTCAGACTTTCACAGATTACCTTTACTTTCTGTTCGGCATCTTTAATCAAATCAACTCCGAAAATTTTACTTTCACCGAGCTCGGTCCAAAACAATGGTGTACGGCATTTACGACCGTACAAAGCCTCGTAAGGTGCCATCTTAATACTTGATTGAAAACTATTGTTGTGAGCGAATTCAATCAAAGGTAAATACTGTTCCCATGAACTACTGAACTCGAGGATGCAACATCTCAACATATCCTTAAGTATCTGAATTATCCGCTCAGATTGACCATCGGTTTGGGGGTGAAAAGCAGTGCTAAAATGCAGCTTGGTACCCAAAGCTTCTTGCAATTTCTTCCAAAATCGTGAGGTGAATCTCGGATCTCTATCCGACACGATAGAAATAGGTACCCCGTGTAATCTCACAATCTGAGAAATGTACAATTCAGCTAGTTTATCCAATGAAAAATCCGTACGCACGGGGATAAAGTGAGCCGACTTAGTCAGTCTATCGACAACAACCCAAATCGCATCTTTCTTACTTGCTGACAATGGCAGCCCGGACACAAAGTCCATTGTGACTCGATCCCATTTCCACTCAGGTATCATGATCGGCTGAAGTAATCCTGAAGGCACTTGATGTTCCGCTTTCACTTGTTGACATATTAAACATCTCGAAACAAAGTCGGAGATGTCTCGTTTCATACCATGCCACCAAAACCAACGTTTCAAATCATTGTACATTTTCGTACTCCCCGGGTGAATTGACATTCGGCTACAATAGGCTTCGTTCAGAATCATCGAAATGAGTTCCGAATTCCTTGGAACACACAAACGACTTCTGAACCTCAAACAATCATCATCATCAATTTGAAACTCCGATTCCTTGTTCGGAACACACTCAGCCCGTTTTGCAACCAATTCATCATCAACTTTCTGGGCTTCACGAATTTGATGAATCAATAATGGTTTGGCTTTTAATTCAGCTACTAACACATTGTCAGGTAGAACAGACAAGTGCACATTCATCGCTCGTAAAGCAAATAATGATTTTCGGCTTAAGGCGTCCGCAACCACATTAGCCTTTCCCGGGTGGTAATCAATGACAAGCTCGTAATCTTTCAACAACTCAAGCTAACGTCTTTGTCGCAGATTTAAGTCTCTTTGAGTCATCAAATATTTGAGACTTTTGTGATCCAAAAATACATGGCACTTTTCACCAAATAAGTAATGTCGCCATATTTTTAAAGCAAATACGATGGCAGCTAGTTCAAGATCATGGGTCGGATAATTTTTCTCATGTGGCTTTAATTGTCTCGACGCATAGGCCACCACTCGACCTTCTTGCATCAATACGCAACCCAACCCAAGTAGGGATGCGTCACTATAAATGACAAACTCTTTGCCTGATTCGGGTTGCACTAAAATTGGAGCTTCAGTTAAATAAGTTTTCAGTTGATCGAAACTTTTCTGACATTTCTCCGTCCATTCGAACTTAACATCCTTTTGAAGTAGCTTTGTCATTGGTGTGGCTATCATCGAGAAACCTTTTACAAATCGTCGGTAATAACCGGCGAGCCCCAGGAAGCTCTGAACTTCGGTAATATTTCTTGGAGGCTTCCAGTTAAGTATGGCTGAAATTTTGCTCGGGTCAACTCGAATACCCGATGCGGATACCACGTGACCCAAGAAGCTAACCTCTCTTAACCAGAACTCACACTTACTGAACTTAGCATATAACTGCTTATCCTGCAAAATTTGCAACACTAATCTCAGGTGCTCAGCATGTTCGGTCTCATCTCTTGAATAGACCAAGATGTCATCAATGAACACAACTACGAACCGATCCAAATATGGTCTGAAGATCCGATTCATCAAATCCATAAATACCGCAGGGGCATTAGTGAGCCCAAACGGCATCACTAAGAATTCGTAGTGACCATATCTCGTTCTGAAGGCAGTTTTGGGTATGTCCGAATCTCGAATTCGCAACTGATAATAGCCCGATCTCAAATCTATTTTTGAGAACACTGAGGCTCCCTTCAGTTGGTCGAACAAATCATTGATACGCGGTAACGGATATTTGTTCTTTATTGTCACTTTATTCAGCTGACGATAGTCAATGCACAACCTCATGGTTCCGTCCTTCTTTTTCACGAACAATACTGGTGCACCCCAAGGTGAGAAACTTGGTCGAGCGAAACCTCTATCCGTCAATTCTTGCAACTGAGCTTTCAACTCTTTTAACTCGGTTGGTGCCTACGATACGGAGCTATCGAAATCGGCGTAGTCTCAGGTACAAGCTCAATACCAAACTCTATCTCCCGAACAGGTGGTAAACCCGGTAATTCTTCAGGAAAAACATCCGGGTATTCACAAACCACCGGCACAGATTCGGGTTTCTTTTCTAATTCTTTATTATCAAGTACATACGCAAGGTATGCTTCGCACCCTTTTCTTACATATTTCTGGGCCAACATTGAGGATATTACAGCTGGCAACCCCTTTAAGTCCGTAGACTTAACTCGGATTATCTCGTTATTTGCGCACCTCAAATCAATAGTCTTGCTTTTGCAGTTCACAACTGCATCATGCGCGGTCAGCCAATCCAAACCAAGAATAACATCAAATTCATCAAATGGCAAAAGCATCAAGTCTGCCGGAAAACAGGAACCTCGAATTACTAGGGAACATTCCTTACACACTTTGTCGACAAGCACGTAACGACCCAAGGGATTTGACACCCGAATTACGAACTCAGTAGACTCAATAGGTAAAGTCTTACTGGATGCTAAGGTTTCACATATGTAAGAATGAGTAGAACCGGGGTCAATCAAAGCAATTACATTAGTATCAAAGAGAGTAAAAGTACCGGTAATAACATCAGGCGAAGAAGCATCCTCGCGGGCACATATAGCATAAGCTCTAGCAGGCGCACGAGCCTCGGATCTGGTCGTAGCATCTCTAGATCCTCTCTGACCACCACTAGCATTGCCCGTATTTCCAGATGGTCTACCTTGAGCAGTGGTAGCACCCGGTTTCCCACTCTGATTTACATTCTGTTCAGACAACCTCGGGCAATCTTTAATGAAGTGG
This sequence comes from Gossypium hirsutum, assembly GCF_007990345.1. Taxonomy (NCBI): domain Eukaryota; kingdom Viridiplantae; phylum Streptophyta; class Magnoliopsida; order Malvales; family Malvaceae; genus Gossypium; species Gossypium hirsutum. The sequence continues at coordinate 23,744,054 of NC_053439.1, forward strand.
TCAACTGATCCGCACTTGTAACAGGAGCGGTCAGGGAATCTACAACTCCCCGAATGCCATTTACCGCAATATCGACATTTCGTTCTGTCTCGACGTTCATTCCCAACACTGGCGACCGAAGTGCCTCGTGTACCCACAGGGGGTCGATCACGATCTCGTCTAAAAAGGCCCGAAGTGCCTCTAGACCGGCCCACATCATCTCGAAATTTCTTCGATGCCTGTTGAAGAGACTTTCCCGAGGATCTTTTACGAAACTCTCCAGTTCCCACATCAACTTTTTGTTTTTCTTTTCTAAGCTCTTCGGCTTTACAAGCTCGCTCGACAAGTACTACGAACTCTCGTATTTCAAGAACGCCAACGAACATTTTTATATCTTCATTCAGCCCATCCTCGAAGCGTTTACACATGATAGTCTCGGACGAAACACATTCCCGAGCATACCTACTAAGTCTAACAAATTTTCGCTCGTAATCAGTAACCGACATAGAAACTTGCTTAAGCTCAAGAAATTCCTTCCGTTTTTGATCAACAAATCTCTGACTGATATACTTTTTCCGAAACTCAGTTTGGAAAAACTCCCAAGTTACTTGCTCTCGGGGCACAACAGAAGTCAGAGTACTCCACCAATAGTAGGCAGAATCGCGTAGCAAGGAGATAGTACACTTTAGGCATTCATCGGGTGTACAAGATAGCTCATCGAGTACCCGGATAGTGTTGTCCAACCAAAATTCAGCTTGCTCGGCATCGTCGCTATCCGTAGCTTTAAATTCAGTAGCCCCATGTTTTCGGATTCTGTCAACTGGGGGCTTATTTGACCTTATTTGGTCAGTTTCCGGAGGTAGTGTAGGCGCAGGGGTTATATTTGTCGGGAATGGAGGTTGTGGAACAGCCATATTAGTTCGAATGTATTGGTTGAACCAATCATTCATCACGCTATAGAAAGCTTGTCTAGCTTCATCATTCGGGTTACTAGCATTAGGTTGAGAGTCCGCCGGCGCTGTCCCTTGTGCGGGAGCAGGCGCTACACTCTCAAGATCATCAGCTACCGCTCGGTCGGGATCGAGATTCATTACTATAAATAAACACATTTACAATTGTCAGAAATCACCACACTATCAAATAATCACATAAAATGGCATGTATAGCTAGACCCAACGCATTACGGTAGTCCTAAAATCGACTAAACCGTAGCTCTGATACCAATCAAATGTAACACCCCGAACCCGAGACCGTCACCGGAGTCGAACACGAGGTGTTAACAGACTTTAAACCACTTATAAAAAAAAATTTCCCAGACACTGCCAATCTACGTACTAGTCTCTTTAAAAATCATATCTTGAGTTCAGAAACTCGGAATCCAGTTCCGTAAATTTTTCCTGAAACTAGACTCATATGCCAATCTACATATTTTTTTCTAGAATTTTTGGTTGGGCCAATTAGTACAGTTTATTAGTCAAAATCTCCCATGTTACAGGGATCGACTACACTGACCTTTGCACATTACGACTTTGATATCTCCCTGTACAGGGCTTAAATACTGATGCTGTTTGTTTCTATAGAAACTAGACTCACAGAGAAATCTATACATATATGGCATGACTCCTAATTGTCTCTGGTTAATTTATAATGAATTTCCAAAGTCGGAACAGGAAATCCAGAAACCGTTCTGGCCCTGTCTCACGAGAACCTGAATCTCTCTTAACATACTATCCATATGACCGTTTCGTTACTTTCCTATGAAAATAGATTCATCAAGGTTCGTTTACATAATTTATTCACTATTTAATTCCCTTCCTACTATTTTTAGTGATTTTCCAAATCTACATCACTGCTGCTGTCAGCATCTGCCTTTAAGGTAGACTTTACCTATTTCATAGTTTCCATGATTCAACTAGCCCTTTTAGCATAAATAGCACGAATTATGATAGTGATTAACCATTCCCATGGCCAATCCTTGTTAAGCATATCCACACCTCTCAATAACCATGTCCATACCAAATGATTATAACATTATACTCAAACATATATAAGCCATTTTCGCATGGCTATCCAAAATTATACAAGTCCAAAGGGTCCATGACCCACAACAAAAAGGGTAGTCCTATCCATGCCATTTCGAAGTTCAACCAAAATTGTACCAAAAGGGGGGGCTTTGATAGTGTGGGCGACTTCGACTTCAAAATCCCGAGTCCGATAGCTGGAGAACCAAAATCTATAAAACAGAGAATCAAGGAGACGGAGTAAGCAATTTATGCTTAGTAAGTTTTGAGCAAGGGATTCCAGCACAACAAAAGTATAGCATTCATGTAGCTAAACGGATAATTTCATATGCTCAATTTTTCAATATCATACTTACTTCACATTACCAACCCTTTTATTCATACACAAAGATCAACTTAGCCAAAGGCCGGTAGCTCATTTATCAACTGAGCGAATACTTATTTGTAAGGGCTCAACTAATTCAAAGCACATACGAAACATACCTCAATGTTGGGATGTTTCAAGCGTATTAACTGAAATTTTTACAGCAAGATCATTCATTCCCAAATCACGTACCTTCGGAATTTAACCGAATATAGCTACTCATTCAAATGCCTTCGGGACATAGCCCAGTTATAGTAACTCGCACAAATGCCTTCGGGACTTAACCCGGATTTAGTAACTCGCACAAATGCCTTCGGGACTTAACCCGGATTTAGTAACTCGCACAAATGCCTTCGGATCTTAGTCCCGATATGGTCACTTAGCACAAAGCCTTCGGGACTTAGCCCGGACATCGTTCAAATAACCATGCACATTTAACAATAAATCATGGCACATTCATATTTCGTTTTCGTTAGCAAAACTCAAACACAAGACACTTATCATTCTTGCAATTTCGGCTCAATAGCCACACAAAGAGCATAATTTTAATTTGCTTAAAACATGATCTAATCAAATCATAATTTAAGCTCTTTTACTCAAGAACTTACCTCGGGTGTTGTCGAACGATTCCGATAGCTATTCGACCACTTTTTCCTTCCATTTATCGGATTTAGTTCCCCTTTGCTCTTGAGCTTAATTAAACAAATAAATTGATTTAATCATTTGAGCATCGAAAAGAGGAACACAAGGCACTTAGCCCATATTTATACATTAGACATTAAAGTCACATATGTACGGAATCATGAATCAAACTCAACATTTTAGCTAATTTTCCCCCTTGGCCGAATTTTCTAAGCCAAGACAAAAGCATCAATATGCTTGCCTCTAACCGAATACATGCAACACCAATCTCCTTCCTATGGCCGAATATGCATGTCTATGTTGGGGCCGATTGCAACACTTAATACATTCTACAAGTATGGTCACTTGTATTGACTAAACACCATTTTGTTTCAAGTTCAAAACTTGGCTAATACACACATATATACACTAGTGAAGCATCCTCTCCCTTTCCATCAATTTAACACATGCATTACTCATTAATATACAAAAATTATATTCGGCCTTAGCACACAACTTGCTAGCCGATTCTTCTCCATCTAGCAACCAATGCACATATGTGCTCACTCAAAAATGCTAAAAAGAAGATTCAAGAATCATCAATCCACCATCACATGCATCATTAACAAGCTTCATATTTAGCATGCAATGGCATTAACACAAAATCCACCTAGGCCGAATATCATCCCCATGACATAGCAAAGATTTGAACCATGGGCTAATTAGAACTCAAGCTAGCAACTAAAAAAACATGCATGAATCTCATGGCACAACCTCAAACATACCTTGATCTAGATACAAGTATGGCCAAACCTCCTCCTAATCCTCTTCCAAACCAAACATGAAGCAAGAACTCCTTCCTCCTTCCTTAGAATTTTCGGCCAAAAGAAGATGAAAAAGGATGAACAAAATTTTTCTTTTCTTTTCTTTTACTCACGGCAATGGGGGGGGAACAACCACACACTTATTTTTTTGTTTTCATCATATTCCCTTTCATTATTTTATGCCCATGCTCCTTATTTTATCATACTTCCCATGACACACTAACTCAACATGTTTATGACATGTTCTTGCCCATCACACTTGGTCTACCATGCTTGTCATGGCCGGCCACTACTAATTAGGGGGGAATTTGACATGCAAGTCCCCCTTTTTATTTCATGCACTAATAGGTCCTTATGCTTTGACCTATCACATTTTAAAATTTTCTCACATAAGTCCTATTTACTAAAATTCACCTACAATTAAACAAAATTCAAACACGAAATTTTCACACATGCACATGTACATATAATGAGCATCAATTATGACAGTTAATTATTTTTATGACTCGGTTTAGCGGTCCCGAAACCACTTCCCGACTAGGGTCAATTTTGGGCTGTCACACTTTATGTCACCCTGATTTGTTCCTCACACATGAATCCATGGTTTGGATCGCTAGATGAATTAATTTTTGCTGCACTGTGGGGGTGTCGGCATTCCAAAAATGATATAGCTAAGTTATGTGTTTAATCACTAGCTTGTGACTATGGTAAATGCTATGTTTATGTTTTATATGTTATGAAAATGAAATATTAAGTGTTCAATATGAACCAAGACATGTATGTATGAAACTCATTGAAATGGTGATACATGGAAAACATGATATGTTATGAAGGATGATAAATCCAAGTTGATCATGCTTAAGTATAGTGGTTATCTATGTTAAGTTCACATGAATTATGTTTAAGTATGATAACATGTGTTGTTGATGTGCTTAGGCTTGTGCAAGCTTATGATTGGATTATATCATGCTTAGTCTTAATGAAATACATCCAAACGATAAGTGTTCAATCGGTAATATGCTTGCGCACATGAAAAGGTAGTATAAATTAAAAGTATGTAATATATTATGAAATGGTTTATCATGTAGTTGATTTCAAAAGAGCTATGTTAAATGTACTAGCTTGTAGTCATGGTTGATGTTATGCTTATGTATTGTAGTATACAAAGGAAACGAGTATGAAAAGGTAATGAAATTGGTAAGTTCATAGTTGAAATGAAATATGATGAAACAAAAGGGAATGATGAGTTGAAAGATGTACCTGTATGTGAGAAATTTACGTATATTATGGATGAATATACCTAGTTCATGAACAAATATGCTAATTAATGAATTGATGTTGTTATTTAAGCTAAAGTAAGTAAATGTAATGGAAAGTAAGTAAATGGAAGGGTTCAAAGTCTTATGAAATCGACTATGCTAGGAATGATAAGTATATATATGGTGTTGATAGGCTTATTCCAATGTGGGTTGATGTTTATGGTTTGATAAATATCGAGGCTTTGGTATAGGTGTATATTTAACCTATAATTTTCATTATTGATATAGAATGCTATGTTTATGTTTATACGAGCTTACTAAGCATTCATTACTTACGTAGTTATTTTTCCTTCATTTTACAAATTATCAGAAGCTCGATCAGGTTGGAAGCTAGTCGGAGATCCATCACACTATCCATCATTTTTATCACTATATTTTAATGTTTTGTTAGTGGTTATAATGGCATGTATAGGTGGACTATGTCTAATGTTTAGTTAAGGATATGGGCATGTAATGTTGCTTTGAATTTGTGAAGCTTAAGTTATTTTGATGCCTTGATGGTTGGTATGTTTTTGGCACTTTGATGTTTAATGGTTGGTGTTATATGATCAAATTGGTGCATGGTTTTATGGCCAAAGTGGTATGTGTTGGCATGCTTGCAAATTGATTATTTAGGGCATGTTTTGATATAGAATATAATCAAATATGTTTGGTTGAATTATGACCATTTGGACCTAAATTTGGTTTGTATATATAGTGGATGTTGGAACCTTTTGTAATGCCTAGTTTAGTGTCATTTATATGGTTTTGATACATGAGAGAAATGGTTCAAATGGTAAAATTATTTTGCTATGGTATGAATCTAAATTGGTAAGTTTGGTATGTGTCAAATGTGGTATGTTTTGATAGAGAAACAAGTTAGTTGCTAAATGATTAAATATGCATATGTTTAGGTATGTTTAATGTATGTATTTAAGGTGCCTTTATGATATATTGGTTGAATGAAAATTGGTCATTTTATGCACGGTTGAACATGTTTTGATACCTTGGACATATGTGCAAATGGCTTGTTAGGTTTGCTTGATTTGGGTGAAGGAAATGGCTTGAATTTGGCCTATTTCTTGTCCATATGGTCTAAGACACGGACGTGTGTCTCAGCCGTGTGTGACACACAACCATGTGACATGAGACATGGCCATGTGTCCCCTGTAGGTTTTATAGGTTGCATTTTGAAAGTTACATAGCCTAGCACACGGGCGTGTGACTTGGCCATGTGAACCAAGTCAGAGAGTCACACGCCCGTGTGACCCTTATAGTGTGAATTTTTCCATATTTTTCCATGAAGTTTTGAATGTTTTTTATTTAGTCCCGAATTGTTTCTAAAGTGTTTCTAAGGGCTCGAGGGCTCGAAAAAAGGACGTTATGTATGTGTTTGATTGGATTTTACAATGATTATGAAATGTTGGAAATGAATGATTTGAGTTACGTTTTTATGGTAATGCTTCGTAACTCTATTTTAGTGACGAATATGAGTTAGTGGTGTTATATTTAGTGGTAACAGAGCTACAGTTTAGTCAGTTCTCTAACTGAACGTAGAATGTATGAAATCTATAAATACATGCCATTATATAACCTGTGATAGTGTGATGACTCCTGACTCGGATGAGAGTTGTTTTAACTATAGACAGAGATATTTTCCAACTGAGCTAATTCTGATAATGTTGGAAGCGATATTCAGGTATATAAGTAAAAAGTTACTTATGATGAGTCGAAACTCATAAAGGTAAAAATAAAAATTTATAATATTATGCTAATAATGAATTTTATGTTATATATTGATACAAACAAGGCCCGTTGGTTGAAAAGGGTGTTCGATAAGTAAATGATCGTTGCTAAGGGAAAAGAGAAACTTGGATTAAGTTGGGCAAAGATAGGTTCTAAATAGGATAAGGATAGTTCGATTCAGGATTGCGACCCACTAACTAATGAAGAGTTAGGAACCGACAATATCAAAGGATAGTAGACAATCGGATTGACGCCACAAACAATGTTGATAAGTCAACTCGAATTTGTAAAAGAAAGAAGAGTGAAAACTCTTTAATAATCTCACATAGATAAAAGTTCATTAACCTCAAAAAGTCCTATTACAAAGCCTTATATAGGCACACAAAATGACCATTCGGTTTTGGTATCTAATTGGTCACACTAGACATAAATCTGTTCACACACAACATTAAATTAGGTGCTTGAATATGATGGATTCATGCATGGCCGAAATGTCCTTTGATGAGTACATGAACCCTTAATCTTGAAGAAAACTCATGGTTCATTGTATTGGCAGGTTCTTTGTTCCAAATTTATCACTAAACTCCCCCCTTGGACGTACATGCACTTGAACAAACATGCATCTTTACGAACGGTCACATTAAGCCCCCTTGGTATGCATGAATCTTCAAAGCTCCATGAATGCAAGATTTATTCTCTCCATTACCCCAAAAATGTGCATGTATCCTTGGTGTTTAAACATTCACGAATGGACATCTTCATGCCCCCTTGAATCTTGAATATTCTGGAAGTATTTAATCAGCTTCTTTAATACACCTATTAAGACACATTAAACGACTTATTAGGACACATTAATCATACCAATAATTCTATAGTAAAATAGACATATTCAATGACTAGTTTTAAGACATAATTATCATGTAAGAAAATAGTTAATATAACCAACAACTAACTTAACTAAAACATCCGGAAATAAAATATAGACTAAGAGAATTGAATAACACGAAATTAAGCTGTGGAAAACATAAATAAATAATTAATGATTAAAAATAGTATCATATTAAACTCCCTCAAGGTTCTTGGACCAAAAGATGAATTGGGCCTAAATTTTGGGTAACACTCAAGCATTCGTTCCATCCTTGAATCACCAGGCCTGGAAGGGCTTCCTTAAATTTTTTTGATCGTGAACGAGTAATTGGGCCTAAGGGAACCATCAAATCAGCATCCTCACTTGCTTGTGTGTCTTTGGTAAGTTGGCTCGTATCATATATATATAAGAGTTAGATCTAGAGGCTTTACAATCTCCACCCCCACCCTCATAGTCTTATACAATGGAATTCACACGATTTATGTTGATAAGCCCACAAGTATGAAATTAAAGAGTTTAGTGGCTGAATGAATAATAATACGTCAGAGCTGAGAATGGGTTAGCAAGTAAAGAGATTTCTAGAAGAGATATTAGATTTTACTGAAGATCATTCGGGATACGCAACATTTCTGTTAAAGAAGTTATTCTTGGGTAATCGACTTATTAAGGTATGGTATCTAAAGAACGGGTTAATCGGGATTTCGTGTGAATTGATTTCCTTAGTGAAACGGGATACTGTGAGATCATCAACAACTTTAGTAGTTAGTGGAATAATGTTTTAGTTGTAAAGATATCTGAATGCAACGGTTATAGTCCAATAGCTTATGACGATCTCTTCTAGGTATTCTATATGTTCTTTTATCCTCAGAGGTATATGCAATTGTTCATTTTCAGATGTGATTCTTATCATAGGAAAATTCTAGCTAACCAAAATGTTAGACAAAAGTATTGTTAGTCTGGTTGATTTATGATCGGCATTACTCTATCTTTCTTTGGCATTCTATTCTATTATGTCTGGTAGAAGATTCAATGGTAAAACTCATATGATGTTATTTTATTTCTTTCACGGATTGATGATCTAAATTATATATGCAATTTATGTTGTCTCTGTCAGAACTGATTCCAATGTGTATGAGCGATATTATTCTTCTGGATTTTCTCTAGGGTATCATTAATCTCTTTATCATTTAATATGAGTTGTATTCTCAGAAATTCTGTAAAGCTCCATATCTTGGATTTCATTATCTCGGTTTTCTTCTTGTTCCTACAGTTTAATCTATTAAACATGGTTCATCTGTAAGGGAGATTCATTGGTCGGAGATAATTACACCTATTATAGTTATAATTCCTGGTTTGATCATGGGAGCAACGTGATATAGATCTCAGATTATAAAGGTTGTATTACTGCACTAGTTGTTATTGGGACTACGTTCGGTATTCCTCTTTTATTTTGGAGTACCCTATTGATATTGGAGGTATTGTTTTATCTATACGGTTGTAATGTCGATTTTATTATAGCACTATGCTTTTAATTCATTTGTTGGTTATGGCTTCGGTATAGTTCAAAGTTTCGATATTATTAATTAAAATAGTTTTATTATATATATCCATTTCTAGCTTTCATGAAAGGGATAGGTAATGGTAAAAGTATAGACGGTGAAAGGTCGATCTTAAACTTGTATATTGGTTCTCATTCCTCGGGTAATCTCAATTTATGCCAACGAGTGAAAATGGTATGTTATGTTTTTTTTTGAGTTAGTGCAGTTTATAAAGATCTTTGATTGGTATTCAGTGGAAATTATAATAGATTGTATGTCTAAGTTGTTTTGACAACAGGAAGAAGGGATTATTCTAAAATGTTATTATTCGATTGATAGATCGACTTAACTATGTTTTTCAAAAATGGGTTATTCATTTGAAAAGTTAGGTAAGTTGTTTATATTCGAGCTTATTTCTTGATTCGAAAATAATTTTTTTTACAGATTCATGATAAATAGAGGGATAGAAAAATTAGGGATTCATAGTCTAGAAGACATGATACATAATTATATATATTAGATCAATTGTAATGAAGAAATGTCATTATGGGTTTAAATTTTCTCGATAGTTGAAGTTGTTGCGCTTGTGTTCAATGATATTGCTTGATACTTTCCATGAAAGGGAAACAAATATAAGTTGAAAGTTACAAATGAAAACATGTTAAAGCATCAGTCAAAGTTTGATAATCCTAGTTTCTTGGTTATGTTTTTATAGACTATTACTGGGAATTTCTCGGTAGTTATACTACTAATGATAAAGTGATGACAAGAGAACATCATAGCTACTCAGTTAAGTTCAAATATAGTATCAAGTTTTAATATGAGTTCTAATACAAGTTCTAAATCAAGATGCAATTTCTGATGTGATGACTTTTATCAGGTGAGAAATTTTGAGGACAAAATTTTCGTAAGGGGGAAGAGTTGTAACAACCAATTTTTCTATGGTTTTAAGGCCACCAAATCCAATGAGTAAGTTCATAAATATTATTATTTAATATTTACGAGTCAAATGTGAATTTAAAAAGGTTTTTTATTTGATAGTTTATGTTATTTAAGCGATTTATTAAGTTCAAGTGGAAGACGCTAAGGTCAAGTGGTTTTAGAAAATAAGGTATCGGGACCTCGTTTCTATAAAAATATTTACAGAGTGTCATTAAAGTGGTATTAATGTTTTGTTGAACAATTTTAACGTTTCGATAGTTTTGATCAATATTTGATTTGAGTGATTAAATGGTTTGTTGAATAAAGGAAAAGGGGCTTAAATGGTAATTAGACCATTTAAAATTTTTAGTGGATGGTTTTGGGCAACTAAAAGCATGAAAATTGGATTATTATTAATGAACAAAATATTAATTTGATAATTTAATTAAATAAAATAAAACCAAAATGTTTTCTCATCAATTTTATGTCTTCGTCACTGACATTGAAAGAAGAAAAAACTCCATGGAAGGCTTCGAAGCTTCGTCTTTGTCTTTGAAAATGCATTTAAGTCCATTTTAGCCCCGTTTTTAATAATTTTTATGTTTTTGATATCGTTGCAACTAGGTCTAGCTAGCCCATACCTGCGATTTAAAAACTGTTAAAGATTTTGAAAGTTTTTGTTGATGAATCTATGTGGTTTTATTTGTTAAATTATGAATTTGAAATATTAGTTGTTAATTAAAAGTATTTTGTTAAGTGATTTTGATGAATTTATCGATTAGGGACTAAATTATTAAAGTAATAAAAGTATAAGGATTTTTCTGAAATTGTTGCAAAAATAGGCTGAAATGGAGGCTATGAATACTCAACTAGTGTGAAATTGCAATAAAAATGGTTAATTTGCATGTTTTATGCTTAGGGATTAAATTGAATAATAGTAAAATGTTAGGGGTAATTTTGTAAAAATGTGAAAAATTACTAAATTGCATAAAAGATATTGTTTTACTATCTAAATTAATATATTGAATAAAATTATTATTTTATATCAAGATCAATTGGAAAATCGAGGAGAATGGAAAATTACCAAAATGCCTCAATACTGTGACATTTCTGCAATTTAGCTAGGTAAGTTCGTATGAACTGAATTCTGTATAATGTTGATTAAATTGACTGTTAATATGAGATTCTATTGTGATTGAAACGGTAAGTATTCAATCAGTAAGATACTTATGTACATGAAAAGGTGGTATAAATTAAAAGTATGTAATTTCTTATGAAATGATTTATCATGTAGTTGGTTTCAAAAGTGCTATGTTAAATGCATTAGTTGTAGTCATGGTTGATGTTATTCTTTTGTATTGTATTATACAAAGGAAACATGTAGGAAAAGGTAATAAAATTGGTAAGTTCATAGTTGAAAGAAATTTAATGAAACAAAAGGGAATGATGAGTTGAAAGATGTACTTGTATGTGAGAAGTTTACGTATGTCATGGATGAATATACCTAGTTCATGAAAGATTTTCATGTTTTGCTAATGGTTTTAATGGCATGTATAGGTGGACTATGTCTAATGTTTAGTTAAGGATATTGGCATGTAATGTTGCTTTGAATTTGTGCAACTTAAGTTATTTTGATGCCTTGATGGTTGGCATGCTTTTGGCACTTTGATGCTTAATGGTTGGTGTTATATGATCAAATTGATGCATGGTTTTATGGCCAAAGTGGTTTGTGTTGGCATGTTTGCAAAGTGATCATTTAGGGCATGTTTTGATATAGAATTTAATCAAATATGTTTGTGATACGAACTTGCTTACGAGGTGTAATTGAATCGTTGAATGCTCGATCGATAAATTAAGTAGTTTCGTTTCGGTTTAACAAATAGGCTAATTAAAAGGAAGAATATAGTTAAAAAAATGAATGATAATGAAGATAAAATGACGGAATGATGGTATAGTGAACTTAAAAACAAGAATGAACCCATAATAGAGATTAAGGACCCGATTCTTATGAGTTTTAAGGGGGCTGATGGATAGCTGGATAAAACCGTGACCCACTATCTAGCAAGATAGGAACCAGACGGTATATGGGATGAACACCACACTCAATGAGTGGTAAGTTCAAGAAAGAAACAAGTTTGACGCCACTAGCTAACTAGATAAGCCAAATTAAATCTCGAAGAACAATGAGAGTGAACAACTCACAAAGTCTGCTATATTTCATAAAATATCAAAGTGAAGTAACCTTCAAATGTCCTATTACAAGCTATATATATAGGCATTAAGAATGACCACTTAAATTCGACATCTATGTGTTTACACAATAATTAAAATGTTCACACTTAAAATATTAAAACCGGTTCTTGAATTTAGCAAATTCATGCACTAGCCGAATGGTCACTTTCTGCCCCCTTCGTGCGTGCATGCATGCTTAGCCATGAAGAATTCTTTAAGTTCCATGAATAATCAACCTTTAATTACCCTTCAACCCCGTTTGGTTGAGTGATGGATGCATGGAACTTTCATCTCCTTTAATTGAAGCTTTAATGCGTTTTGAACACATTAATGGGCAGTTTGCTTCTAACTGATTCATCCCCTACTTTCGATGAATGTATGTGCTGGTACATTGGCTGAATTCATGAGGCTTGACTCCCTTAAATATTGTACATGAATTCTCTCATACATGATTTAATTGATCAACCACATACTTCTCTTCTTGCCACAGTTCATGCGTCTCCATTGAGTGCCAAGATTCCTTCCACCTTAAGTATTGCATGAGACATGTATTTGAGTACCATACGATTGATCAGAATGAACCCTCAATGAAGGTTGATTCTTGGTACACCAATCGGTTACACATGTAGACATAATTAATGATTCTTTGAAAACCGAATGTGCATGTAACTCATTATTGCTGTTGGTGTCGCATGAAGAGTCATCAAGTGTGAACAACAAAAGTTGAATGGTCCCTTGGGTGTGAACTTGGCAGCCAACCGATTGGTCATGTGTGGACACACTTGATGCCATGGCTCTTCACGAATAGGTGCTTGGAAGATTGTGTTCAGCACCTTCCACATGCATGAACGTTCTAGTGCATGAAGCTCCTTATATACGGTACATTGAACTTTAATGATGCATGCATTAGCTTGAATAGAAGCTTTCTAGCAGTAACCAATGTGAACAACATGGTACAACATTAAGACCATGTTGAAAAGCAATATTATGACAAGAAATTAAACATGCTTTAATGTGTATGAACTTTGGCAAACATTAATAAAGTCAGAATTAAGATACACAATTAAAACACGTATTAATGATGTTGAAACTCAGACATAATTAAAGTCACATATTAATGATGTTCAAACGAAGAAATAATTAAAACTCAAACTAAAGTAACTAAAATGAATAAAGAACCTTATTTTTCCAGCAACCAAATTAACAAACTGAAGTTAAAACTTCATTTTGCACCTAGGCCCCTCGTGGTTGGACCAATTTTGACAGCGTCGAATTGTATCATTATATGATGCAGCCGAAATCGCATCATACCCTCCCTCTTGAAAATGATTTGTCCTCAAATCAGGCCATTTGCTCGTGAATCCCTTTGTTTATGAACCTGACAAAGTTGCTTCCAAAAATGTGAGAATCATAAATGGTTCGAAAAGAAGGAAGGTTATTTGCATGCCTTCCCTTTTTAGAAGGGTGCCATTTCAAATTGTCACCTACACAAAAATAAAACAAATTAGTGACATTATAATTTTTAGGCACAAAATAACTTTTTGGTATCCTATTCAAAAATGGATTTCATAAACCAATGCCAAGATAGAAGTTATAAATTGGTCTTACCTTTCCAGAATGAAACAAAAACTTCACCAATGGCAACAAACTAGAATCACAAAGAATTCGAAAGTTATAATCTTGGAAAACAAAATTCCCAAGCTCAAATCCCTTGAACAATAATATAGAACAATAATCTCCGGGATCAAAAACAAAGTTTTCTCTTACCATTTCAATCTGACTCGAAAGTTTCATGGCCGGCAACATAGAAGGAACATGAAGCAATTGAGAGTTATAAACATGCAAAACATGCTTAAATTCTCTTAACCGTAATGTAGAACAATAATCCCCGAAATCAAAAAGTTGATTTTAAATTAGCACATCATCAGAGTTCACATATTTTATTTTTGAGAATAATGATAAATCATAAAGGAAATGAAAGTGGCCAATATGTTTATACAAAATAGAACTACGATGCTCACCTTCTTTCAACAATAACTTAGGAAAACTGGTTCCACGTTCGAACACATGGTTGCGATCACTTTTTTCGATTGCAATAGAAAATTTTGTTTGAACACATGAGTATGATCAAACAACTAAAGCTTTCAAAATTTCTTTGAACAGACAAAGATAACCACAAAATTTTCTCACTTTGATTCAAAGAATTCACGTAGCAATCGAAATCAAACAGATTAAGTTTGTTACAAGAAAATTCTTAATCACATATGACAATCAAGTTTTGATGACATATAGTTGGGACAATGTCATCGATGTCCAAATCATCTTACAACTTGATGTTATTTGAACCAGCATGAAACAAATGATGAAAGAAATATTTCAAGGCACTAATCGAGACAAATTCAGCAACTCTATTCAATGTATAACAATGAAACAAGCCATTATAAAGAAATTTTTTAGGATAAACAACATGGGCAAACTTGTCAGTGAAAGTCAAAGAATAACAACTGGATTGATTCTCAAGAAGTTCCTTACCTTGCTTACCTTCGGAGGTTTGAAGAATACTTTTACTCTCTAACTTACCTTTTTCGATCAATTGGAAACGTCTCTCGCCGGTAAGGTAATGAAGTTGGAACTCGTTCTTGGATGGAATTTTATAAACCTAAAATGAAGAGAAATCAAAAGGCAAACTCGAATGTGGGTTAGCAAAAATAGTCATCACCTTTGTTTGAATATTATCTTCTGTTTTAGTCTCTCTTTCCTTTTCACTCATTTCTTTTTTAGTCTCTTTTTCTTTTTCCGCGCTCTCTTCTATTTTTGAAAACTCATTCTCACTCTTCATTTCACTTTCTTTTTCAACAACGACACTCGTTTCATTCACACTTTCATTTATTTCTTTAATCTCAATGAAACACTCATTTTTCATATTGTCTTTTCTTTCGCTCTCTTTTTCCTCTTTTTCATTGTCAAATTCTTTTTCAAGGTTCTTTTCTCGCTCATTTATTCTCGCACTCTCTACAAAAGCCTTCAACTTGAGTTAATCTTTGTAGACTTGTTTCAGAATTAAAGGGGCTAAAATCACCATCTTCCCAAGATGCTTAAAAGTGTAGCGGATAGTGTAGCCATCATGCATGACCCTCTGGTCAAATTGCCAAGGCCATCCAAGCAGTAAGTTTCTAACATGCATAGGCACCACATCACATAGGACTTCATCTTTATATTTTCCTATGGAAAAGGAAACAAGAACTTGTTTGGTCACCATGAGTTCACCACCGTCATTAAGCAATTACAAATTATAAGGGTGTGGAAGCTTGGTAGTCGTTAGGCCAACCTTCTCCACCATCATTATGCTAGCCACATTGGTGCAACTCCCACCGTCAATGATGAGGCTACATACTTTTCCTTGCACATGGCAGTGAGAATGGAAGATATTCTCCCTTTGCTGCTCATTCCCTACGCTTTGAAGATTGAAGCTTTGCTTAATTGCTAGCACCTCACCATTAACAGTAATGTTTCATTCAGGATTTCTTGACATGATGTTTAAAAAAAACCTCACCACAAACCTCACTTAAATCTTTCACAAAGAAAATTAAAGATAACACACCACTGTGTTTACACTCGAATATAGGCTTTTACCTCTTAATGATTGAACTTTCCACTCTATGCCTTTTACCACTAAAGTTCACCTCTTGAAGTTCTTAAAGATTACCTTAGACCTATTAGAAAGCTTGTAGATCGGCTTTAAGGGGCTAAAACAAAAGGATTGATGATAGGTAAATAGGTAGGCTTGGAAGAAAACAATTTTAAAGAATGTGGCTGGAAAACAATTTTTAAGATCAAATGAAGTCTCGATCAAAAAATTAAACACTTTTGTAATCTAGCTTTTCCTTTTTGATTGATATAGCTCAAAACTCGAACTCCCACTTTTGTATATTTTTTATTACTTTGTATTTTTGCACAGATTTTTTATACCCGAAATCTCTTTTTTAAAAAAACTTCTCTTCAATTTTGAGAGTATGAAAAATACAGAAACTTACTTAATTTCACTAGCTCTGATACCAAATGATACGAACTTGCTTACGAGGTGTAATTGAGTCGTTAAATTCTCGATCAATAAATTAAGTAGTTTCGTTTCGGTTTAACAAATAGGCTAATTCAAAGGAAGAAGATAGTTAAAAACAACGAATGATAATAAATATAAAATGATCGAATGATTTAAAACAAGAATGAACCTGTAATAGAGATTAAGGACCCGGTTCTTATAAGTTTTAAGGGTCTGATGGATAGCTAGATAGAACCGTGACCCACTATCTAGCAAGATAGAAACCAGTTGGTATATAGGATGAACGCCACACTCGGTAAGTGATAAGTTCATGAAAGAAACAAGTTTGGCGCCACTAGCTAACTAGAAAAGTCAAATTGAATCTCGAAGAACATTGAGAGTGAACAACTCACAAAGTCTGTTATATTTCATAAAATATCAAAGTCAAGTAACCTTCAAATGTGGTATTACAAGCTATATATATAAGCACTAAGAATGAACACTTAAATTCAGCATATATTTGTTCACACAACAATTAAAATGTTCACACTTAAAACATTAAAACTAGTTCTTGAATTTGGCAAATTCATGCATTAGCCGAATGGTCACTTTTTTCCCCCTTGGTGCGTGCATGCATGCCTAGCCATGAAGAATTCCTTAAGTTTCATGAATAATCAACCTTTAATTACCCTTCAACCCCCTTTGGCCAAATGATGGATGCATGGAGCTTGCATCTCCTTCAATTGAAGCCCTAATGTGTCTTGAACACATGAATGGATAGTTTGCTTCTAATTGATTCATCCTCTACTTTCGATGCATGTATGTGCTGGTACATTGGCTAAATTAATGAGGCTTGACTCCCTTAAATAATGTACATGAATTCTCCCATGCATGAAGTAATTGATCAACCACATAGTCCTCTCCTTGCCACAGTTCATATGCCTCTATTGAGTGCCAAGATTCCTTCTACCTTAAGTATTGGATGAGACGTGTATTTGAGTACCATACGATCAGTCACAATGAACCCATAATGAAGGCTAATTCTTGGTACACTAATCGGTTACACATGTAGACATGAATTAATGCTTCTTTGAAAACTGAATGTGCATGTAAGTCATTATTACTGTTGGTATCACATGAAGAGTCTTCAAGTGTGAAAAAAAAAGTTGAATGGTCCCTTGGGTGTGAACTTGGCAGCCAACCGATTGGTCAAGTGTGGACACACTTGATGCCATGGCTTTTCACGAATAGGTGCTTGGAAGATTGTGTTCAGCACCTTCCACATGCATGAAAGTCCTAGTGCATGAAGCTCCTTAAATACTATACATTGAGCTTCAATGATGCATGCATTAGCTTGAATAGAAGCTTTCAAGTAGCAACCAATGTGAACAACCTGGTACAATATTAAGACCACATTTAAATGCAATATTATGACAAGAAATTAAACATGCTTTAATGTGTATGAACTTTGATAAACATTAATAATGTCAGAATTAAGACACACAATTGAAACACATATTAATGATGTTCAAACTCAGACATACTTAATGTCACATATTAGTGATGTTCAAATGAAGACATAATTAAAACTCAAACTAAAGTAACTAAAATGAATAAACATCCTTAATTTTCCAGTAACCAAATTAACAAACTGAAGTTAAAAATTCATTTTGCAATTGGGTCCCTCGTGCTTGGGCCAATTCTGATGTTGTTGAATGGTATCATTACATGATGCGGCCAAGATCACATCAGTTTGGTTGAAATATGACTATTTGGACCTAAATTTGGTTTGTATATATATTGGATGTTGGAACCTTTCGTAATGGCTAGTTTAGTGTCATTTATATGGTTTTGATACATGAGAGAAGAGGTTCAAATGCTAAAATTATTTTGCTATGGTATGAATCTAAATTTGTAAGGCTGGTATGTGTCAAATGTGGTGCTTTTTGGTAAGTTAGTTGCTAAATGGTTAAATATGCACATGTTTAGGTATGTTTAATGTATGTGTTTGAGGTGCCTTTATGGCATATTGGTTGAATGGAAATTGGTCATTTTATGCATGGCTGAACAGGTTTTGATACATTGGTCATATGTGAAAATGGCTAGTTAGGTGTGCTTGATTTGGGTGAAAGAAATGACTTGAATTTGGCCTATTTCTGTCCACATGGTCTAAGACACATGCATGTCTCTCAGCTGTGTGTGACATGAGGCCATGCGACATGGCCTTGTATCCCCTATAGGTTTTATTGGTTGCATTTTGAAAGTTACACGGCTTGGCACACAGCCGTGTGAGTCACATGGCCGTGTGACCCTTGTAGTGTGAATTTTTCTATCTTTTTCCATGAAGTTTTGAATGTTAATGATTTCGTCCCGAATCATTTCTAAAGTGTTTCTAAGGTCTCGAGGGCTTGAAAAATGGACATTATACATGTGTTTTATTGGATTTTGCAATGATTATGAAATGTTGGAAATGAATGATTTGGGTTAAATTTTTATGGTAATGCTTTGCAACTCTATTTCGGCGACGGATACGTGTTAGAGGTTTTACATAGGGGACACACGGTCGTGTGGCATGGCCATATGTCTCACATAGATGAGACACACGTTGATGTCTTAGGCTATGTGGACAAGAAATAGGCTAAATTCAAGACATTTTATTCACTCAATTCAAGCACATCTTTAGAAGCTATTTGCACATAAAACCAATGTATCAAAACATGTTCAACCATGCATAAAATGACCAATTTCAAATGACCAAATTCCATTCAACAAATATGCCATAAAAGCACCTCAAACACATACATTAAACATACCTAAACATGTACATATTTTACCATTTATCCATTAGCTTGTTCTCATATCAAAATGACCTTACCATTTAGACCACTTCTCACATGCATCAAAACCATTTAAATCTTACCAATCTAGCCATTTCTAAATTGTTCCAATAACCAACATATGTACATACCAAATTTATGTCCAAATAGTCATAATTCAACTAAATACATTTGATTTAAATTCTATATCCTTACGGGCCATCAGTGAGAATTTTGCAACCATGCCAACAATTATCACTTTGGCCACAAATCATACATCAATTTGATCTTATAAACACCAACCATCAAGGCATCAAAACAACATTAGTTTCAAAAATTTAAAGCAACATTTCATGCCAATATCACACACAAGCATACCAATTTGGCCATTCCAAACATATCATCACTAAACCATTTAAACATTAGCCATCAAGCCCAAAAATGCAAAAATTTTGTCAATCATAAAACCATATTTACAAGCCAAAAATAATGGTCATATCATCAAGAACAAACACCTATACATGCCATTATAACCATGACTCAAAAACATCAAAATCTACCACTAAAATCGATGGATAGTGTGATGGATCTCTTACTAGCTTCTTGTAACAGCCCGTTTTTAGTGAAATTAAAATAGTGGTTTCGGGACCACAAATCTGAAGTCAAAAAAAATTATTTTTTTATTTTTTTATGGTCTACAGCATGATAGTATTACCATATAAAAATTTCAATAAGAAATTTTACCATTTACAGGATCAATTTGATAAAAAGGACTAAATCGCATAAAGTGCAAAAATTGAGTTCTAATAGCTAAAGGTATTAAATAGCTATAGAACTTGAAATTGGAGGTCCTTATGTGGTAATTAGACCATTAGTATGTTAATGGATGATAATGGTTTGGCATTTTGTGTAAATATTGATAATTTTAAAGGTTAATTAAGTAATTAAATAATAAATGATAAATTAAAATAAAATTAAAAATGCTATTGTCTTTCTTCATCTCTTTCAACCGATTTTCACAAGTGAAAAAGCCATTTTTGAAGACCTAGGTTCGGCAGGCTTATCTAGCTCAATTAGGTATGCATTTTTGTCCCGTTTTTAATGATTTTTACATTTTCGGGATCGTTGTAGCTTAATCTAGCTAGCCTAGGGACTAATTTGTGAAATTGTTAAACTATTAGGGTTTTTCCATTGATGAATATACTTTATTTTTGAAGTTTCATGATAGAAAATGAATGGCTGTTGTTAGATAAACAACTTTTGTAAAGGAATTTTTTATGAAATTATCAATTAGGGGTTAAATTAAAAATAAAAATATTGTGTGGTAAAATTGTGAATTTGTGAAATATATGGGCTACTATTAGTATGCATAGAAATTGACTAGTCTTGGGTAAAGGAAAAATTGCATGAATTTCATTTTCCGAGCCTAGGAACTAAATTGCAAAGAAATTAAAACTATAGGGGTAAAATGGTAATTTTACAAAAATATGTTTTAGATTAAATTGAATGAATTATATATTAAATTCAATTCAATTTATCTGTATAGATCCAGTTAGACCTCGTAGGGAGTTAGATCTGGGCAGAGAGAAAGTCTCAAATTAATTGCCTTCGATCTACAAATACTTGTTGAGGTAAGTTTGAGTAATTAAATTGAGTATTTATATATTTTAATTGAATTATATATATGTGATTTGTATAATTTCCATGTATAAATATCGATCGCATATCTGACAATGTACGATGATTATCGAACCCCGTTTGAACCTTAGGAATTCGTAGGATACAAATGACATGTCATTAGGGTTACCGAATTCAGCTCGTGAGAGCTTACCGACTTGTATGAGCTCACCATTATTCAACTCGCATGAGCTTACCATTACTCAACCTGTATGAGCTTACCGATTACAGCTCGTAAGAGCATACAGATTCAAAACTTGTATGAGCATACATATACAAAAATTGATGGATTACAGTTCAGTACACCTCGTGTGTGCTACCCTTGTATCCAACGATATTCTAAATGGTTCAACAGGCAATATTCCGTTACAAGATTATATGAGTTCAATATGAACTATTACAGGTAATTACATGAAATACATGGAAATGATGTTACATGATATATACTGATATATGAAATGAATGATACATGTATATGAAATTTGAATATTTGTTGAGTTCATCCACGAATATTAGATATTATATATGCTTTACATGGCTAACATGTTGGTGGTTATGTGTTTAGGCTTTTGGCCAATTTGGTTCGGATATGATATGTTTACGTACCTTAATTGTGATTAAATGGTAAGTTAAATTCTATATTATATGAACTTACGAAGCTTAAATGCTTACTCTATGATATTTTTCGTGTTTTATAGTGATTCAGAAGCTCGTTTGGGTTGGAAGCTTGTCGGAGCTATATCACACTATCCATCTTCTCACTCGATACTTTCGTTTGTTCAATTTTGGTTATAATGGAATGCATAGGTTATTTTGGCTAATGTTAGCCTGTATGTGTTTTGTTGAGATTTGCCACTTATTTGGCTTGTGTTTTGGCACATTTTTTTTTGTGTATAAATTGCCTTATATGGTTGATGTGTGGCTTGATTTATGGTTGATGCTGAACGGTAAATTGGTAGTTGAATATGCTTATGATATATGTTTTATAATTTGGTGTGATTTGGTGCTTTGTTATGGAAAGCATACATGTATATTGATCGTAGTTTGGAATGGCTTATTGGTACCATTTAAGAAGTTTTGGTATGTTTTGGTAAGTAGGCTAAGTGGCATGAAATGATGCAAAATGGCTTGATAGATTATTAGCTTATTTGATTAAATGTTGTACATGATTATACATGTTTGCATATTATAATTTGAGGTGCTTAAGGGCCTATTGGTTGTACATGAATATACTACATGATTAAGGCTTGATTTTGCTTGTTTTGGATGTCTTAATATAACTTGTGAACATGCCCAATTGTGGTTGTAGGTGTGTACCAAATTGGGTGAGAAAAATGGCTTGTAAAATAGCTTATTTTCATCCACACGTGTAGAGACACGGGCATGTGTCTCAGCCATGTGTGACACACGACTAGGTGACACAGCCGTGTGTCCCCTATAACTTTCAGAGGATTGCAAGTCAGGTTGTTACACGGCCTAGTACATGGCCGGGCACACGGGCGTGTGAGGCTAATTCAAAGGGTACATAACCTAGCACACAGGTGTGTGGCTTGGCCGTGTGACCCAAGTCAGTGAGTTACATGGGTAAGGACATGGGCTGGGACACAACCGTGTGTCCCTATTTCAAATGCCCACATGGCCTAAGACACAAGCATGTCTCTTGGCCGTGTAACCCCTACAGCTTTGAAAATTTCAATGCTTTCCAAAAAATTGTCTGAGTTCTCGTTTTAGTTCCGACTTGTTTCTAACACGTATGTAGGACCTCAAGGGCTTGTATAAAGGACAATATGTATGATTTTGATTGATATATTATTAAATGTTTGAAACTTCTGTCTATTTTATTCATAATCTCCGGTAATGCTCCGTAACCCTGTTCCAAAGATGAATTCGAGTTAGGGGTATTACACTTCCAACCCGGTCAAGCTTCTGATAATTTGTAAGTTAAAAGAAAAATAACTACGTAAGCAATGTATTCTTAGTAAGCTCGTATAAACTTTAAGCATAATATAACAGTTCAATAATAAAATTTATAGAATAAACATAAATCTATGGTAATGCTATAAGATTCATAAATCGATATGATCATCAAGTCACAAATGAGTAAGTTCATTAATATTGCATATAGTTATCACTCATAACATGATAGGATTTTATGGGACTTAATAGATAATCATCAACCTTTCTATAAGATTATACACTTTTCAATCTACTTTCTTTTCATTCCATTCCCAATGCTTATCATAAGCCTAAACAACAATATCAATTCCCGACTTAGTATATTTCTCCATGATATAGGTATATTCATCCATAGCATACGCAAATTTCTCACAAATAGTACATAATTCAAACTTATTACTCCCTTTTCATCAAATTTCATTTCAACTATGAATTTACCATTTCATTACTTTTCTTCACCCGTTTCATATGCATAACACACAAGATATATGCATAATATCAACCATGACTAACAACTAGTGCATTAAAACATAGCTATTTTGGAATCAACTACATGATAAACCATTTCATAAGAAATTACATACTTTAATTTATACCACCCTTTCATGTACATAAGCATATTACCAATTGATCACTTACCGGTTTGATGTATTTCATTAAGACTAAGCATGAAATAATCCAATTATAAGCTTGGCACAAGCCTAAGCACATCAACAACACACGTTAGCATACTTGAACATAATTCATGTGAACTTAACATAGATAACCATTATACCTGAGCATGATCCAATTGGATTTGTCATTTTTCATAACATATTATGTTTTCCATGCACCACCATTTTAATGAGTTTCATACATATATGTCTTGGTTCATATTGAACACTTACCATTCCCTTTGCATAACACATAAGACATAAACATAACATTTACCATAGCCACAAGCTAGTGATTAAACACATAACTTAGCAATATCATCACATGATACGATAGATTTTATAAACATAATTCATATGAACTCATACTTTCCATAATTATGAATATACACACTTCATACGTTTCCATAATATCAAAGTGAATTTCATCGAACTCTTACCAAAGCTTACACAAACTGTGGTAAACGATGGTTGAAACCATCCCTTTTCATATTCGATGGTCAAAACCATCCCTTTTCATTAATCGATGGTCATCACCATCCCTTTTCTTATTTGATGGTCATCACCATCCCTTTTCATAGTCGATACTCAAAACTATCCATTTTCATATTTGATGGTCGTCACCATCCCTTTTCATATTCGAGGGTCGTCACCATCCCTTTGCATATTTGATGGTCAAAACCATTCTTTTTCATTAATCGATGGTCGTCACCGTTCCTTTTCATATTTGATGGTCGTTACCATCCGTTTTCATTAATCGATGCTCGTCAATACGTTGTTGGATTTTTCTGTTAAGGCATGATATGATAACATAACGTGATAGCATTTAAAACAACTATTTAAAATGCTATTTCAACGTACGAACTTACCTTGCTAAATTGAAAAAAATGAGAAAGTATAAAGGGCATTTTGGTAATTTTCCATTCTCCTCGATTTTCCACTCAATCTTGATCTAAATTAATAATTTCATTCAATTTTTTAATTTAGAAAATATACAATTTATTTTATGCAATTTAGTCATTTTTATATTTTTACAAAATTTCCCTTAACATTTTACTTTTATTCAATTTAGTCCCTAAGCCTAAAACATACAAATTAACCATTTTTATTGAAATTTCACTTTAGCCAAATATTCATAGCCTCCATTTCAGCCCATTTTTACAACAATTTTGCATCAAATCCTTGTACTTTTCTTATTTCAACAGTTTAGTCCCTAATAAAAAAATTCATCAAAATTATTTAACAAAATACATTTAAATAACAACTAATATTTCAATTTCATCATTTAACATAAAAAATCACTAGATTCATCAATGGCAACATTCACAATCTTTAACAGTTTCAAAATCAAAGGTACAGGCTAGCTAGACCTGGTTGCAACGATATCAAAAATATAAAAATGATTAAAAACGGATAAAAATGGCTTACCATGCATCATCCAAAGAAGAACTGAAGCTTCAAGCTTTTCCTATGGTTTATTTTGGTGATGAACAAGCCAAAATTGAGAAGAAACTTATGTTTTCTATAAGAAAAACAAAGTTAATATTTAATAGGTAGGGTGGAGATGGAAAAAGTGATCTTAAGTTTCAAGAACGATTCAATACTATAGAGAGTATTGCCCCGGGACTTATATCACTTAAGGTGGAAATATGGAAAATAGAAGATGGACCTTGACCCATTACCTATAAAGAGGTAGGAACCAAAGGTATAAAAAGATGGATGAAAGCCACACCGGATTGGTGATAAGTTTAATGAGTTCGGGTTGGCGCCACTACCAAGCTAGATAAGTCGCTTCGAGACTCAAACGAAATAAGAGAGTAAGAAAACCTCACAAGAACAAAGTTCTATTAAGTTTTAATATTCAAGATGTCTCACCTTTTTACAAAGATAAGTAAACTATTTATAGTCTACATATGATAGTCGAATGGACAAGTTTAAAGACTAATTAATTCAGCTATAAATGAGTTAAATTAATCTAGAAAAATAATCTTCAAGATGCATGTCTAAATTCGGCTGAATGGAGCATCAATGGTCTTATTCTTGATTAAGCAAACATAGGCTTCAATGTTGATGAATGAATGGGAGTCAATCAGCCTTGTCTAGATTCAGCTAAAGGCATAATGAGCATTGAAATGGTGGTGTTTGGCCGAATAGTGATGTGCAATAATGAGGGCCCACGTTGCCTATGTGTGTGAACACTCCAACTGAATAGCCACTAAGTGTGAGCACCAAGTGTGAATAGAATTGAAGTAGCCTTGGGAGACAATCGACCAACCTTGTGAATTAAATAAGTAGCTAACTCTTGGCTGAATAATCACCTAGAATGCCAAAATAATCAGCCATCATTCGCTGTAGGTAACCATGCATGAATCCAGCTTGCAATGAACCTAGCCGTGCATGCACCTAGCTTTAAATGAGCCTCCACATTCGACTGAACCTGCATGAATCACAAACACATTAAATCTCAAAGTATATTCAGCAAAACTAGACAAACAAACATCAAGACATAGTAAATGATAAATTAAAAACAATTGAATAAGAACATTGCTAGTAATTAAATTCGGCTAGCTCAAGAGATGTGAAATAATAAATAAACTGATTTGAGCTAGGGAATTGAGTCATGAGCTGTAACAAGCTAAATTAATTAAAGCTAATATTTAGTTATTGTGAATAATAAAATAAACAAGCTGAAAATAATTTGAAGTGAGCTTAAACGAGCTAATTTAAGCTCAAGTGAACTGATTGGAGATGAAATGAGCTTGGGAAGCTGGAATTGAGCTAAAGTCAGCTTGCACTAAAGTGCATGGAGTCTTCAAGATATTTACTCGAGCTTCAACATCATCAATAAGCTGATTCTCCTTCCAAAGTTTAAGAAACAAAGCTGAAACAGCTTCTTGAAGGCACTTAGATCGACCTCGGGTCATTGGTCCTTTTGGGAGCTCGATGGGATCAAAGCTAGGACTTGGAGGAGGTTGGGGCATGGTCATGTCGTTCCCCCTCTTCAGAGCGACTTGTCCTCAAGTCAAAATTGGCTTCAAAGCTTGAAAGAAGACTTACAGCAAACGGATTAAAATTCAAAGTTTGACAATTAAAAATAATACCAGAATGTAAAGAATGAAAAATAAGATAAATTTAAAACAAACCAATCTGATCGATGGAACAAAGATTAAATTTTACCTTCGCAATTGAACTCTTATTAACCAACTTGAATGCTGAACAACCTCCATAATATATGAAAATTTTGTTATAAATTCAGATTCGGTTCAAACTTGCATGTCTCAAATCTTCCAACAATTGCGATAAATTAAAAACAAGGGAACTCGATTGGATTAAAGAAAAATTAATCATGTATGTTCGCAAACAGTCATGTCTTAAATTATCAGTGATCTTGGTATCATTCAACTCAAATGATGCAGTAGTAAGCCATGAAAAACTTGGAAACAACTTAAAATACAAAAATCTTTCAGGAATCAAAACACCTACAGAAATTTCATCACCATTCGAAGACAACAACAAAGGTTGAGAATTTCCAAAAATCTTACCTTGTTTGCCTTTAAGATTAGGAAATTGAAGTTCAATCTTACCTCCTTCAATCATCTCAAACCATTTCACCTCGGGATTGTATTGTAATCGAAGCTTCATCCTCGGACTAACCTAAAATGTTGAAACAATAAAACATTGGTTATACAAAACTCCTTTCTTTTTCTCACTCTCCTTTCTTTCTTTTTCTTTTTCTAAACTCTCATTTTTCTCAATGCTCAATTTTCTTTCTCTCGATTTTTTTTGTTTTTCTTTCTTTCTCATTTTTATTTTCTTTTTCATGTTCTTTTGTCTCTTGAATCTCTTTTTTTTTTCTCTCAGTTGTTCCATAGATTGTTTTAATCTTTGTTGATCCTCCAAAACTTGTTTCGATGATAGTGGTACGAAAGTGACTTCTCTACCATGATGCTCGAAAGTGTATTGATTTGTAAATCCATCATGTTTGACTCTCCGATCAAACTGCCATGGTCTTCCAAGTAGCAAGTGTCCCGCGTGCATAGGTACCACATCACACAAGACTTCGTCGCAGTATTTTCCAATTGAAAAGTCACGAGTACTTGCTTAGTTACCTTCAATGCAACACCTTCATTAAGCCAATGGAGCTTGTAGGGACTAGGATGCTTAGTGGTTGGTGAGGCAAGTTTCTCTACCATGAGCGTGCTTGTGACGTTCGTACAGCTTCTGCCATCGATCACAATGCTACAAACCTTCCCGTGGACATGATAAAAGGTATGAAACAAATTCTCACGTTGTGGTTCACTTACAGAACTTTGGGTACTAAGGATTCTTTTTACGACAAGAATATCGCCTTCAACAGCATATTGCATTTCTTTCTCATTTTTGGATGGTGGATTGGGTTCATTTTCTATCTTTTCGACCTCCTTTTTCGAGTCTATATCTCCATTGGGCTGCATAACCATTGCACTTCGATTCGGACATTGGCTCGCTACATGGCCCCTTCCAAGACATCAGAAACACTTTATATCTCTTGATCAGTTTTGAAAGTCCTCAATAGTTTTACCTTTGCTGGTTTCAGCTACAGGCTTAGCCGATTTCGATGATGTCGTTGGCTCTTTCGTTGGATTGGTAGAAAAATTCTTGTTCGCGCATTGGTTCCATTTAGATATATTGGAAGAAGAATAAACTCGAACAAAACCTTTCTTTTTGAGTTGCTTTTCAACTTCGATCGCCATCTGCACCATGTCTATGATCTCCACGTAGTGTTGCAACTCGACAATGTTGGCTATTTCTCGATTACATCCAGCCAAAAATCGCACCATGGTCGCCTCGCGATCTTCTTGCACATCCGCGCGAATCATAGCGACTTCCATCTCCTTGTAGTAATCCTCCACACTTTTTGTCCCTTGGGTGAGATTTTGGAGTTTTTGATGCAACTCCAAGTTGTAGTACGAAGGAATGAATCTTCACCGCATCACGGCCTTCATTTCGGTCCAAGTGTTGATAAAGCGCTCACCATTTCGCCTTCGACTTGTAACAAACTGATCCCACCATATCATTGCATAATCAGAAAATTCATTAGCAGCCAACTTGACTTTCTTAGCCTCAGAATAATTGTGGCATTTGAACACAAGTTCGATTTTCTTTTCCCATTCTAAATAAGCTTCCGGATCTGAACGGCCATGGAAATGAGGAATGGTTAGTTTAATGCTTTTGAGATCGTCATCGTACCTTTCTCAATCTTGTTGGCCACGATGACGTTGACCTCTCCTCCGGTCACTTATATTCGAGCCTTGATCACTCTTGGCTTCACTTGGTTTGGATAATTCATCTTCTTGTACTTGTTGTCGGCCACGATTTCTAGGTGGGCTTAGAAGAGTCCTTTCTCATCGGGCTCTTCCTTCCACTTGATCAAGTCTATCTTGTATCGGCTCCAACTTTCAGTCAAATAAGCGTTCAACCTCGCGCAATAAAGCTTGCATGTTCAAATTTGGCACATTTCGAATAGGTTGCCTTTCTGCCATAGTTCTTTCGAGACTTTTAGACATAAGGAAATTAAACCTTACTTACAAAACTCACAATTCACTCAGAAAGAAAATGATTTCACTGACGCTCGTGTTTGCACTCTTTTCTTTTTTTAAGGCTTTTTATTTGATGTATTTCACTCTTGCCTTTTACCACTCAATTCTTTCTCTCACAATTTTGTAATTCGTCTCGTTTAGACTTAATTTACTGCTTGAGGGTCGGTTTCAAAGTGGTTACAAAGGATGATATATTGGGTGTAAGGTAGGCTAAAACAAAAATAAAATCAGTTTAAAATGTGGTGTTTTAAAGGTGGTAGGTAGGAATGAAAGATAAAACCTTGCTTGATCAGAAAACAAGAAGGAACATCAGAGATTTCCAAGACTTCACCTTTTTTTAATACACGAAAATTTTTTTATACTTCGTATTTTTTTAATCTCAAATTTTTTTTACTTCAAATATAACAATACATTTTTTCTTCAATTTGTTTTTTTCAAACTTATTTTCTTCTTAATTCACGAACCTCCTTCGGAATAGCTTTAAACATTCGTACTCCTCATTTTGCAAGCTCTGATACCAAATG
This sequence comes from Gossypium hirsutum, assembly GCF_007990345.1. Lineage (NCBI taxonomy): Eukaryota > Viridiplantae > Streptophyta > Magnoliopsida > Malvales > Malvaceae > Gossypium > Gossypium hirsutum. The sequence goes on from NC_053439.1 coordinate 23,773,710, forward strand.
ATGTGATCCGGCTCAGTAGATTAAGTCGAGTTCACTTAAGATGCCTGATCGTGGATGAGAAATTCGTTCAGAATTGTTTTAAGATGAAGAATTTTTAAGTTTAAGCGGAAGACTTTTAAAAGGGTTCAAATGATAGGGTAAATTTGGATATTTTGTAGGTTCGGTTTTAATAAGAAAAACAAAGTTAATATTTAATAGGTAGGGTGGAGATGGAAAAAGTGATCTTAAGTTTCAAGAACGATTCAATACTATAGATAGTATAGCCCCGTGACTTATATCACTTAAGGTGGAAATATGGAAAATAGAAGATGAACCTTGACCCATTACCTATAAAGAGGTAGGAACCAAAGGTATAAACAGATGGTTGAAAGCCACACCGGATTGGTGAAAAGTTCAATGAGTTTGGGTTGACGCCACTACCAAGCTAGATAAGTCACTTCGAGACTCAAACGAAATAAGAGAGGAAGAAAACCTCACAAGACCAAAGTTCTATGAAGTTTTAATATTCAAGATGTCTAACCTTTTTACAAAGATAAGTAAACTATTTATAGTCTACATATGATAGTCGAATGGACAAGTTTAAAGACTAATTAATTCGGCTATAAATGAATTAAATTAATCTAGAAAAATAATCTTCAAGATGCATGTCTAAATTAGGCTGAATGGAGCATCAATGGTCTTCTTCTTGATTAAGCAAACATAGGCTTGAATGTTGAGGAATGAATGGGAGTCAATCAGCCTTGTCTAGATTCAGCCAAAGGCATAATGAGCATTGAAATGGTGGTGTTTGGCCGAATAGTGATGTGCAATACTGAGGGCCCATGAACAGCCTATATGTGTGAACACTCCAACTGAATAGCCACTAGGTGTAAACACCAAGTGTGAACAGAATTGAAGTAGCCTTGGGAGACAATCGACCAACCTTGTGAATTAAATAAGTAGCTAACTCTTGGCTGAATAATCACCTAGAATGCCAAAATAATCAGCCTTCATTCACTGTAGGTAACCATGCATGAATCCAGCTTGCAATGAACCTAGCCGTGCATGCACCTATCTTTAAATAAGCCTCCACATTCAGCTGAACCTACATGAATCACAAAAACATTAAATCTCAAAGCATACTCGGCTGAACTAGACAAACAAACATCAAGACATAGTAAATGATAAATTAAAAACAATTGAATAAGAACATAGCTAGTAATTAAATTTGGCTTGCTCAAAAGATGTGAAACAATAAATAAACTGATTTGAGCTAGGGAATTTAGTCATGAGGTGTAACAAGCTAAATTAATTAAAGCTAATATTTAGTTATTGTGGATAATAAAATAAACAAGCTGAAAATAATTTAAATTGAGTTTAAACGAGTTAATTTAAGCTCAAGTGAACTGATTGGAGCTGAAATGAGCTTGGGAAGCTGGAATTGAGCTAAAGTCAGCTTGCACTAAAGTGCATGGAGTCTTCAAGATATTGACTCGAGCTTCAACATCATCAATTTTCTTATTCTCCTTCCAAAGTTGAAGAAACAAAGCTAAAATAGCTTCTTGAAGGCGCTTAGATCGAGCTCGGGTCATTAGTCCTTTTGAGAGCTCGATGGGATCAAAGCTAGGACTTGGAGGAGCTTGGTGCATGGTCACGTCATTTTGTTGTTATGTTGGCAAGTAAAAATGGTTTTATGATTGTTATCATCTTGGTATTTTGATACTTGGTTGGTATGTGTTGAAATTGTCAATTAAATACATGTTATGAATGGCTTTTTTGGTATGTTTTAATATGGAAAATATAGTATGAAATGGTATGAAATATAGGTTGTAAATATTAAGTTGATACTGACTAGATTATGCCTGTACTTGGATATGTTCAATGTGATGTAAATTGATGTGCCTTAGGGCGTATTGGTTGTATGAATTGGTATTATGTGGTTTAGCTTGATTATGCACATTTTAGGTACATTTTGGAGGCTTGATTTGGGTGTATTTGAGTTGCATAAGTGTGCACAATTCGGGTGAAAGGAATGGCTTGGAAATGGCAAATATCTTGTCCACATGGCCTAAGACAAGAGCGTGTGTCTCAGCTGTGTTTCACACACAACCATGTGACACGACCGTCTGTCCTTTTTCCATCTATTTATCAGTGAATGCACAAAATTTATTCCCAGACATGAGGATAAACTCAAATGCATATAACTTGATGTGATCTAGCCCGGGAGAGTCGAGTCGTTTCACAAAGTTTGCCCGATCATCGACGAGAAGAAGTTCTAGTAGTCAAAAAGGTGTAGATTTGTTTAAGGTTTGCGGAAGCTTACGAAGTGATTTTGAAATGGATGGAAAGTTTAGAAAGATGTAGGTTCAGTTTAATAAAGGAGAAAAAGGACAGATAAATTGGGATAATTTGTGGGGATGGAAAACAAACTTAACGGAAGAAAGATTCAACACTATTTCATAGTGTCACCCCATTTCTTATGTCGTTAAGGTGGATTTTCGAAATGGTAGGTTGGTGAACACCACACTGGTTTACGGTGATAAGTTCAGAAACAAGTCGGAAGATGCCACTAGCACACAAGATAAGTCAACGAGACTTGTACAAAATTTGGAGAGGAGAACACCTGATGTAGTTGAAAAGGCATGTCAATTTTACTTAATAAAGACTTTAAGCATCCTTAATGTCTTTGATTGATGTCCCTTAAGCGCCCTTGTAACCACATGATAAAAGCTTGTGTAACATTCTCTTAAATGGCACTATGATGAAGACTTAAGACTCCAAACACGTTCATACTTGAAGAGTCTCTTTTGGTCTATTCACCAGCCTCTTTAATGTTCTTTTAAAAGCTTTGAAACTGTCCCACTTTGAAGAGTCTTTAATCATATGAAAAGTCACCTGCAAAATAAATATTTAAGATTAAATAGTAACTTAAATCACTAAAAAACAACATATTTAATAACACTCATGCACACAAATTAATTGAACATGCAACTTAAATCACCTTATTTAAAATGAAAATAAACACACTTCAATTTATGCAATAAAATGTAGCAACCAATTAAATAACATACTTATATAAACAAACTCAAACATATTAAACAACTAAGATGCTTAAATGCAAGGTTTAAATGCAAACTAAATGAAAAAATGAGTTACTTAATGCATGACTTAATTTAATGATGCAAGCTTAAACTAACATTCGAGTTACATAATGCATGCCAAAATATAGAGATGTAGATTAATAATGCAGGACATTAATTAAATATGCATATTAATGATGTTCAAACTAAAACATAATTAAAGACACAAAAATAAATGAATTAAAGTCCTTATTCCAGCAACCAAATTAACAAACTAAAATTAAAAGCTTCATTTTACACTTAGGCCCCTCGAGTTTGGGCCAATCTCGATGTCGTTGAGTTGTGTCGTAACATGATGCAGTAGGGATCGCATCATACCCTTCCTTTTGAAGATGATTTGTCCTCAAATCGGCCCATTTTCTTGCGAAGAACCTCTCAAGATCATGAACCCCATTGTACTTAAACATGACAGAATCACTTCCGAAAACTTGAAAATCACAAATGGTTCGGAAAGAAAATAGGCTATTTGCATACCTTATCTCTTTAGGAGAATACCATTTCGACTTGTCACCTTCACTTGGAAACAACTTGGGAATGCTTACTCTGGGCTTAAAAACATAGTTTTGATCACTCGTTCCACAACGTAACAAATTTTTTTTTTCACAAGGAAATCACACATGCCAAGCAAACCATATTTAGGCAGACAATCATGCAAACAAGCTAATTTGCTTGTCAATGCCTCATCAAATGTTCAAAATAGAATTGAATAGAGTTCAAGGCATTCAATTATCTGAAATGGCTTCCACAAGTAATGATCAGAATGTGAGTAATGAGTTAACAGATAAACATAATCATCACAAATAGATATTTGAAAAGATTCACATGGTTCTCGAAGCTACACAATCATGTCATGCATTAGACGATTGCCTACAGATTCTCTCACAATTGTATCAACACAATTATCAAAAACAGGAACCTCTTTGTCAACAATCAAAACAGATAGGTCGTGTTCAATCGAGGCAAAATAATTAACAATTTCACAATCTAAGTATCTTTCAAACACCAATTCATCAACACAATGTTTGTCACCATCTAAGGAGAACAAAAACGTATCAAAGTTTTCAAGTGTCTTACCTTGTTTATCTTCAAGAGCAGGAAAATAAATATAGTTTTTACTTTCCTCGATCAACACAAACGTTCGCTCCTCGGGGGTATAGTGTAATTGATACTTCGTGGTTGAGTTAACCCTTTTGGGATGAATCGTGAACTTCATGTACAACCACATAAATTATTTAAGGAACGAATTTAAATTGAAAACAAATTGGGCAAATTTCATTGCGTTATTCAAAAACCAATTATCAAAAAAATAGAAATTATTTGAACACAATCGATGTTGCTTGATTTTCCCACAAAATGAACCAAAATAGATTTCGGGTTTAAACACGCGAGTTTGATTACTTATGCCGAAATGTAGCAAAGGTTTCATTAAGTCAAACATGTCAAAAAAAAAGGATTTTTGCATACACGGCAACATACAATCAAAACTCTTTGCAGTTATTGGAACAGATTTGCACCAAATCATGGATTCTTCACAATGCAGTAATTGATGCATGAAATTATCACAATTGAAAATTTTAATCACTTTTCATGAAAAATCGACATCGCGCAAAATCAAATATTTGGTTTGTCGATCGTACCGAACAACATCAACCACATTCAAAGAATAGCAATTAATCAGATGAAGATAAGGGAATATTTTTAAAACTAAGTCATTTTCAACAACTTTCAAACTTGATTGCCATGACTCGGTTGTTAAAAAATCCCTTACCTCGCTTACCTTCGAACTCGTGTGATGTGATTTCATATTCAACCTTACCTATACTGATCATACGAAAGCATCTTTCATCAAGAAGGTATTGAAGTTGATACTCGTCATAGGGATTTCTCGGAACCTGAAACGAAGGAATAGAACAAGAGTAACTATCGTGTGGGTTAGTTAAAATATCACTCTCTTTTTCTTGTTCTCGCTCACTATCTTCTTTCTCAAATTCATTTTCAATTTCTTTCTCTTTTTCTTTTTCCTCTTTTTATTTTTCTTCTTTTTCAATCTCTTTTTCGAGTTCTTTTTCTTTTTCTTCTTTTTGGAGTTTACTACAACTTGAGAATGAAACAAAAGAATCGAAAGGATAAATGTTTTACTCAAACAATGAGAAAGTATTCTCATAGGTATCTCGATCACGTCTTCGTGAATGATTCTTCGGTAGGGACTTTGTTGAAACATACGAAAAATAACTCGTCCTTTCTCGTTCGTCTCCTCGAAAAGTCTCAAACTCGAAGATTTCTTCTCCTTGTCTCAAATTCCTTGACAAGTAGGAATCTCGATAAGACTCTCTTCTCGAATGGTCATCAAAAATGTGTCTTCGTGATGATCGTGACTTCATTTTTTGACTTGGTGGGATTTGCTTCCATCAGGATGTTGCTGGAGATTTTAGCTTATCTTGATTGGGCCTAATTTTTCAGTTGAGCATGTTCTCCATTTCTTTCAACAAATATTGAAATTCATCGGCTGAAAATTCTTCTCGAGACATGATTATTTACTGAAAAGAAGAAAAGTTAAAAGAACAAAAGTAGAAAACTGAATACCTCACCAAAAAAAATCTTACAAGGACACTCGGAAAGTAAATAAGGATGTTCACTCACTCTCGTGTTTACGCTCGTTTTAAGGCTTTTTCTTAGCACTCTTTTGCGCTCACACTCTCTTTTCCTTTTTCCACTCGACCTCGTCTCACAATTTTGTATTTCGTCTCAAAAGAAATATTTGCTTGCTTCGGGGTCAGTTTCAAATTGGTTTCAAAGAATGAGATATTTCAGGTGTAGGTAGGCTAAACCAAAAGAAAATTTTGGGTTTGAGTGTGGTGTTGGTGTTGGGAAAGTAATGGGAAATGATAGAGAAGTCAAACTTGCTGGATCAGGAAACAAGAATACAATCACAAATCTTTTAATACTTCTCCATTTTTTTAATTTCCTTTTTTTTGTCAATTACAAAATACTAATTGCAATGGAAATACTTGAATTCACGAAATATATCTCTTTTTTTAATTTTTTTTGTTTGAATTTTTTTATTCTTTTACGAACCTACTCTGGGATTGCTACGAACATTGGTACTCCTCAATTTGTAGCTCTGATACCAAATGATGTGATCCGACTAGGGAGAGTCGAGTCGTTTCACAAAGTTTGCCCGATTGTCGACGAGGAGAAGTTTTAGTAGTCAAAAAGGTGTAAATTTCTTTAAGGTTTGCGAAAGCTTACAAAGTGATTTTTGAAATGGATGAAAAGTTTAGAAAGATGTAGGTTCGGTTTAATTAAAGAAATAAGGGATAGATAATTTGGGATAATTGGTGGGGATGGAAAACAAACTTAACAGAAGAAAGATTCAGCACTATATTGTAGTGTCTCCCCGTTTCTTATGTCATTAAGGTGGATTTGCAGAATGGTGGATTGGTGAACGCCACACCGGTTTACGGTGATAAATTTAGAAACAAGTCAGAAGACGCCACTAGCACGCTAGATAAGTAAATGAGACTTGTACAAAATTTGGAGAGGAGATAAACTCACTCAAGAACACAAAGTTCATAAAAGTTATTAGTTCAAATGCCTATTGTGACCTTTCACCTTCAACAATTAAATAAAGTTATTTCAAGCTTTAATTTCATATTAAACTCATGTAAGGAAGCAAATGAGTCATGTCTCTTCATTGGAACCTGATGTAGTTGAAAAGGTATTTCAATTCTCCTCAATGAAGACTTTAAGTATCCTTAATGTCTTTGATTGATGTCCCTTAAGCTCCCTTGTAACCACATGATAAAAGCTTGTGTAACATCCTCTTAAATGGCACTATGATGAAGACTTAAGACTCTAAAAACGTTCATATTTGAAGAGTCTCTTTTGTTCCATTAAACAACCTCCTTAATGTTCTTTTAAAAGTTTTGAAACTGTCCCACTTTGAAGAGTCTTTAATCATATGAAAAGTCACCTGCAAAATAGATATTTAAGATTAAATAGTAACTTAAATCACTAAAAAACAACATATTTAATAACACTCATGCACACAAATTAATTGAGCATGCAACTTAAATCACCTTATTTAAAATGAAAATAAACACACTTTAATTTATGCAATAGAATGTAACAACCAATTAGATAACATACTTATATAAACAAACTCAAACATATTAAACAACTAAGATGCTTATGCAAGGTTTAAGATGCAAATTAAATGAAAAAATGAGTTACTTAATGCATGACTTAATTTAATGATGCAAACTTAAACTAACATTGGAGTTACATAATGCATGTCAAAATTAAGAGATGTAGATTAATAATGCAGGACATTAATTAAGGATGCATATTAGTGATGTTCAAACTAAAACATAATTAAAGACACAAAAATAAATGAATTAAAGTCCTTTTTCCTGCAACCAAATTAACAAACTAAAATTAAAAGCTTCATTTTGCACTTGGGCCCCTCGAGTTTAGGCGAATCTTGATGTCGTCGAGTTGTATCATAACATGATGCGGCTAGGATTGCATCATAACTGAATTAACATTTCAAATGAATAACCCACTACTGAGGATAATAACATTTCAGAATAATCCCTTCTTTTTATTGTCAAGACAACCTAAACATACAATCTAACATAATTCCCTCAAAATACCAATCAAAGATCTCTACAAACTCCATTAACTCAAACGAAACATAACATCCCATTTTAACTCGTTGACTTAAATCGAGATTCCTTGAGGAATGAAAACCAATATACAAGTTTAAGCTTAATTTTCCACCGTCTATACTTTTGCCATTACCTACCTCTTTCATGAAAGCTAGAAAAGGGATATATAATGAAACAATTTCAATTATTAACATTGAAACTTTAAATCATACCAAAGTCGCCACCATTAGATGAATTAAAAGCATAGTGCTATAATGAAATCGGTGTCACAACCGTGTAGATAGAACAATACCCCAAATATCAATAGTGCAATCCGAGACAAAAGAGAAAAACTGAATGTAGTCCCAATAACAACCAGTGCAGTAATTCAACCTCTATAATCTGAGACCTATATCACCGTGCCTCCATGATCGAACCATAAATTATAACTGTAATAGATGTAATTACCTCTAGCCAATGAGCATCACTTACATATGAACCATGTTTAACAAATTAAACAATAACCATGAGAAGAAAACTGAGATAATGAAATCCAAGATGTGGAGCTCTACTGAATTCCCAAGAGTATAACCCATATTGAATGATAAAGAGATTGATGGTACCCTAGAGAAAATCCAGAAGAAGAATATAGCTTAAACGCAGAGGAATTAGTTGTGACAGAGATGACATAAATTGCATATATATATTTTAGAGCATCAACCGGTAGAAGAAATAAAGTACCATCATATAAGTCTTGTCATTGAATCTTCTACCGAACATAATAGAATATAATGCAAAAGAAAAATAGAGTAATGCCGATCATAATCAACTAGACTAACAATACCTCTATCTAACAATATGGTTAGCTAGCATTCTCATATGATAAGGATCACATCTGAAGATAAACAATTGCATATGCCTGTGAGGATAAAAGAACATGTAGAATACCCAGAAGAGATCTTCGTAAGATACTCAACTATAACCACTGCATTCAAATATGTTTGCAATTCAAACACTAACTCACCGACTACTAAAGTCATTGAGGATCTCACATTATCCCATTTACTAAAGAAATCAATTTTGAAGAAATTTGGGTTAATTTATTCTTTAGATACCATACCTGAATAAGTCGATTACCCTTGTTTAACCTCTTCTTTAATAGCGACGTTGCATACCCCAAATGATCTTCAAAAAAATATGATATCTCTTTTAAAACTCTCTTTACTTGTTAACCCCTTCTTGTCTTTGACCATATTATTACTAATTCAATTGTTAAATTCTATAGCTTCTCTTTTATAAACTTAATCAACATAAATATTGTGAATTCTGTTGTATAAGATTTTGAGGGTAAGGGGGTGGAGATCGTAAAGCCTCTAAATTTGACTCTTATAAATATACACATGTAACTCCCCAAATTTTGGTCCTAGAAATGTTGGGCCTTGAGCTTGGAAGCGGATAGGAGACTGCTCTTAGATATTTTAGCTGTGTAAGTGAATAACGGAAAGGTATGTCTGTTTCAGTGGTTAAGGGTCCTGAGAAGTGTTGGAGAAGTCCTGGGTTCAAACATGAGCTATGGCAAAAATTTTGGTTTTAGGTGAATAAAACACTGGGAGTAAGTAATTAGGCTTTAAGAATAAAATGTGGTAAAAGGTGACACAAATAGAGTGGGTGGTCTAGTGGCAAGGTGGCGTTACAACTGGCAAGAGGTATGAGGTTCAAGTCTTGGGATGAGCAAGGGAGGTTTTATTTTGCAGTTGTGACGCCTAGTGGTTGTGTTGTAGTGGGATTCTGCTCAAGTGGTTGTGGAGTTGGTCTTGGGGGAGTGATTCATGGGAAAAGGATTTGGAGGAGTTTTAAAGTGTTTCAAATTAGGGGTTTTGAGAGATTTGGGGAGTGGAATTAGGGGTGTAGTAGTAGTTGGTTAAAAGGGGGTTTCCCATGGTGCAAATTCGGTCATATGACTTTTATTCTTGTACCGAAAGAGGTTGTGCATTTTTGCTCTCCATTTAAAAAATGTTTACCTCTTGTTGTGCTATTTTTCTCCCTTTTGAGTATTGTGTGTTTTGGTAGCCGAGTACCATTAGTGTCCATTTGGGTAATTGGGTTTTTGTTCTTCAAAATCTTTCTTTGCTAGATCAACTTCTTTTCTCTCCCTCATTGGTACTTTGCCTTTACTTATTTTTGGTTTTTGGTAGCCGAACGTTTACTCCCTTGTTAGCTAAATATTGTTTGTGCCATCAACCCTCTCCCTTGTCCTTGATTGTCAAATCTCTTCTATTCTCCCTCTCTCTCAAGCCGTGGTGGATGACCATCTCATCTTTCTCTCGATTCTAAATTCTCTTCCCTGTCACTCAAATAGTTTCTGTTGGAAAAATATCGATTGGTAGGTCCCTGCATCTTTACTCTTTCAGCTTTTCTCTTCTATTTCCTTAGATGTCAATTCTTATCATCTTTTTGTTGCCTTTGTTATGGTGTTCTTTCAGGTTTAAGGAATTCGTGAGGAGTAGAGGAGTTCTCTAGCCCTGTAAAAACGGTTGGACCTGTAACACCCCTTATCCGTGTTCCTTACCGAAACAGAGTGTGAGGTATTACTAGAGCTCAAACACTTATAATTTTTTTTATAAAAATTTCGGAAGCATTTCTGCTTATTTTTACATAAAACCCCCTGCAAATTTCCAAGGACAATTTCAAACAGCTTCAATATTTCCAACCAATTACAGTTATATGTTCAGACATAATTTATCCATTAATAAACACCAACATATTAAACCGAACAATACTATATATATACATATTTATACCACATTACATAAAGTCATCTATACATGCCATGTTTCAAAAGTGTTGATTGCCAAAATACCCAAAAAGTTGATGATAGTGTAGATAATTTACTGACTTCGTCCAAGTTTCGAGCTGGCTGATGTCACTATAATCAAGGAAAAATAAAGACGAGTAAGAATATAGCCTAGTAAGTAAACATATGACAAATAAATAAATTTCTCACAGGATTACATAGTGACATAATTTTTATCACACATAAATTTCATTATTTGTTCAATTTCCAGCAAACGGTTTTTCTGCTTCACAGTCACTAATTTATTTTTATCTAGAGTTGCAGGGCTCTAAATTGAATTCCGTCAATTTTCCTCAAAAATACACTCATATACCTTTCCACCATAAAATTTTAAAAAATTTTAGATCAGCCAATTAGTACATTTTATTCTCTAAAGATTCCCCTATTTCACTGACCGACAGTTCTGACCTCTCCTTACTAAAATTTACTTAACTCTCTCTAAAAAATTCAAACAATGTTCTTGTTTGTTTCTCTTAAAACCAGACTCACTAAAAAGTTAAATCATCTAAGTTTCAAGCCATAATTATTTTTGTACAATGTTTGGTGATTTTCCAAAGTTAGAACAGGGGATTTCAAAATCAATCCAACATTGTCTTAATAAAATTTAAATATCCCCAAATATACAACTATTTTGCTTTCTCTATTTCTTTCATATGAAAATAGACTCACTAAGCTTATATTTCATATATTATTCAGCCTCTAATTCATTTTCCACTATTTATGGTGATTTTTCAAATTTTCCCAACTGTTGTTATACAAAACAATTTTATATTTAAATTTGCTCTTTTGTGGTTTTGGTATTTCCTTTCACCTTGCACATGGGTTGATTAAGTATCAACCCCAATATTCCTCACATAACCTTTTCCGCCATATACAAATATTTACCTTTCCAATTTTCCCGTTGAACACTCGGAATGTTATCCGTTATCGGTGGATTCAACACTTAGCAACCACCAGTGATTCAGGGAATCAGCACTTAGCAACCCCTTTCACATTCAAAAATACGGTGGAATCACCACTTAGCAACAACCAATTAATCAGGGAATTAGCACTTAGCAACCCCTTTCACATTCAAAAATACGGTGGAATCAGCACTTAGCAACCACCAATGATTCGAGGAATCAGCACTTAGCAACCCCTGGGGGAATCAGCACTTAGCAACCCCCTTCACATTTAAAATACTGTGGAATCAGCACTTAGCAACCACCAATGAATCGGGGAATCAGCACTTAGCAACCCCTTTATATTCAATGTACTCCGGCCTATTCCGAGTGTTCAACCAAAAACCCTGTTTTTCAACACTTTACCACCTTTCCCAACTTAACCACATTTTTAGGATCTTTGTCAAGTAATTATTTTATGTTCAATTAAATCTTCACAAATATTAAATAATATCAAAATAATGCATTAATTCACATGTTTACTTACCTCGGTGCAAAATATCGTGATTTGGCAATTTACTCCGGTATCTTCTATTTTCCTTATTTGAGGTAGTCTTCTCGTCTTTCTTGATCTATAATAACAAATTTAACTCATTTAATGTTCACATTTATTAAAATAGTCCTCCACCCAACTTTTTGAAAAATTACAATTTTGCCCCCAAACTTTTGCATATTTACACTTTCATCCCCAAGCTCGGAAATTAAACTTCATCTCTTATTCTTATTTTTTATGACATGCTGAACATTTTTCCCTTCTATGGCAACTTCAAATTCTCACTCTAACACACACTTTTGAACATTAATTATTTTTACCGATTATGTCAATTTACCCGTTTCAGCTTAAAATCGCTTAGCAAAAATTGTTTAACATAATTTCTAACTTCATATTCTACCATAAAACAAAAAATAAACACATTTAACCTATGGATATTTTTCCAAATATGAACCCTAATATGAATTATTGGTAGAATAAGCTAAACCGAGCTACGAGGATTTCAAAAATGCGAAGAACAATAAAAACGGGGCTAGGGTGTACTTACTATGAGCTTGAGAAAGTGAAGGAACTCTAGCTAAGGTGTCTTCCATGTTTTGGCAGCAACTTAATGAAGATGGACACCATTTTTCCATCTTTTTCCCATTTTAATTCTATTTATTTGCTAATGACCAAAATACCCTTACTCAAAAAAATCTATTTCACTAATTCTATGCCCATTTTTGTCCATCAATTAACTAATGGTCTAATAACAACATAAGGACCTCCAATTTAGAATTTCATAACAATTAGACATTTCTAACATGTAGAACTCAACTTTTGCACTTTTTACAATTTAGTCCATTTGACTAAATTGAGTGCCAAAACGTCGAAATTTTCGAACGAAATTTTTACGAAATTTTTTTGTGAAATTGTAGACTATAAAAATATAATGACAATAATATTTTCTCTCGTCAGATTTGTGGTCCCGAAACCACTGTTCCGACTAGGCCTAGAATCGGGCTGTTACAATTTTCTCCCCTTAGGGATTTTCGCTCTCGAAAATCTTATTGGAAAAGAGGTTTGGGTACTGTTTCCTCATAACTTCCTCTGGTTCGCACGTAGCCTCTTCCATTCCATGGTTTGTCCATAACACTTTCACTAAGGATGCACTTTTATTTCTTAATTGTTTGACCTCTCCAGCCAGAATCTTTATCGGTTCCTCCTCATAAGTCATATCCTGTCGAACTTCAATTTCTGCAGGAGAAATTATATGTGAAGAATCAGAACGATAGCGTCATAACGTCGATACATGAACCACATTATGTATTCTTTCCAACTCTGTCGGCAAAGCTAACAGATAAGCTACACATCCAATTCTTTCAATAACTTCATACGGTCCAATAAAGCGTTCCATGGAGATACTTTCAAGAACACTTTATCACCCACTTGAAACTCAATCTCTTTCCTCTTTAAATCCGCATATGACTTTTGTTGATCTGAAGCAGCCTTTAAACAGTCACGGATTACTTTCACTTTTTCTTCAGTTTCTTTCACGAAGTCAACTCCATGAATCCGGTTCCCACCGAGCTTAGTCCAATATAAAGGAGTTCTACACTTACGCCCATATAATGCTTCATACGGTTCCATTCGTATACTTGACTGATAGCTATTGTTGTAAGCAAATTCAGCAGATGGTAGATATTTCTCCCAACTACCTTCAAATTCTAAAATACAACACCGGAGCATGTCTTCAAGAACTTGAATCACTCTTTCTGATTGCCCGTCAATTTGCGGATGAAACACAGTACTAAAGTTCAATTTTGTACCCAAGGCTTCCTGCAACTTTATCCAAAACCTCAAAGTGAACCTCGGATCTCTATCCGATATAATAGACTTAGGCACCCCGTGTAATCTCACTATTTCAGCAACATATAACTCCGCCAACTTGTCAAGTGAGTAATCAATGCATACTGGAATGAAATGGGCTGACTTTGTCAGTCTGTCAATGATTACCCAAATAGCATCTTTCTTCTTTGGAGTCAAAGGCAATCCCGTCACAAAATCCATCGTGATGCTGTCCCACTTCCACTCTGGAATCATTACCAGCTAAAGTAAACCCGATGGTACTTGATGCTCAGCTTTCACTTATTGAAAAATTAAACACTTTGATATAAATTCCGAGATATCTTTCTTCATGCCCAGCCACCAATACAATTTCTTCAAATCATTATACATTTTCACACTACCTGGGTGAACTGACAAATCATCACTGTATGCCTCACGTAAAATGATCCGAATTAACTCATCATTTCTCGGTACACATACCATATCCCAGAACATTAGACAATCATCTGAGCTAATTCAAAAATCTAAGTCAAAACCTGCTTCACACTGAGCTCTCCTTGCTTGCAATTCACTGTCATTCTTTTGAGCTTCTGGAATTTGCTGAAGGAATAATGGTCTAGCCCTCAATTCAGCCAAAATTGAACCATCATCAGATAAAGTTAATCTTGTTCTCATAGCTCTCAAAGAAAATAAATATTTTCTGCTCAAGGCATCAGCAACTACATTATCTTTTCCGGGATGGTAATCAATCACTAGCTCATAATCTTTTATTAGTTCGAGCCATCTTTGTTGTCGCAAATTCAAGTCTTTTTGATTCATTAAATTCTTCAAACTCTTACGGTCAGTGAAGATTCGACACTTCTCACCATACAAATAATGGCACCAAATTTTTAAAGCAAAAACAATGGCAGCCAATTCTAAATCATACGTCGGATAATTCTTTTCATGAGGTTTCAGTTGTCTTGAAGCATAAGCTATTACTTTGCCCTCTTGCATTAACACACACCCAAGACCATTCAACAATGCATCACTGTAAATTATAAATTTCTTCCCTGATTCAGGTTGTACCAACATTGGTGCCTAAGTCAATAAAGCCTTCAATTTCTCGAAACTTTGTTGACATTTATCGATCCATTCAAATTTGACTTTCTTTTGCAATAACTTAGTCATAGGAGAAGCAATCATCGAGAATCCCTTGACAAAACGTCTATAATACCCAGCTAAGCCCAGAAAGCTTCTAACCTCGGTCACATTCTTTGGTGGCTCCCCATCAACAATTGCTAAAATTTTGCTTGGATCAACCCGAATACCTTCACTTGAAACTATATGTCCCAAGAATCCGACCTCACGAAGCCAAAACTCACTTTTGCTGAATTTAGCATACAATTTCTTTTCTCTCAGAATCTGCAACACAGTTCTCAAATGTTCAGCATGCTCGGATTCATCCTGAGAATAAATTAAAATATCTATGAACACCAACACGAACTTATCCAGATACGGCTGGAAAATTCGGTTCATCAAGTCCATAAAAATAGTTGGAGCATTAGTCAACCCAAAAAGCAATATTAGAAATTCATAGTGTCCATACCTCGTTCTGAAAGCGGTCTTTGGCACATCAGACTCCCTAACTCTCAACTGATAGTAACCAAACCTCAGATCAATCTTTGAAAACACTGTTGCTCCTTTTAGTTGGTCAAACAAATCATCAATTCTCGGTAAAGGATACTTGTTCTTTATAGTCACTTTGTTGAGCTGACGATAGTCAATACAAAGTCTCATAGAGTCGTCTTTCTTTTTCACAAATAATACAGGAGCACCCCAGGGAGAAAAACTTGGTCTCACAAATCCTTTATCTGTCAACTCTTGTAACTGAGATTTTAATTCTTTCAACTCAGTCGGAGCCATCCGATACAGAGCAATAGAAATCGTTGCAGTACCAGGTAACAGGTCAATAGCAAACTCTACTTCTCTAATTGAAGGTAACCCAGACAGCTCCTCTGGAAATACGTCTGGAAATTCACAGACCGACACTGATTCAAGCTTCGACCCAGTTATACCAGTATTCAACAAATAATCAAGATAAGCTTCACATCCTTTTCTCATGTATTTCTGAGCAGACATGTGCAAAATCACCATAGGCAATTTATTCGGCTCCTCCGCTTCAACCGGAGAATTTCACCATTTCCACACTTCAATTCAAGAATTTTCTGTCTACAATTTACCTTAACATCATGCAATATAAACCAATCCATCCCCAAAATAACATCAAACTCATTAAATGGTAACAAAATCAAATTAGTCGGGAAACAGTGACCGTGAATCATCAAAGGACAATTCTTGCAAACCTTATCAACTAAGACATATTTGCCTAAAGGATTTGATACTTTAACCAGAAATTCAGTATTTTCAACAGGCAATTTCTTACTAGATACTAAATTCACACATACATATGAATGAGTAGACCCAGGGTCAATCAAAGCAACAACATCAATATCATGAAGAGAAAATGCACCAGTAATCACGTCAAGAGATGATGTATCCTCACAAGCACATATGGCATAAGTTCTGACAGGCGCTCTAGTTTCTGATCTCCCAACTGTATCTTTTGCCACACTTTTACCACTGACTTTGCTCCCAATATTCCTCAGTGGTCTACCTCTATTAACAGCATCACTCGATCCCACTCTCTGTAATTTCTCTTCTTCTATCCTCTCAGGACAATATTTTATATAGTGCTCTAGAGAACCACACCTGAAACAGGCTCGTCTAAATTCCCAACACTCACCTACATGTCGCCTGCCACACTGTTGACACTCGGGTCTATTATTCCCTACATTGCCCATGCTTACCATTGAGGTAGCTTGAGTTTTAACTCTGGGATATGACTTCCCTCGATCTCTACGTGAATACCCAGCTAAACCAGTTGATCGTGGATCCATCCCTTTAAGCTTCTTTGGTTGGGATTGAAATGTCTTGCTTGTTGACCTTTTTCTTACATCTCGAACTTCAATCTCCACTCTTCTCTTTTCTTTACTCAGTTCTTCAGCTTTACAGGCTCGGTCAACCAGTACTACAAATTCTTTCAACTCTAAACCTCCAACATACAATCTGATATCTTCGTTTAACCCCTCTTCAAATCTTTTACACATAATGGCCTCTGTGGGTACACATTCCTGGGCATATTTGCTGAGCCTAACAAACTCCCTTTCATATTCTGCCACAAACATTCGGCCTTGCTTCAACTCAAGAAACTCCTTGCGTTTCTGATCAATAAACCGTTGGCTTATATATTTCTTTCCGAATTCCTCCTGGAAGAAGTCCCAGGTAACTCTTTCTTTTGGAACCACCGATATTAATGTTTTCCACCAACGATATGCTGAATCCTTCAGTAAAGACACAACACATTTCAAACATTCCTCAGGAGTACAAGATAGTTCATCAAATACCCGAATAGAGTTTTCAAGCCAAAACTCTACTTTTTTTGGATCATCATCAACATTAGCCCTGAAATCTTCAGCCCCATGCTTTTGAATTTTAAACGGGAGGTTTACTTGATCTTACCAAATCAACACTTTCTGGAGCTACAGGGACCGGTTGAGGAATAGGAGGGGCTGGAGGAGGTTGAACATTCAGATTTGCACGAACAAAGTCTGTATACCAATTTCTCATCATTTGAAGGAACGCTTCCCGGGCCTCATCCTGACTATGCATCTCATGTCTACTTTCTTCATGCGCGGTCCCTTGTGCGGGAGCCGGTGCGTTACTCTCACATCATCTGCTACACTTCGGTCAGGATCCATTTACTATATAAAACAAAATTTTAAATTGTCAGAACTCATCACACTATCACAATCTAATTATGGCATGTATAGATAGACTTTCATGTATATTTTATTAGCTCGAGAACCGGCTAAACCGTAGCTCTAATACCATTAAAATGTAACCCCCTTACCCGTGTTCCTTACCAAAACAGAGTATGAGGTATTACTAGAGCTCAAACACTTATAATATTTTTTATAAAAATTTCGGCAGCATTTCTGCTTATTTTTACATAAAACCCCTGCAAATTTCTAAGGACAATTTCAAACAGCTTCAATATTTCCAACCAATTACAGTTATATGTTCAGACATAATTTATCCATTAATAAACACCAACATATTAAACCGAACAATACTATATATATTTATACCACATTACATAAAGTCATCTATACATGCCATGTTTCAAAAGTGTTGATTGCCAAAATACCAAAAAAGTTGATAATAGTGTAGCTGATTTCTTGACTTCGTCCAACTTCCAAGCTGGCTGATGTCACTATAATCAGGGAAAAATAAAGACGAGTAAGAATATAGCCTAGTAAGTAAACATATGACAAATAAATAAATTTCTCACAGGATTACATAGTGACATAATTTTTATCACACATAAATTTCATTATTTATTCAATTTCCAGCAAACTATTTTTCTGCATCATAGTCACTAATTTATTTTTATCAAGAGTTTCAAGGCTCAAAATTGAATTCCTTAAATTTTCCCCGAAACTATACTCATATACCTTTCCACCATAAAATTTTTAAAATTTTTAGTTCAGCCAATTAGTACAATTTATTCTCTAAAGATTCCCCTATTTCACTACCCAATAGTTCTGACCTCTTCTTAGTAAAATTTACTTAACTCTCTGTAAAAAATTCAAACAATGTTCTTGTTTATTTCTCTTACAAATAGACTCACTAAGGAGTTCAATCATGTAAATTTCAAGCCATAATTATTTTTGTACAATTTTTGGTGATTTTCCAAATTTGGAACAGGGGATTTCGAAATCAATCCACCCCTGTGTCAATAAAATTTAAATATCCCCAAATATACAACTCCTTTGCTTGCACTGTTTCTTTCATATAAAAATAGACTCACTAAGATTCTATTTCATATATTATTCAGCCTCTAATTCATTTTCCACCATTCATGGTGATTTTTCAAAGTTTCCCAACTGTTGTTATACAAAACAGTTTTATATTTAAATTTGCTCTTTTGAGGTTTTGGTATTTCCTTTCACCTTACACATGGGTTGATTAAGTATCAACCCCAATATTCCTCACATAACCTTGTCCACCATATATAAATATTTACCTTTCCAATTTTCCTCTTGAACACTCGGAATGTTATCCGTTATCGGTGGATTCAGCACTTAGCAACCACCAGTGATTCGGGGAATCAGCACTTAGCAACCCCTTTCACATTCAAAAATACGGTGGAATCAACACTTAGCAACAACCAATGAATCGGGGAATCAGCACTTAGCAACCCCTTTCACATTCAAAAATATGGTGGAATCAGCACTTAGCAACGACCAATGATTCGAGGAATCAACACTTAGCAACCCCTTGGGGGAATCAGCACTTAGCAACCTCCTTAACATTTAAAATACCGTGGAATTAGAACTTAGCAACCACCAATGAATCGGGGAATCAGTACTTAGCAACCCCTTTATATTCAATGTACTTGGGCCTTTTCCGAGTGTTCAACCGAAAACCGTGTTTTTCAACACTTTACCACCTTTCCCAACTTAACCACATTTTTAGGATCTTTGTCAAGTAATTATTTTATGTTCAATTAAATCTTCACAAATATTAAACAATATCAAAATAATGCATTAATTCACATGTTTACTTACCTCGGTGCAAAATATAGTGATTTTGCAATTTACTCCGCTATCTTCTCTATTCCTCGTTTGAGGTAGTCTTCTCGTCTTTCTTGATCTATAATAACAAATTTAACTCATTTAATGTTCACATTTATTAAAATAGTCCTCCACCCAACTTTTTGAAAAATTACAATTTTGCCCCCAAACTTTTGCATATTTACACTTTCGTACCCAAGCTCGGAAATTAAAATTCATCTCTTATTCTTGCGTTTTATGACATGCTGAACATTTTTCTCTTCTATGGAAACATCAAATTCTCACTCTAACACACACTTTTGAACATTAATTATTTTTACCGATTATTTCAATTTACCCGTTTCCGCTTAAAATCGCTTAGCAAAAGTTGTTTAACATAATTTCTAACTTCATATTCCACCATAAAATAGCAAAATAAACACATTTCACCTATGGGTATTTTTCCAAATATGAACCCTAACATGAATTAATGGTAGAATAAGCTAAATCGAGCTACGAGGATTACAAAAATACGAAGAACATTAAAAACGTGGCTAGGATGCACTTACTATGAGCTTGAGAAAGTGAAGAAACCATAGCTATGGTGTCTTCCATGTTTTGGCAGCAACTTAATGAAGATGGACACCATTTTTCCATCTTTTTCCCATTTTAATTCTATTTATTTTCTAATGACCAAAATACCCTTAAAAAATCTATTTCCCTAATTCTATGCCCATTTTTGTCCGTCAATTAACTAATGGTCTAATTACAACATAAGGACATCCAATTTAGAATTTCATAACAATTAAAACTTCTAACATGTAGAACTCAACTTTTGCACTTTTTACAATTTAGTCCTTTTGACTAAATTGAGTGCCCAAACGTCGAAATTTTCGAACGAAATTTTTACGAAATTTTTTCGTGAAATTGTAGACCAAAAAAATATAATGACAACAATATTTTCCCTCGTCGGATTTGTGGTTCCGAAACCACTGTTCTAACTAGGCTGTTATAGAACCCTTCTCTTTCGTTATTGACTGAAGGTAATATTGCTCGCAGTGAATGATCTGGACTGGATTATCTTGTTGTGAGTTGGTATTGGACAAATATGCTTTTCCCTTGTTTGGGGTTTGCGTTTTCTTTAGGCTGATAACCATAGATTCAACCCATATGTATAAGCAATCTTGGTTACTAAATTCGCTTTATATGCAGATAACTATCAAGGAAGGTTGAGATCCAATTGTTAATCGATTGATTAATACCTTGTTTAATGGTGCTCGTGGGCTGTTCGTAAGAGTTCGTATTCAGGTGTGTAATTGTATGCGGTATTCAGTAATCGACTGAAAAGCCGAAAGTATAAGTTGTTTACACTGTTATAATTATAGATCGGTAAAATACCGAAAAGCCAAAAATATGGCTCTAATGCCACACGAGCGTGCGATCGTGTGTGTTGTGTTTCGAGCCCACAAACATGGGTGTTAGTCTGTAGAGGCCACCACGAGAGCTCTCGTGGTCTTGGGTTGTTCTGGGCCTCGATGGGTCGAAATGGGCCGCGTGGGCCCAATGGGCTTGTAGGCCCACACGAGAAAAATCCTCAGTAAGTGATCATTGATAGGTTGGTTTATGAGGCTCGCAATGCCGTATGTGAATCTGGACTAAATGGGCCACATGAGCGTGTGGGCCCATTTAGGCCCAATAGCAGATTTTAGGCCGATATACATTGTTATGGTCATGTAGGTTATCTGAGCCACTCAAATCGACGATAGACCTTTTAGGAGGTCGTAATAAGTACTGTCACCCCAATATTTGCAAAATGACCGTAATACCCTTGTAGGGTAAAATGACCATACTGTAGGGTAAAATGACCGCAATGCCTCTAAAGGGTAAATGACTATTTTGCCCCTTGAGTGTAAATGACTAATTTGTCTGTGATTTGTGTGACTGATTCTGAGCATGGCATTTCGTATACACGACATACTGCATGGAGTTGGGATACTATTACGGAGGAAGTACTGTACTAGTGGCTCTACCACAATCACTGTTACTGGTGGCTTGGCCACATATACTGTTGTTGGTAGCTTTACTGTGATACCGTTGCCTGTAGCTTTGCTGCGATGCTACTGATGGCTTTGTATTGGTCCTAGTACCGTTATTGATGGCTTTGTACCAGTCATAGTACCGTTATTGATGGCTTTGTGCCGATCATGTTACCATTATCGATGGCTATGTGCCGATCATATCACCGTTACTAAGGGCTATGTGCCGATCATATCACTGCTACAGATGGCTTTGAGGCGATCATGCTACCGTTACTGATGGCTTTGTGCTGATCACATTACTGAACTTATGGCTTGTAGCTATTCTGTTTATAGCTGATAGCTATCCTGTTTACGACTCTTAGCCATTTTTACTACTAGCAGCTATGTTGGGATTTTGGTGTGATGGTTGGGTGGGTCGACTCTGACCCCACATGGTGTGTTGGGTTGGTACGGGTGGTGTGTTGGCTGGATTGGAATGGGTTTGCATACTAGCACCATATTGATACTATATCGGGCTTAGGTCCTCACTGTTTCTGTATTGGGCTAAGGCCCACACTATACTGTTACTATCAAAGGGGTCAGGCCTTGACTAATTCTATTTCTTTAATAAGGGGATGACACACTGAGTTTTTGTAAACTCACCCCATTTTTAACCTTTCAAGTAATCCCTATCGTTAGACGGTTCGGAGCTGCGAGGGACTCGGAAAGGGCCACACAACTGCACAAGTTTTATTCTGTTTTGCACATTTACTAAAGCACTTTTATTTTAATTCGGGTTGTAATAAGGCCTCTAAATTTCTGGGTTTTAACTTCGGGATTTTATTGATTGTGATTCTTATCTACTAGAAGTAGAACTTGATTTTCCAAAACAATAACTATTTTCAAACACTACGTTTTCGCAACTCAATTTTTAAATATCACGTTTTCGTAAATCATTTGCTTAAATTAAGCTTCCGCGACAATAAGGTTTTGAAGGTAACAACTTTTCTTTAATAAACCTCGATTGAAAATAAACAAATGCGAACTGAGGTTTTGTACAAGATTTAAATGGCAAAAATTTTGAAATTTCAAGAAGGGTTTTCAATGAAAACATGGTTTTCGAAAAACACTTCAACGTGACACGCCAGATTCGACCATAACTCCTAGGCCGGGTTTGGGGCGTTACAACACATAACATGGTATTCATCATTAACTTAACATTATAAACATTTATTCATACCTTCATGAATTTCTACTCATCCTTAGCAACTTTTTACATATACACGTGAATATCGCATCTAGCATTATCATAATTAGCTCGATTGCAAAACATTTCTGTCTATAATTAAAATAAATCTCATCAGAGTCAGGAGACATCACACTATCACAAGTTATATAATGACATGTATTTTTAGACTTCATACATGCTACATTCAATCCAAGAACCAACTAAATCGTAGCTCTAATACCACTAAATGTAACACCCCTAACACATATCTGCAGCCAAAATAGGGTTACAGAGCATTACAAAAAATTTGAAAAACAAAAACATTCATTTCCAAACATTAAATAAAACATATCATAACTTATTCAAAAACATGCATATCATCGCTTATTCGAGCCCTTAAGGCCTTAGAAACACTTTAGAAACGATTTGGAACTAAATAAAAAATAATCAAAAAGTTTAGGAAAGAAGGTCAGAAAATTTAAACTACAAGGGTCACACGGCTGAGACACACGCACATGTCTCAGGCCATGTGGACATTTGAAATAAGGATACACGGTTGTGTTCTAGCCCGTGTAATTCTTTGACTTGGGTCACACGGCCAAGCCACACGCCCGTACATTAGGCCATCTAACTCTCGGAATACAATCTTTAAAAAGCTACAAGGGAGACACGGTCGTGTCGCATGGCCGTGTGTCTCACACGACTGAGACACACGCCCGTGTCTTAGGCCGTGTGTCTCACACAACTGAGACACAAGCCTGTGTCTTAGGTCATATGGACAAGAAATAAGCTAAATTCACGACATTTCATTTACTCAATTCAAGCACATCCTTACAAGCCATTTGCACTTATAACCAAGGTATCAAAACATGTTCAACCATGCATAAAATGACCAATTTCAAATGACCAAATTACATTCAAAAAATATGCCATAAAGGCACCTCAAACACATACATTAAACATACCTAAACATGTACATATTTAACCATTTATCCATTAGCTTGTTTCCATATCAAAATGACCTTACCATTTCGACCACTACTCACATGCATCAAAACCATTTAAATCTTACCAATATAGCCATTTCCAAATGGTCCCAACAACCAACTTATATACATACAAAATTTATAGAATAAACATAAATCTATGCCAGTGCCATAAGATTCATAAATCGACATGATCATCAACTCACAAATGAGTAAGTTCATTATTTTCGCATATAGTTATCATTCATAACATGATAGGATTTTATGGGACTTAATACATAATCATCAACCTTTCTATAAGATTATACACTTTTCAATCTACTTTATTTTCATTCTGTTCCCAATGCTTATCATAAGCCTAAACAACAATATCAATTCCCGACTTAGTGTATTTATCCATGATATAGGTATATTCATCCATAGCATACGCAAATTTCTCACAAATAGTACATCATTCAAACTTAGTACTCTCTTTTCATCAAATTTCATTTCAACTATGAATTTACCATTTCATTACCTTTTGTCACCCGTTTCATATGCATAACGGACAAGATATACGCATAATATCAACCATGACTAGCAACTAGTGCATTTAAACATAGCTATTTTGGAATCAACTACATGATAAACCATTTCATAAGAAATTACATACTTTAATTTATACCACCTTTTCATGTACATAAGCATATTACCAATTGATCACTTACCGGTTCGATGTACTTCATGAAGACTAAGCATGATATAATCCAATTATAAGCTTAGCACAAGCCTAAGCACATCAACAACATGCGTTAGCATACTTGAACATAATTCATGTGAACTTAACATAGATAACCATTATACTTGAGCATGATCCAATTGGATTTATCATTTTTCATAACATATTATGTTTTCCATGCATCATCATTTCAATGAGTTTCATACATACATGTCTTGGTTCATATTGACCACTTACCATTTCCATAGCCACAAGCTAGTGATTAAACACATAACCTAGCAATATCATCACAAGATAAGATAGATTTTATAAACATAATTCATATGAACTCATACTTTCCATAATTATGAATATACATACTTCATTCTTTTCCATAATATCAAAGTGAATTTCATCGAACACTTACCGAAGCTTACACAAAGTGTGCTAAACGATGGTTGAAACCATCCCTTTTCATTAATCGATGGTTGTCACCATCCCTTTTCATATTTGATGGTCGTCACCATCCCTTTTCATAGCTGACAGTCGAAACTATCCCTTTTCATATTTGATGGTCGTCACCATCCCTTTTCATATTCGATGGTCGTTACCATCCCTTTTCATATTCAATGGTCGAAACCAACCCTTTTCATTAATCGGTGGTCGTCACCATCCTTTTACATTAATCGATGCTCGTCGATACGCCGTTGGATTTTTCTGTTGAGACATGATATGATAATATAACATGATAGCATCTAAAACAACAATTTAAACGTACGAACTTACCTTGCTAAATTGTAGAAATGACAAAGTACAGGGGCATTTTGGTAATTTTTTATTCTCTTTGATTTTACACTCGATCTTGATCTAAATTAATAATTTCATTCAATTTATTAATTTAGACAATAAAAAATTTATTTTATGCAATTAAATCATTTTTGACATTTTTACATAAATTGTCCCTAATATTTTACTTTTATTCAATTTACTCCCTAAGCCTAAAACATTCAAGTTAACCATTTTTATTGAAATTTCACACTAGTTTAATATTCATAGCCTCCATTTTATCCCATTTTTGCAACAATTTTACTTCAAATCCTTGTACTTTAAATATTTCAACAATTTAGTCTCTAAGTGAAAAATTCATCAAAATTACTTAACAAAATACTTTGAAATAAAAACTAATGCTTCAATTTCATCATTTAACATAAAAAGTCACTAGGTTCATCAATGGCAACATTCACAATCTTTAACAGTTTCAAAATCAAAGGTATGGGTTAGTTGGACCTAGTTGCAACAATCTCAAAAATATAAAAATCATTAAAAATGGATGAAAAATGGCTTACCATGCATCATCCAAAGAAGAACCAAAGCTTGAAGCTTTTAATATGGTGTTCTTCAGTGATGAACAAGTAAAAATGAAGAAGAAACTTATGTTTTCTTATTTTTATTATTATTTTAACCTTTATTCATTACTTTAATAATAAAATAACTTATAAAACATATATAATTAAAAGAAATTAAAGCATCCACCGTCCCACTATCTTAGGTATGGGTAAATTACCCATTAAAGCCATCCAATTATAATTCTTTAAGCAATTAACATCTTTAAACTAATAGTATTTGACTTTTTCAACTTTTACGATTTAGTCCTTTTGTGCTTAATTAACTATCGAAACATTAAAATTTCTTAACGAAACTTTAATACCACCTTAATGACACTCTGTAAATATTTATAAAAATATTTACAGCTTGGTTTAGAGAAGTGAGGTCCCCAATACCTCATTTTCTAAAACCACTTGACCTTAGGGTCTTACCACTTAATAAATCGCTTATATAATAAAAATCACTATATCAAAAACCTCTTTAAAACCATGTTTGACTCGTAAATATTAAATAATAATATTTACGAACTTACTCGTCCGATTTGGTGGCCCCAAAACCACTATTTTGACACCAGTAAAAAACGGGCTGTTGTAGAGAATTAACATGTAACACCCCTAACCCGTCTCTGTTACTGGATTAGGGTTAAGGAGTATTACCGTACAAATAGAAACATTTAAACTTAGTACAATTCAATAATTTAATCATACCATAAACCATTCATATACATGCACATTGTCCCTAAATTGAGCCCTCAGGGCCCTAAAAATATCTTAGAAGCAAATCGGGACCAATTAGAAACAATTCGAAAAGTTTAGGAAAAAGATGAAAATTTTGTAAAATAGGCGTAACACGACTGTGTGGTCAGGCCGTGTCCCAACCCGTGTACCTTTTTGAGTAGGGTCACATGGCCGTGTCATACGCCCGTGTGCCAGGCCGTGTAACTCAGTGACTTGCACCTTAAGAAAATCATCAGATGACACACGACCGTGTACTAGGCCGTGTGCCTCACACGGCTGAGTCACATGCCCGTGTGGACCCAAATTTACCTAAAATCAAACCATTTCAATATCATATCATGCTTAAACTCTCAAACCATTCATGCACACATTAGAGGGACCTAAACATGACCTTTACACACATCAAAATGTAATTTCAAGATCCTAATTCAACTAACCAGTATGCCATTCAAAGGCACCACAATATATCAAGACATCAAGCATCAAAACATGTTAACATTGCTTTATTCCACGCATAAAGACCTAATTCCACTATGTGCCTCAAAAATATCATAAATGACCCTTTCTAGGCCAACATAAAAATTCCAAAAGGCCATGCATAACAATTACCTATGACTGATCAAAGAGACTTAACTTAACAAGAATTACATATCCATCACCATATACGTTAATAATGTCATTTCCATCCATAACAACCTAATTCAAATATGAACTAAAACATGTCACAAGTACCTATTTTCAACCATCAATAATATGCCAAGATAACCTTATAAACAAGCACTTTAAAACAACCAAACAACATAACTTGGTAAGGCATCAAAATGTGCTAAACCAACATAGCTTTCTAAGGATTATACATGCTATAACTCCATTAACACATTCACCATAATACCATTACAAACATCCTATACATGCCATTATAAACCTGGGCCAAATTACTCAGGAACTATTGATTTGTCCACTAGATATTGTGATAGGTCTCCGACGAGCTACCAACCAAATCGAGCTTCCGATGACCTATAAAACGTAGTAAAGAAAGTACGTAAGCAACGAATGCTTACTAACCTTGCATAAAAGGAGTAGAATAATTTTGAGCTATCAATAATTAAAGGAGGAGGTACCCACCAATAGCCCTACAGAACTATCACGATCAATCAAGTAACTTCTTTCCTTATCTTTTACAGGGCTACACATTGAGGATAATGTGTTTTCTAAAGTGTTGTGGGTAACATAGAAAAATTTAGTTTTAAATTTTTCTTTAATCTTTCTTGCCGTTGGTGTGCTTGAAATTGTAGAAGTACAAGTGATTTGTTAGGAGCATGTACATAGGTTGCTTGTATTTAGAATAAATTTTGCATGAGGATAGGTAATTTTAAATATTTATTAGACTATTGAGTTTTATATATTACACTATAAATATGTATTAAGCAATTGAATGTACCAAATGATATAGAGAATACAAGGAAACGAGCATGCTGGTATGAATGATAAATTGTTGAATTTGTGGTTGTTTGGTTGATTAGATTTGTGAATATTGAGATGCTTAGGGATGACCTAAGGCGTTGATTGGTATACACCCAGAGCCAAAAAGCTAACCCTATTATTTATCTTTAGTATCTATTTTTGAGACAGAAAACACTTCTTGATGAACCTTTATACAAAACCTGAGCCAAAATATCAATTTGTACTTACCTTTTTTCTTTGGTCTTGAACTACACAACTATAGATGCCTGGCCATATGTAATAAGGGTTAAGTAGATACATTATGGCAGATTTTCTAAAAATAGAGTAAAATAGGAGGGATCTGTGTGATATAATGATTATAGGTTCGTCAATATATGCAACAAAAGAAAATTTCAAAACCAAAACAAGTAGAAACAGTACTTGAACAATAAAAGCATTTGTGAATGAGATGTATTGAGAAAAGAAAAAAATGTGACAAAGTCACAAAAGTAGAAAAGCTCGTTCATTTTTGCACAAAAACTTGTGAGCTAATCGTAATTGTTATTATGATATGACTTTCTATGTGGGGAAATAAGGAATGTGAGGGAAGGAGAAATAAGGTTGTGAGTGGGAAAGGGTTACTAATGGGGAGAATGGGGGACAATATGATGCACCAAACTATTTTTGTGCTTAAAACTATTTAATGCCTACTATTCTTAAAATCCATACCTGTTCTAAGCCTCAGAACGTTACAAGCCGAAAAGCCCTATGCGATCTAGGTAAACTTATTCACATTCAAAACCACACTAAACAATTACATTATTGACTATTTGTATTCTGCTAGGATGATCAAATTACTTGTATAATTTATTGATGGAGTCATAAATTTGAGACCCTTAATACTTGTATGCTTTGTAATATATTTAACTTAAATGTTTGACATTGAAAGTGGTAAGTCAATTCTATCTCATGCTAAGATTATGTGTGAGTATGAAATGCCTATTCATGTGCTCCAAGCTAACACTTGTACAATACATGTTCAAGGGTGGCCTTGTAATTTTTTTTTTGTGTTGCTTGAGGATAAGCAATGACTTAAGTGTGGGGGAGTTTTATCTGCCATAATTCGATCTAGCAGATTAAACTAGTTTTTGCACTTTAGGAGCTTGAACATGAGCATTTTAGTTAAGTTTTAATTAGATTTTCATAAGTATTAGTTAAGTTAATAAAATGTGTAATTTGAGTCATTTATTGACCTTAGGAGTTGAATGAGGCCTAAGGGTGAGCTAATATACTTTGTGAGTGTGCAGGAGACCATTAGAATGCATATTTATTCAATATTGGTCGCTAGGTTGCAACACGGAGCATGGGATGTCTCAATATAAATACCAAAATAGAAGAATTCCAAGACTGTCTTCAATGTCGCAACACAGCCTAAGGATGCCACAACATACCCCTAAAGACACCATAAAGCTGAGCATGCTAGCCTCGATGTCTAACACAAGACTTGGTGTGTCGTGACATTGATTCTGTATGGGAAATAATTAAAATTTAGGGGCATTTTGGTCTACACAATCAAACTTTAAACTCGAGAATGTTAGCTGACCTAGGGTTTAGGACGACAACCACTCTAAGCCTATAAATAGGCTCAGCTAACACATGTTATAGACACTTTTTTCATATTGTACGATTTTCTCTTTAGATTTTATCTTGTAACACCCCAACCCGGCCTAGGAGTTATGGCCGAATCTGTCGGTGTCACATTAAGGTGTTTAGCGAAAATTGAACTCGTTGGTAAAAATTAGTTTCTAGGTTTAAAAACCCCTTTATTATTATTTAACAAATCATCTTGTCAAAAACGTTTACCTTGTTATTTTCTATTGTTATAAAAGTTTGATCTAAAATGGCGGAAGCTTTTGAAAACTCTAATGTTTAAATTTCGCGTCTTTGAAAACAATAATTATTTTGAAAATTTGTCTTCTGCTAAACTAGTAGTTAAAAATAAGTAAGCAAAAGACCAACTAAAAATTTAAACAAACATAAATGGCCTTATTACATAAACAAAACCCAACACAAACTTTAATTTTAAATAAAAGCAAGTGTAGCACAGCTACAGTTGTGTGGCCACATCCGAGTCACTCGCAGCACTGACCCTCTTATAACTAAGGATTACCTACACAGTTAAACAGAGGGGTGAGTTTACGAAAACTCAGTGTGTAATCCCCTAATAAGCAAACAGTCAATTAAATAGTAGATAAATACAGTTTGGGCCTGAGCCCGTTACAGTAACAGTCTAGTTCAGTGTGGGTCTAAGCCCTTTCCCGTAATAGTAAATGATTGGACTTGAGCCCATCACAATGCCAGTAATCAGTAGGGCCTTTGCCCAATTTTAGTAATATTATTTGTGGGGCCTTGGCCCATAACAGTAACAGATATCACTCATGCAGTGAACAGTATGTAATATCATTAATCGATGCAGTAACAGTACAAATCATTAATTAGTGTAGATATGCAGTTAGAAATCCTACCCAATCCAACCTCTACACACTACTCCGTCCTGCCAAACACACCATGTGGGGATAAAATTTACCCACCCAGCCAGACACACCAAAATTAGCACTGGTTACGACACTAAGCAGTATTACAGTAAAGCTGCCAGTAAAATAAACGGCATATAGCCATCAGTAGTGTAACACCCCTTACCCATATTCGACACTGGAATAGCATACGAGGCATTACCAGAACACATACACTTATAAACATGTTAAACCGAGTTATAAATTTCATTCAAATTTAAACTCTTCAAATTTTAACATGCTTTTATAAATCTTCACGTTATAACTTCAAAATACTATATTTGTAACAAATAGGGCTTCTGAGACCCAATACATACTCATGCAATCCAATACTTCATTTCCATTTCATTTAATTCACAATTCCCATGTTCACGATTTGATTCAATTTCTCAATCCAATATAAATTTCAATACCACAATAATTCATTTAATATAAATTATATCATTTGCAATTTCCATTTAATTCAAGTACAGTTCAATTTCATTAAGTTCAATACTAATACATATTTATCGTTTAACTTAACGTCCCCTTTTTGCGTCATTTTACACTTCCAGCCTGAACTTAGTATTTCATTTCCTTTCCACTCCTGTTTCCTATGCATATCACACAAGATATAAACATTACACTCAACCATAGTCGTAAGCTAGTTCTTTTTGAAGACTAACCACATGATAAACCATTTTAATAAAGATTACAAACTTTAAACCTTACCACCCTTTTATGATTACAAGCATATTTCCATCTAGGCATTTACCATCTCAATGCATAATTTTATAAATTTAATGTGGCGTAATCCAGCCACAGCGTGGCCAAAGCCTAATCATACATACCAAACATGCTAGCCAAATAAACATATAATATAAGCATTATAAGCATGGATAAGCACCACATTTATTTATGTATCAAACTTATCATCATGAGTTAATTCATAAAACATTTCTAACATTACTACATACCAAATCGTATACCAAGTATACCACATACACATACTATGAAACTTTATTTTCTCACATGAACTTTAACCATAACTAATAATGCACAATTATAAACATCATTTCTTTTCAATCGCTTATCGATTATAATCGAGCATATAGTCAATTATACACAAATCATTCATATGTTCTTCCAATTTTCCTCCTCCTCTCCATTCCACATCCTTAATGTGCATAACACTCTTAGAAATAGCAGTGTCTATAGTTTTACTATTCACTTACATGTATACTTAAAACTCTCTCTGAGTCAGAGTCACTAAATTACTTTTACCTAGAGCTACAGAGCTCCAAATTAAAAACCATTAATTTTACCCGAAACTAGATTCATATATATTCGTACCATAAAAGTTTCAGAATTTTTTTGTTTAGCCAAATAGTACAGTTTATTCTTTAAAGTTTCCTCTATTTCACAGCTTGACAGTTTTGACCTCTCTTTACTAACAATTAATCATCTCATTGTACAGAATTTTGATATTATTTTCGTTTGTTTCTATTTAAAATAGATTCACTGAGGATTCTAAACATATAAATTTTATCCCATAATTATTTTTGTACAATTTTTTGCAATTTTCCAAAGTTAGAACAGGGGATTCTGATCTCATTCTTACTCTATCTAACTAAACTTCAAATATCACAAAATATATAACTCTTTTGCTTGCTTTGTTTCTTTTATGTGAAAATAGACTTATTCAGATTCAATGTCATATATTATTCAGCCTATAATTCAATCCCCACCATTTTTGGTGATTTTTCAAAGTCACACAACTGTTGCTGTCTAAACTGTTTTATTGCTAAATGTACTCTTTCATAATTTCACTTTTTCACTTTCAATCACAATTCAATTCAAAATTCATTTTTCCATTTCTAAGTCGATATTCAATTCAATTCCACACCTATATTCATTATTCAATTGCACTTAATCAATTTCCCGATTAACACTTCGAAATAATAACTGATACTCGGTGGATTCAGCACATAGCAACGAACTTATTAATCAATGATGTCCGGTAGAATCAGCACATAGCAACCACCTTACTAATCAATGATGTTCGGTTCACATAGTAGCCTGCACATAGTACTACACATGTGACCATTACCATCCGATACACGTAGTAGCCTGCATAGTACTACACATGTGATCGAAACTATCCGGTACGCATAGTAGCCTGCACATAGTACTACACATGTGATCGAAACTATCCGGTACGCATAGTAGCCTGCACATAGAACTACACATGCGACCTATCATTCTGGTACACGTAGTAGCCTGCACATAGTACTACACACGTGACCATCACTTTCACTTTTACATAGTGGCCTACACACAATTTGTGCCACACATGTGATCATTTATGTCACTTCATTCGTATCCCTTTTTATTCCAAAGGTTCATTCGGGAATTTTTCACTTTTTCTGACTTTTCTTTGTATCGATCAATTTCAATTTCTCGTCTTTCTTGATTTATAACAATACATTTAACTTATATAACCTTCACACTATTCATTCCAATCGAAAAATCATACTTTGGTAAAATTATGTTTTTGCCCCTAAAGTTTCACAAAATTACGATTTTGCCCTTAGGCTCTAAAATATTTATATTCAATTTCCTTGCATTTTAGGCCTTGCTGAACCATTTTCATAACTATAGCAGTCCACAATACTCACTTATTCATAAACTTGTAACATATTTTATAACTTTTACAAATGAATCCTTTTAGGCATTTTCATCGAAAATTACTTAGTACAAATCGTTTATCACACTCCAGACATTCATATTCTTCCATAAAACATCAAAATACATGCAAATAATTCATGGTTAAATTTTTAAACACAAACCCTAGTTGAAAACAATTGTAAAAATAGGTAAATCTTGTTACGAAGATTTCAAAAACGTAAAAATCATTAAAAACGGGGATAGAATAGACTTACAATCGAGCTTGGAAGCTTGAAAAACCCTAGCCATGGTTTCTCCGTGCAATTTTCAGCCTACGGATTGAAGATGGACAAAAATTGGCTTTTAATTTTGTTTTTAATTTATTTTAATAACTAAATGACCAAAATGCCCTTAATGAAAAACTTTGGAAACATGCCTAACCATACCCATTTTTGTCCACCAACTTAACCAATGGTCTAATTACCATATAAAGACCTCCAATTTAAAATTTCATAACAATTGGACACCTCTAACATATAGAACTCAACTTTTGCACTTTTTACAATTTAGTCCTTATGACTAAATTGAGTGTCCAAACTTCAAAATTTTTGAACGAAATTTTCACGAAATCATTTTGTGAAATCGTAGACCATAAAAATATAATGAAAATAATTTTTTTCTCGTCGAATTTGTGGTCCCAAAACCACTATTCTGACTAGCCCCAAATTCGGGCTGTTACAACTCTCCCCCTTTAGGGATTTTTGTCCTCGAAAATCTTACCAGATAGTAGATTAATGATTTTCTTTCACACAGTACATTTCAAATCACACATGATTTTGGACTTTCATATGTTTTACAGATAATTATATAGATTCATAAGAAAATCAGAATAGCGATATTTAAGCATCTGAAGTTACACAAAGTATCGGAAAATTACAATCCATATAGAATGATACCCATTTCGATGATAAAAAAAATGTCTAGAAAGATCAATGTCACTCATAATTAATGGAATCCAAAGTAACTGAAGCAATATAATCTTCACGTATATTCAATAGAACAATAACTAGTAGAAACAAAATATTAACCTCACTCAGACTTTACCGTTGATTTTCATATTCACACAAGGGAATAAATACCAGAAAAAGACATTACAATTTTGAACATAACCCAAACAAACTAATAATTCTTTCATATATTAATATGTTTAGCTAATGTTCTCATACGATAAGAATTCTTTTTGAAACTAAACAGTCACATATACCTCTGGGGATAATTGTACACACAGAATGTCTAAAAGGAATCATAGTAATTACCCCATTATAGCTACTGTACTCAGCTATTAATACAATACAAACATTACTCAATTGTCTAATTCTGTCATCAAAATTTTCACATTATCTCTTTACTAACAGAAATCGATCCAGAAAACTTCCGGTTAATTATTTCTTTAAATAACATACCTGAATAAATCATTTAATCGGATTTAACTTCTTTTGTGACAGTAACTTTGCATAATCTGAGTAGTTTTTAGAACTATCCAATATCTCTCTTTTTATATTGTCTTCATTTGCTAATTCATTCACTTTTCCGACCACATTATTAATCTTTCGTACACAAACTTCTATAACACTACACTCGTAAGCTTATTCAATCAAAATCTTACAAATTTCATTGTAACATTTTACTGATATGGGGGTGAGTGTAGTAAAGCCTCAAATTTATCTTACTGTAATAGCCCGATTTTGACCCAAATCGGAACAGTGGTTTCGGGACCACACATCCGAGTCTAAAAAATATTTTAATATTTTTTTTCTGTGTTTATTATGTGTGAATTTATATATGTGAAAGTTTCGTGAATTAATTTTATTGTTTGAGTGCTTAATTTGAGAATAGGGCTTAATCGAGTAAAATAAAAATTTAGTGGTTATTTTTAGAAAGGCCAAATAGTGGTTGTTCTTTTAATATGAAGGTTTCATGTTGCAATTTTGCCATTGAATTAATGAATGGACGGCACTATGTATATATTATATAGTTTTTATAGTAATTATAAAGGTTATAATAATAAATAATATATTATAAAGTTATTATAATAAAAAAACAAACATAAGTTAAAAAGCCATTATCATTTCTTTTGTTTCTACTAACCGAATGTAAAAGAAAAGAAAAAGGAAAGAACAAGCTAAGGGTTCGGCCATTTTGAATTTTGATTAAGGTTAGTTCTTTGTTCGGTTTTTGATAATTTTTACGTTTTTGAGATCGTTGCTTTGTGTTCTTTAAAGCCCATGCTTCAATTTTGTGAATTGGTGATGATTTTGAAATTTGCCATTGATGTTAGCTTGATGTTTTTGTGGTTTGATGATGAAATATAAACTTTTGTTGATAGATTATTATGTTTAATTAAGTGATTTTTGATAAAAATGTGTATTAAGGATTAAATTGAGAAAAGTGTACAAATTCAAGGTTAAATGTGTGAATAAACTAAAAATATGGGCTGCTAGTAGTATGGGTAGAATTCGGCCTAACAAGGATTTAGTGAAATTTTGTGTATTTTATGTTATTTTGAAATAAGGACTAAATTGAGAAAAATGCAAAATGTTAGGGGCTAAAATGCAAATTTCCATTTATATGTTCTTGAATGAAAATTTAATGAAATGTTGAATAATTAAGTTAAATTTGATATTAATTAGATTGGAAAAAGTGGAAATCGGATTTGGATCGGGAAAATCGGAAGTTATCGATTAGTCGTTCCGGTCCGTTCGCGTTCGTACGAGGTAAGTTCATAAGTAAATAAATGCTGTTAAATTTGAATGTATATATGTTATATGTGCTGAATTTATCTTTAATAAATATATGTGCATATGCTGAATTGAATTTAGAGTTGGAGAACTAGTTACGAGCTTGAATCGATAGAATTACGACGTCCGAAAAGCCCCGTACGAACCATAGGAATAGTTAGGATACATATGTCATGACATAGGATTCCGATATATGTTATCGTGTAAGACCACGTCTGGGACGTTGGCATCGATTTGAGATTTATGTATAAGACCATGTCTGGGACATCGGCATCATATTTGATTTCGTGTAAGACCCTGTCTGGGACAGTGGCATCGATATTGATTACATGTAAGACCACGTCTGGGACGTTGGCATTGTACGATTTTTTTTGAGCTATCCAAGTATCCTATTTGATTCTGAACGGTTCAACAGGGTATTCCGAGAAATAAATGAGTATATGAGTGTGCAGCCGAATCAGGTATGTTTATGATGAATATGAATTTGAGCAATGAAAGTAAGTATGATTATGATTATTTGTTATATAATTTGTGTGAAAATGAGATGTGAATTGTTATGCTTATTCGGGCTTGGAAGTGTATAAAAAGAAATTGATATATTTTTTACGAATAAATTGTAATAAATGATCATGATTCGGTTGGTATGTAATGAAATTGTGGAAGCTTAATCCTACGAATGAGCTAATGGTAGATATATAAATTTAAAAAAAACGGTTTATATGTCCATCCATAATTAACTCTAGTGAAGTTACCTAGTGTGGTCTTAAGAAATTGAGATTATGATGAATGTATATGTGGTTGAGATTTTTTAAATTCAGCTTAGTTAAATTGAATTATAAACATTATTGGAATGATTTATTTGCTTATGGCTTACTAAGCTTTCAAAGCTTACTCTGTGTGTTTTTCCTATGTTATAGAGTTTCGGAGACTTGCTCTGGTTGGAAGTCTTGGGAGATCTCATCACACTATCCCGTATTCATTTCGGTAAATAAACGCTTTGAGATTTGGTTATGTGGCATGTATAGGCTAGTTTTGATATATTTGATTTTTGAAATTTGTATATGTATATAGCCATGCGAAAATGGCTTGTTCATGATGCAAATGTTGGCAATTATTTTTGGTCATGTTATAAGCTTAATTGAGAGGTATGATTTATGGTAAATATGTTGTGATGTTGGTTATATGATTTGGCAATGAGAAGTGGTAAGTAGGGTATATATTCGGCTTATTAATTAACTTACTTTGGTGGCATGAAAAGTGGTATAATATGGTTTGGTAAAAGGGGTCATTTGAATATCTATAAATGACATATTGTTTTGATGTTAAGATATGAGATACTATGTTTATCTTATAGACTGGGTGATGGAGATGTTATGATTTATTGAGTTAAATTTGATAACCGAAAGGTTATTTTTTTTAAATTGTTGGACATTTGAGATATGAATACATATGCCTATTTAATGTTTGCTTGTAGTTTCGTTTTAAAAAGGTCAAATCATTGATTCAATGATGGTTATAAAATGTGTTATATATATAGGTAGTTATATGTTCGGCTATGGTATTTGACTATTTAGGCTCGATTTTTGAATGACAAAGAATGTATATGATCTAATTGATATGGAGGTTAATTGAATGATTGATTATTGAAAATATTAATTGGTTGTGTATATGAATTATAGGCATGATAATTCGCATGCGAATTAGGTATGGGGTTCATGTGTGTGGTTAAATATAACATGTTAGATATGCTATTTAGCTTGCAAATTAGATATTTTATGACTTGGCATTTGTATTCGAAAATGGTTAAATTTGATTTAGTAAAATGTACATAAGGTTATAATGTTTAAAATGCTATGATTTGGTAATTGAATTTAGAAATGACTTTTGGTTTTAGGGTGTTATGCACATGATTGGATGATGTAAAAAAAACTTAGTTGGTCATGTATAAAGTTACCTAACGTTTTATGTGCAAATGGTTATTAAACTGTGAGATATGGCTAAATTAGTTTAACAGGTGTATGTATAATTTTTATTAAATATTACGTTTGTTATTTAGTTTGGTTTTGATATTTGATGGCTTGGCTTGAAAGTTTTGAATTAGCAAACGTAATTGAAATGGTTAGATATTGAAATATAGTTCATATAAGAGAATGTTCGATAAGGCATGATATGTGTGGTTAGATATGTGATTCGAATAAATGATTTTGACTTGTATGAATAAGAGGTTGGTTTATCAATTTATTTCGAAAAATTTTATAAGGGAGAATACATTACTGGGCCTATGATTTGTAAAGAATGTCTGTTTTGAACTGTGTTTTGTTTGGTAATACCTCGTAACCTTAGTTCGGCGACGGACACGGGTTAGGGGTGTTACATTTTATTGGTATCAGAGCTATGGTTTAGTCGGTTCTAGGACTAACATAGCTAATGTAAGTCTAGCTATACATGCCATATATAACTTGTGATAGTGTGATATCTCCCGACTCTGACGAAAATTGTTTTGGTGAGACAGATGTGTTTTTCCAACCGAGCTAATTCTGATAGTACAAAAGTAAATACTCAAATGTTTGAGTGAAAATGTGTTGATTATGAGTAGAAACTCATAAAGGTAAGGACCAAATTGTATGAAATGTTGTTATTGATAAATGTTGTACTTATATGAGCATATGAGATATGATATTTGAGTTACGATTGCTATCTGAAATGCTTTGATTGTGAGTTAGTGATTTGAATTGGTATATGAATAATGTGTTAAGAACAAAAGTGAATATAAGCAAGTGTTTAGTAAATGTTTGGAGAATGTGAAATTGTTAATAAATTGGCTATTTGTAATAGTATGTGTTATGTGCATTTATGTCCGAGTTAAATTTGAGGCTTTACTACCCTCACCCCTTATCAGTAAAATATTACAATGAAATCTGTAAGATTTGGATCGAATAAGCTCACAAGTGTGGAGTTACAGAGGTTTGTGTTTGAAAGATTACTAATGTGGTCAGATAAGAGAATGGGTCAGCAAATTGAGACAGTGCTATAAGAGATATTGAATCGTTTTAATGGCCATTCGTATTATGCAAAGTCGCTTTTAACGAAGAAGTGGAATTTGATGAAATAAAACTATTCAGGTTTGATATATATATAGAAAGGTATTAACTGAAAGTTCTTTGAAATTGATTTTTGTTATTGATGGGATAATATGGACTTAATGATGACAGAATTAGACAGTTGAATAATGTTTGAATGGTATTGATGGCTGAGTGCAGTGGTTATATTCGAACAGTTACTATGATTTCTTCTGAGCATTCTATGTGTACATTTATCCCCAGAAGTATATGTGACTGTTTAATTTTAGAAGGAATTCTTATCGTGTAAGAATATTAGTTAAACATACTAATAGACAAAAGCATCGTAGGTCTGTTTGGGTTATGTTCGACATTGCTCCGTCTTTCTCTAGTATTTATTCCATTGTGTGGATATGAAAGTCGACGGTAAAATCTGTATGAGGCTAATATTCTGTTTCTACTGGTTAATGTTCTGTTGAATATACGTGAAGATTATATTACTTCTGTTACTGTGGATCTCAGTATTTATGAATGAGTTTGTTCTTTTTAGAAATTTTCTGGGATATCATCGGAATTGTTATCATTTTATATGGGCTGTAATTTCCAGATATCATGTGTAGCTTCATATGTTGAAATTCCGCTATCCTGGTTTTCTTATGATTCTATGTGATTTTCTATAAGAGATATCCATTTGACGGAAATGGTTATATCTATTATAATTTTTGTTTTGAAATATGGGAGTACTGCAGTACTGTTATCAGAGTTATAGAAGTTGTGTTTTGAATTGGTTGCTGTTTAAACCATATTTGATTTTCTTCTGTGTTCAAATGCTTTATTAACAGCCAGGATAATATCTATTTATAGGGTTGAGACATCGTTCTCCTTAAGGCCCAATGATTTCTATTTGATAAAGGTGAATTCAGTATAATTCAGAACTTCGATGATTAAAAGGTGAGACAGCTTTATCATAAACTCTTTTCTAGTTCTCGTAAAAGGTTTGACATTGGCAAAAGTGAAAATGATAGAAGATCAAGATCAAATCTAGAAAATGATATATTTGGGGCTATCCTTTTAACGAGAAGAAAAGATTTCTTCGAAAGTCTGATTCAGCGGTTTAGTCTGATTTGAATTATTTGATTAAAAAGATAATTGGGTTATATGTGTTTGAATCTATCCACCAGACTGGAAATAAACTTTGAACGTACATATGTGAATTGAGGGATAGTTTGGAAGAAGAATTTGTATTATTGAAGATTTGATACAGAATTATATCTATCAAAACGATTCTATCTGGGAAATGTTGTAGTAAATTAAAGTTAGTTCGATTGTTGAAGTTTTCCTTTTTGCACGAAGATATTGTCAACCGAAACATCAGTACTCGTTCAGCCTAACTTGAATAAAAAGTTTACGATTCTCAGTAATGTGTCAATGAACGGTTTGAAGTGTGTTCTAATAGAAGAGTGTACAGAGATATCTTATGATTCCATATAGTTAAAGCTGTATGAAAAGAGTTATGTGTCATATTTGATGACTCAAAAAGATCTGAATTTAAGACAACGTCGATGCTTAGAGTTGTTAAAAGACTACGAGCTTGTACTTGACTATTATCTGGGAAAGGCTAATGTTGTTGCTGATGCTTTAAGTAAAAAAAAAAATCGTTATTTTCTTTGCGAGTAATGAATGCGCATATGACTATGTCCAATGATGGTTCGATAATAGCTGAATTAAAAGCTAGACCGTTATTTGTTCAACAAATTTGTGATGCTCAGAAAGTTTATAATGATTTGTTAGCAAAACGAGCTCAATGTGAATCGAGTGGTGTAACAGAGTTTCGAGTTGATACCAATGATTGTTTGAGGTTTAGAAACTGAATATGTGTTCCGAAGAATTCAAAGTTGATTCATATGATTTTGAACGAAGCTTATAATAGTTGATTATTTGTTCACCCGGGTAGTACAAAAATATATAATGATCTGAAATAGCTTTATTGGTGGCATGGTATGAAACGAGATATTTCTGACTTTATTTCGAAATGTTTAGTTTGTCAACAAGTGAAAGTAGAGCATCAAGTACCTTCTAGGTTACTTTAGCCGATTATGATACCCGAGTGGAAGTGGGATAGAGTTACAATGGATTTTGTATCTAGTTTACTGTTGACACGGAGTAAGAAAGATGCAATCTGGGTTATTGTGGATAGATTGACTAAATCAACACACTTTATTTCGGTTTGTACAGAATATTCACTTGATAAGCTGTCTGAATTATATGTTTCTCAGATTGTGAGATTGCATAGAGTACCTATTTCTATTGTTTCAGACAGAGACCCGAGGTTCACATCGTGATTTTGGAAGAAACTGCAAGATGTTTTAGGTATGAAACTACACTTTAGCACAGCTTTCCATCCGCAAATAGATGGTCAATCTGAACGAATCTTTCAGATACTTGAGGATATGTTGAGATGTTGCGTTCTCGAGTTTGAAGGTACGTAGGATCAATACTTACCTTTGATTGAATTTGCATATAATAATAGCTTTCAATCTAGTATCAAAATGGCACTTTACGAGGCTTTATACAGTCTTAAATGTTGTACACCATTGTATTAGACCGAGCTCAGAGAAAATAAGATACACGGGGTCGATTTGATTAAAGAGACTGAACAGAAAGTGAAAGTGATTCGTGATAGTCTGAAAATAGCATCGGATTGTCAGAAATCATATACAGACTTGAAAAGAAAGGATATAGAATTTCAGATCGAAGATAAAGTCTTTTTGAATGTGGAAGAAAATACTCAGATTTGGTCGTAAAGGCAAATTGAGTCCGCGATTCATTGGACCATATGAGATTATAGAGCATATCGGGTCGGTTGCTTATAGACTGTTGTTGCTACCTGAACTAGAAAAGATTCATAATGTATTCCATGTTTCGATGCTTCATAGATACTGATCCGATCCTTCGCATGTGATCAGTTTGACCGAGATTGAAATTAAGTCTAATATGTCATATGAAGAAGAACCGATTAGCATTCTGGCTCGTGAGGTTAAAGAATTACGAAATAAGAAAATTTTGTTAGCCAAAGTACTGTGGCATAAACACGGAGTTGAGGAAGCAACCTGAGAACCAGAGGATGCAATGAAAGAACGTTGCCCACACCTACTCACCTGTAAGATTTTCGAGGACGAAAATCCCTAAGTGGGGGAGAGTTGTAATAGCCCAATTTTGACCCAAATCGGAACAGTGGTTTCGGGACCACACATCCGAGTCTGAAAAATATTTTAATATTTTTTTCTATGTTTATTATGTGTGAATTTATATATGTGAAAGTTTCGTGAATTAATTTTATTGTTTGAGTGCTTAATTTGAGAATAGGGCTTATCGAGTAAAATAAAAATTTAGTGGTTATTTTTAGAAAGGCCAAATAGTGGTTGTTCTTTTAATATGAAGGTTTCATGTTGCAATTTTGCCATTGAATTAATGAATGGACGGCACTATGTATATATTATATAGTTTTATAGTAATTATAAAGGTTATAATAATAAATAATATATTATAAAGTTATTATAATAAAAAAACAAACATAAGTTAAAAAGCCATTATCATTTCTTTTGTTTCTACTAACCGAATGTAAAAGAAAAGAAAAAGGAAAGAACAAGCTAAGGGTTCGGCCATTTTGAATTTTGATTAAGGTTAGTTCTTTGTTCGGTTTTTGATAATTTTTACGTTTTTGAGATCGTTGCTTTGTGTTCTTTAAAGCCCATGCTTCAATTTTGTGAATTGGTGATGATTTTGAAATTTGCCATTGATGTTATCTTGATGTTTTTGTGGTTTGATGATGAATATAAACTTTTGTTGATAGATTATTATGTTTAATTAAGTGATTTTTGATAAAAATGTGTATTAAGGATTAAATTGAGAAAAGTGTACAAATTCAAGGTTAAATGTGTGAATAAACTAAAATATGGGCTGCTAGTAGTATGGGTAGAATTCGGCCTAACAAGGATTTAGTGAAATTTGTGTATTTTATGTTATTTTGAAATAAGGACTAAATTGAGAAAAATGCAAAATGTTAGGGGCTAAA
This sequence comes from Gossypium hirsutum, assembly GCF_007990345.1. Lineage (NCBI taxonomy): Eukaryota > Viridiplantae > Streptophyta > Magnoliopsida > Malvales > Malvaceae > Gossypium > Gossypium hirsutum. Next base: position 23,816,896 of record NC_053439.1, read on the forward strand.
ATGCAAATTTCCATTTATATGTTCTTGAATGAAAATTTAATGAAATGTTGAATAATTAAGTTAAATTTGATATTAATTAGATTGGAAAAAGTGGAAATCGGATTTGGATCGGGAAAATCGGAAGTTATCGATTAGTCGTTCCGGTCCGTTCGCATTCGTACGAGGTAAGTTCATAAGTAAATAAATGCTGTTAAATTTGAATGTATATATGTTATATGTGCTGAATTTATCTTTAATAAATATATGTGCATATGCTGAATTGAATTTAGAGTTGGAGAACTAGTTACGAGCTTGAATCGATAGAATTACGACGTCCGAAAAGCCCCATACGAACCATAGGAATAGTTAGGATACATATGTCATGACATAGGATTCCGATATATGTTATCGTGTAAGACCACGTCTGGGACGTTGGCATCGATTTGAGATTTATGTATAGACCATGTCTGGGACATCGGCATCATATTTGATTTCGTGTAAGACCCTGTCTGGGACAGTGGCATCGATATTGATTACATGTAAGACCACGTCTGGGACGTTGGCATTGTACGATTTTTTTTGAGCTATCCAAGTATCCTATTTGATTCTGAACGGTTCAACAGGGTATTCCGAGAAATAAATGAGTATATGAGTGTGCAGCCGAATCAGGTATGTTTATGATGATATGAATTTGAGCAATGAAAGTAAGTATGATTATGATTATTGTTATATAATTGTGTGAAAATGAGATGTGAATTGTTATGCTTATTCGGGCTTGGAAGTGTATAAAAAGAAATTGATATATTTTTACGAATAAATGTAATAAATGATCATGATTCGGTTGGTATGTAATGAATTGTGGAAGCTTAATCCTACGAATGAGCTATGGTAGATATATAAATTTAAAAAAAACGGTTTATATGTCCATCCATAATTAACTCTAGTGAAGTTACCTAGTGTGGTCTTAAGAAATTGAGATTATGATGAATGTATATGTGGTTGAGATTTTTTAAATTCAGCTTAGTTAAATTGATTATAACATTATTGGAATGATTTATTTGCTTATGGCTTACTAAGCTTTCAAAGCTTACTCTGTGTGTTTTTCCTATGTTATAGAGTTTCGGAGACTTGCTCTGGTTGGAAGTCTTGGAGATCTCATCACACTATCCTGTATTCATTTCGGTAATAAACGCTTTGAGATTTGGTTATGTGGCATGTATAGGCTAGTTTTGATATATTTGATTTTTGAAATTGTATATGTATATAGCCATGCGAAATGGCTTGTTCATGATGCAAATGTTGGCAATTATTTTTGGTCATGTTATAAGCTTAATTGAGAGGTATGATTTATGGTAAATATGTTGTGATGTTGGTTATATGATTTGGCAATGAGAAGTGGTAAGTAGGGTATATATTCGGCTTATTAATTAACTTACTTTGGTGGCATGAAAAGTGGTATAATATGGTTTGGTAAAAGGGGTCATTTGAATATCTATAAATGACATATTTTTTGATGTTAAGATATGAGATACTATGTTATTTATAGACTGGGTGATGGAGATGTTATGATTATTGAGTTAAATTTGATAACCGAAAGGTTATTTTTTTTAAATTGTTGGACATTTGAGATATGAATACATATGCTATTTAATGTTTGCTTGTAGTTGTTTGGTCATTTGATTCATGATTATAAATTGTTATATATATAGTAGTTTATGTTGCTATGTATTGATATTAGCTCGATTTTTGATAAAGATGTATATGATCTATTGATATGAGTTAATTGAATGTTGATTATTGAAATTTATTGTTGTGTATATGATTTACTGAAATCGCATGCGATTAGGTTGGTTCATGTGTGTGGAATATACATGTTAGATATGCTATTTAGCTTGCAAATTAGATATTTTATGACTTGGCATTTGTATTCGAAAATGGTTAAATTTGATTTAGTAAAATGTACATAAGGTTATAATGTTTAAAATGCTATGATTTGGTAATTGAATTTAGAAATGACTTTTGGTTTTAGGGTGTTATGCACATGATTGGATGATGTAAAAAAAACTTAGTTGGTCATGTATAAAGTTACCTAACGTTTTATGTGCAAATGGTTATTAAACTGTGAGATATGGCTAAATTAGTTTAACAGGTGTATGTATAATTTTTATTAAATATTACGTTTGTTATTTAGTTTGGTTTGATATTTGATGGCTTGGCTTGAAAGTTTTGAATTAGCAAACGTAATTGAAATGGTTAGATATTGAAATATAGTTCATATAAGAGAATGTTCGATAAGGCATGATATGTGTGGTTAGATATGTGATTCGAATAAATGATTTTGACTTGTATGAATAAGAGGTTGGTTTATCAATTTATTTCGAAAAATTTTATAAGGGAG